>NC_064554.1:3765986-4122757 GCF_023856365.1 Brienomyrus brachyistius
CATCATCTTGAACGCGATCTATCACAGAAGAGCACCTGCGCGAATACTGCCGCGAATCAGTGGGCATGTGCACAGGGGGGCGGCAGATGGGCGACCGACGTTTGTGGGGGGCAGATGGAGATCAGGGCCGACGGGGAGAGAGACACAGGTCCAGCACCTTTCAAGTGGTCAATGCTTAGGCAACGCAAGCATCTGTCATTCCAATAAAGTGTCCCCGAATATTAATAAGAGGGAACAAGTTCAGACAACTGGGGACGTAGCGGCTGATTAAGCGTTTGGATTCCCAGTCCAGTGCTGACTGCGACCTTCTTGAGGGCTTCTCAAGGATGAGCAGCTCAAATTCTAGTAGGCAACTGCAGACTCGTGATGGAAATTCCTTGAAAATGGTCATGTCAAGAAACCTCCTCTAGACAAGGCGCTGCTCTGGGCACCCATGTGAACGCAAAAGGGCGGAAAGGGGGGAGCCCGTTAAGATGGACACCGCCATTTTATCATCGTCATGTGTGTGGTGCTGCGGTGCACAGAGAGCCACATGTGACCTCACAGGCGAAAGCTTCCCTCACTGAAAACAACCAAAAGCCAAAAAAACATGCAGTTTATACCTCTGCACTGAATCCTTAAGACTCATCCTTGCTTCATTGGGAAAGGGAGTAATTTGAAAAAAGAACAAAACTTAAAAGTCTTAGCATTGAGATAATGAAAACAAAAGGGTCAAATCAAGTGCAAGTGTGGTGTTTTCATGGGCAGAAGTTGAGGTCACCTGATGTCCTGTTCAGGGTGGTCTGTGAGAAGGGAGAGAATAGAGGAAGAGGAAACGACCACGGAAGATGGGTACATCCTCAGGGTGGTCTGTGAGAAGGGAGAGAAGAGAGGAAGAGGAAATGCCAATGGACCATGGGTACATCCTCAGGGTGGTCTGTGAGAAGGGAGAGAAGAGAGGAAGAGGAAATGCCAATGCACCATGGATACATCCTTAGGGTGGTCTGCAGGTAGTATGACAGGTAAAGACATAAAATGTATTGTTTTAGGGATCAGCAAGTAAATGGAAGGAGCTTTTACCACATCACCAGTTGTAGGTTACACTCATACACATGAGGTTTCAGCTGTCTGGTTCCAGCTATTGGTGACTAAGGGTGGAGATGAGATCATCTCCTCCAGCTCAAAGCTGGCTGCTTGGAAATTGACTGAAACAACCACAGGAGGGTTGTGAAGAGAGTGAGTGTGTGTGTGCGTGTGTGTGTGTGAGAGCGGGTATACCTATCCTTATGTGGACAAAATGTCCCCATAACGTGATAAATATCCGTTTTTTTTTTCACTTATGGGGACCGGTTTCCTGATCCCCATAAAGGAAAATTCTATTTTATAAAAATCAGTGACTGTTATGAAAAAACTAAAAATGCAAAAACTTTGTTTGGTTACTTATGGTAATGGTTAGGGCAGGGTGGAGGTTAAGGTTGTCATAGTTAGCGTTAGTATTTTTCCCATAAAAGTGAATGAGCGGGCCCCATAAGGATAGGTATACCCTACATGTGTGTGTGTGTGTGTGTGTGTGTGTGTGTGTGTGTGTGTGTGTGTGTGTGTGTGTGTGTGTGTGTGTGTGTGTGTGTGTGTGTGTGTGTGTGTGTGTGGCAGCAACGACAGAGAACATGGTGGCAGAGAAAGGACAGCAGCCTGGACGCGGAGACGGACTTTCCATCTTAATGGACGTGGTTTTAATTACTACTGCTGCTGTTTTGCCTTCTTCAGATTTATTTCCCTCCGTTGTTTGTTATTCGATATCCCTGAAACTCCAGCTTTGGGCTGAAACTTTACCCCCGGAAAGCCGGGCCGCCTAAGCAGGCACCACGTCTCGTTAATTAGGCGTGGTGAGCAGAATTAAATAGAAACAGAGAACTAAAGATGGAGGCAAAGAGAGACAATTCTGCCTCCATCACTCAGAAAGGAGGGAACTTTGGGCAAAACGTAAAAATGCGGTATGAGATCGACAGGCTACCACGGCGCTGGGGGGGGGGGGGGGGGGACTCAGGTGTTGACAGATGGGAGGCAATTACAGAGGAGGGTGAGGGCCAAGCCGTCATGTAGGACACGAAAATGCAGATTAATGGCCGCTGAGCTTCGGAAGAGTGCATTTACATTGCAGCTATGAGTTGTGGTAGGAATTTGAGGGGCTGGGGGAGCAGAGAGAGGAATTTTTTTGGGGGGGGGGAGACAGAGGTGGCGGCAATGAACTTTGAAACATATCCAAGTGGATTGTGGCTCCTTGCTCTACTGTGTACAACAGGCAGCCATTAAAGAGCTGGCGTAATTAAAAGGAGTTTAATTTGGGGACTAATTGCTCTGAAATAACTGACGGTGGGGCGGGGGGGGGGGACACAGCGTCCATCAGTGATTAATCGTGCAGCTGGCAGCGACTGACATTTGCCGAGTGCCTGACGGGAGAGGGGTGTGTCTGGAAAGCCTTCCGCAGCAGCTGAAGGTTCGCCAGTGACTCTGCCCGCGTTTCCTGCAGGACAACGACTAAGAGGAAGTCATGTGACCTGAAGCAGGACCAAAGTCATGTGACCTGAAGCAGGACCAAAGTCATGTGACCTGAAGCAGGACCAAAGTCATGTGACCTGAAGCAGGACCGGACAGGCAGCAGAGTGGGAGGTTTCCACCTCGTTAGTTCTTAATGATCTGGACACCACTGGAACGTCATAAGCAGGAGTGTAACAATCCTGGTAACCTGACTAAGCAAGACAGCTTAATATGCGAATACGTAAATTATACAGCATTATCACAATCTAACATAAGCCATTTTATTATAATCATGTTTATAATTAAATAGAATAAATGCAGAACATATGAAAAACAATAACAAAGTCATCAAAAATCCTCGAGAGAAAAAAACAAATCAGAAAAACAATCATCTACTCATTTTATTTTCAATTTATTCAAATTCAGCGCGGCGTACGGCAGTGACGATGGAGAAAAACCGGGATTCTTAGGGAAAGATTAACTAGTGAGAATGGCGGCTGTTTGCTGAGTGCGTAAGATTTTCTGTGCAGAAACAGCCCGTCACACACTCCTCTGGATAATGAGTGAGGGAAAGGATGAAGGACGTGCACTCGACCTTGAGCTAACGGGAGACTCTCAGATTTTCCGGACTCTCGCATTTCACTCTCGCCGTGGCCCGGCTCTCCGGTGGTGGAAACAGCACCGGAGCGACGCCACAGCAAAGCCCGAAAGATCCAGCGCTTAACATGAAAGGGAATGTTCCGGAGCTTGGAAAAAACACCCCGCCCCATTCGATCTGTGGTTCTTTTGATAGCATGGATCCTCGAGCACGTTGTGGTGGGTGCGGGGGGTGGGCGCAAAGTATACAGGTCAAAGGTTAAGGTCCAGGAACAGTAAACATCACCACCCACAAATGACCAGCAGGAGGCGATAAGGGAATCGATTTAACACGATGGACCTTCTTACTTGACAGATATCGCTTCCAGTAAGATTTGCGTGTGACATAACAATGTTCAAACATGGGATAATTGGCGACTCACAGAGGCTTGACTCGTTATCACTATACACCCATAAAAAAATAAACAATCATACGATCATAATAGTAATAAATCAGCCGCTGGGGCACAGACTGCGTGATGACAGCGAAAACGAATGTTCAGTCTCGCCAGTGTCACATTCCAACATGCGCAGCGTCAGCCATTCATCTGCCACCACAGGAAGGAGGAAACAAGAAGAGAAAGATGGACCACAGCCTCTCCGAACGGCTTCAGGGGGGTCTTGTTATCTATGAATAGATTCTGTCTAAAATAAACACGGATAAACAGGAGTTTCTGCAGGGTTTAGTCAGACGGGGACGTCCACGTGACGGACAGAAAAGTCGACGTCAGTCTGCTGCAGTTAAAATGAATCTGTCACCGCACCCCCCCCCCCCCCCCCACGCCAAGGTGATGGGAGTCCAAAAAAAGGATATTCGCCTCAATAAATCGGCCCCGTAGCCTCACACACACACACACGCGCACACACACACACACACACAACAAGTCACGCTCTGCGCGATGCGGAATCTGTGACCAACATGGCCGCCATATGGCCGTCTTAGGTCTCTTCTTTGATCTGCTGCTGTCTTTTTGTTTGGGAAGAATCTGGCTTTTCTGCACGTATAAATTTGGCTGTTTTTCCTCTTCTAATAAATCTGTGTTCGCCAGACGAGCAACACCCCCTCTCCCCCCCCCCCCCCGGGGTGCTGACAGCATCGCAGTCGCTGAGCTTCGAAAGAGTCCGATTAGAGGGACGAGAACTACAGAGCGAAAAGCCGCTTCTCGTCTGAGAATACTCACCGGCCTGGTGTTACTATGGCGTCACTGCATTCTGCAACGTTGCCACTGGATCGTTCCGGATTGTTCGAAAGTGCCGGGCCGCCCTAACACTGGATACTTTCCCATTTTATCTGCAGGCAGCTGGACTGCACAGCGGGGGGGGGGCTAGGGGGGGACACCCAGGGTGGTCTCATGTCCAGCACGGTGTGTGGGACTGACCGACCCGGCCCCCACCCCAAAATGAAAGGCAAACCGGCCTTACCGCATGTGCAAGGCTGTGGCCGAGGGGCTGAGCAAACAGGAAACAGCGGGTCACCCTCTGCCAGACAAACACGGACTCAAAATACCATTCAGGTGCCCATTGGTCAGCAGGACTATGAATTAGCTTCGGTTGCATCAGTCTTCCTCTGATCATCGTCTCCGCCTCTGTGGTTTCACCTCGCCTCTCGTTTCCAGTCTCCCTTAATCACGGTCACAGCGCTGCTGAAAATGTACACATCCCAGCATCCTTTGTGGTTATGGTACCGTTTCTGCTCCTCCATGTGGCTCCTGTTACCTACAGCTGACAAAGTGTCTCGGGGATTCCCCCGATTCCCAGCGATAGCAGGGCTGCGCGTCTATTTCAATAAATGTGTCACACTGGGACCAATCGCAGCCGTAATTTTTCATTTCTTTTTAATGTACTTTTTCACTTTTTGTATTTTTACATCCGGCACCTGCATCTCATCTTACGAGCCCCACGGGCAAAGTCCGAGCGTCACAGAACGTTGGGGGAGATTTATGAAGTGGTCTTTCTTGGAGAGCTTTGCAAGCGTCTGGTTCTCCAGAGATGTCTGGGTTTTTCTCTAACTCTGTTTTCCTTGCCCCCCCCCCCCCGCCCCCTGGAGCATCACCTCTGCCATCATCATTTCTATGGTGATCCAACTGAGCCCCAGCTCATCCAGAGACCCTCATAGAAGAGCGCAGCCACGTCAAGAAATTATGGAACTTCTGGGCGGCCAAGGGAGGAAAAAAACCAGTAAAGCTTGGTGTGAAATTATGAAGTGTTACGTCGGTTCTCCTTTCAGGGGTAGAGAGGATATGGGGAAATGGAAAAGGGGGCGGCAATCGGGGAAAAGCTTAGGGGAACGAGATTAAACCATTCTGTGCCGTCTGGCCCGTATTCTGAGCCCCCGAGAGAAGACGCTGGGGGGGACAGGACACTGCGCTGGGGAAGCCATTAACGGCAGCGGCGAGTAGGCGGAACAACAGCCTCTGGTACGTCGGCTGACAGCAGACAGACCTCTTCAGATCATCACATTCAGTTACCATCATCCTGCCAAGAAACAGATCTGACATCCAGTCAATCCCTATTAATTATTAACAAAATTGTCATTTTCCCCGAGAATGGCCAGCTTGTTTATCATTTAACAGCGCAAAATATGTGGGATTTCCATTTTTCTGTGGCCAAGCGCCCCCCCACGTCACTGTTGCCGTCAGCACAAGATCGTTTCCTATTACATCTTCCGTTTGCTCTTCCCAGACTGAGCCAAGCGTCCGACAGCCTCGGGATTTATTACATACACTCTCCTGGAGTGACTAGCTTACAGCTCCCCCATGTATGCTATGTTCGTGAAACGACACAAATCGCTATACGCCCCCCTCCCCCCATCCTTCAAATACTGTATCTAAGTGCTTAAACACTTGACTAATGATGTAGTGCTGTGGTAAGCGGAGAAACAGACAGGATCTTACCCACTCGGACAGCAGGGATGAGTGAACGTGCTCACACCGACAGGGAAGGTGGCCGCAGTTTTATTAATAAAAGTGAAATGCACACCAACAAACGGCAGATATCCATGTCAACACCTCTGATGTTCGGTTCAGCTTATTTCAAAAAGGATGGGATCCGTTTAGCAGCGTATAATTTTCAATTAATGGTTTGAAGCGGAATCGAGTTTATAATTTTCGTGCAATTCTCTGTATTTCTCTGTATAGGGGAAAAAATTAAACTGACCTCATTTTGATACATTAAAAAGAGTGATAAATTTTATTCCTACCCCATAGAGTTAAGTTGTACAGAAAGTACACTTCAATAAAAGCACTTTTTTTTTTTTTTAAATCTGGAGCCTACAACATCCAGCCAAAAGCCACAAATCATCCCCTTGGTAGCAAAGAATTAGGGAACAAGATTTGCTATTAAAAATTAAAGGAAAAAATAAGAGAAAAACATTATTTCTACCAAAGACCACCAAGGGAGATGAGGAAAGTACGCTTGCTCATCAAGAATTCGGGCCAAAGGGCAGATCGTTATCGGACCTTCGGAAGGGTGAGTACTGGGCCAGCGTACGGCGCCCCCTTCAGGATGCAAGGGGCCACCACGCTGCAGAGTTCAGTCCCAACGGAGACGTCACTCTGCTGACCACGAGATTTGAACCAGCAACTCTCTGAGTATAATCACAGTCCTAACCTGCTGAGCCAACCACTGTCTCAAGCTGCCAGCATCTGATGGGTTCCAACCATCATGCAAGCAAACAGGAGCCTGTGGTGAGGATGTCCTGCTGGAATAAGGCTTTACGCAAAGACAGCACTACCAGAGACATGTGAAACACATCGAGGCTGGATACACTCAACTTTGACCTCTGCACACTCAGTTTTTGAAGCAGGGAAATCCCAACCCAAATCACCCCCCACACCCAAAAAGCATAAATTCTCACTCAGCATCATCCTTCAGTGCCTGTCTGTCCTGGTTTCACATTTTAAGACCTAAAGAGGAAGATGAGGCAGAATTAACGACCGACAGTGCGGCGGCAAGAGGAGCAACCGAGGATCCAGGCGAATGTCTGGGGGATTCGGTGGATCCATACACACCTCCATATCTCATCCTCTACGATCTCCCTGCTTCTCCCACAGGGAGTGTTCTGTTCAGACATCTATTTCCTGACGTCCTTTCATGATGTCTCAGACAAACTGATTCCCTAATCGCCTCTCTCTCGGCTCCTCTAACGATCTCTATCCATCGCAATCTTTCATTTCCCACCTTCTTCATCCTTATTACCCCCACCCCAGCCTGCCTGCTGGGGGGGAGGGGGGTCCCGCGCAGTGCCCCTCCCACCTTGGCGGTCACATACAAAATGCTGCACTGACACAGTGCGTTTTACTGGACCCTGGGGGTGATGTGTGAGCCAGAGGCTAAAGAGCAGCGAGAAGATTTATAGTAGAGGAAATCCCCTCCAAAAGGGGAGGAGCTGCCTGAAATGGCGAAACTGGCAAAGGGCTCAGCGCAGAGACTGGCCTTCAAAGCAAGGCAAGAGCTCTGTGATCCGGCTTCATGGAGCAGAACGATTTCAAAATATTTCATCCCGTATAGCAATGATTCGGCGCCGCGCTCGGAAATTTGTTCATACGGCAGATCTTACAGTAACACTGTCGTTCTCAGCACAGTTTGTCTTTTTTCGGATTTCACGTAATGGATTTAGTAGGACATCAAGATACAGTAGCAAAGGTACATCTGTAAATCCATGACACACATGGTAAAAGTAGGATATCTCAGGATGCACGTATTACACCCAAACAAGGTTTTGGCAGAAACGGGCTTCCTTGTCTAATGTCAAATAATGTGGTCCTGAGCCAGTTCCCCGTGAGGTGAAGTTGCCATCATCAGGGAAACTGCTACAGACGATATATTAATATCTTGTCCTTCTGTAGTTGACAAATGTTGCACTATGATGCAAAAAATGACAGAGAATCCCAGGGGCGTCATGGGACTGTTTGGGGGGGCTAAAATGTTCTTTAGTCCATTCAAATAAACGTCCACTAATTAGTTAGTTTGAATAGTGGGCTCTCATTTATTTTCATTAAAATCAGATCCCCCCCCCCCCCCAGTAACAGCATAGCTTTTCCTTTCATAAATCTCAAGCGATGTTCCTGGATAATCCCCAATTCTCTTTTAGAATCTAAATCTTATACAGTGTTCCTGAAACATTAAAAAACATCTAAAATGGCAAAGTATGGTACACAGAGAGAAAAGTAAATATCAGAAATTACTTGATTCTGAATTGAATCGTGACAAAATTCACCCATAACCCCATGCACACGTGAA
Source organism: Brienomyrus brachyistius (assembly GCF_023856365.1). Classification (NCBI taxonomy): domain Eukaryota; kingdom Metazoa; phylum Chordata; class Actinopteri; order Osteoglossiformes; family Mormyridae; genus Brienomyrus; species Brienomyrus brachyistius. Next base: position 3,774,381 of record NC_064554.1, read on the forward strand.
ATTGCGTCTACCGAAAGTCAGGCCATGGAATGTGCGGAAGCTCATAAATGCCTAGGGACAACTATCCACTCAAAGTTGAGTTTCCGAGAAATCTGTGAGTCCATGTGTTAGCAAGGACACCAACGTTCGTCTGAGGAATCTAACTTACACATCGACAGAACCATGGTGACCTTATCTTGTTGTGCTTTTATAGATCTGGTTTTATCTCTTTCTTTGGAGTCATGGTTTGAAAACCTGTCCTCGAAACACAAAAACTCAGTGAATCAAATTAATAAATGATCAAGCAGAGTAATTGGTGAGCAACAACTTTACATACCATCCCTGTATACTAGACAGGTACAGCGAATAACCTGTTCAGTTTTAAACAATGAATTCCATCCTTTACACACTGAGTTCCAGTTTCTTCCCTCAGGACGAAGGTTTATAGATGCAAAGAGCAGAACTAAGAAATACAAAAGTAGCTTTGTTCCAGAAGCAGCCATTCAGCTGAACAGGACATTATAACTGGCCCAGGGATAGTGCTTACTTCTTGTGTTTTTATTTATTTATTTATTAATTTTTTTAATCAAATATTATTTGATACCTGTAATTAAATGATAATACTACTTATGTCGTGTTTTTATTTATTTGTTTGTTTGGGTGGGTGTGCATGTTTGTTTGCTGGCTATGTGGATGCTGATTCATATCCCATACACCAAATTTACCAAGGGGTACAAATTAAGTAACCTGAACCTGAACCTAACCTGACCATGGTGGCGGGAACCAGGAGCCAATCACAGGCAGGACAGGGCAGGAGGCGGGGCAAACCCAGGACCGGATGCCGCTATCGCAGCAAAACGTTACTATTATTATGCAAGAATCCATGGTCTCACTGTAACAATATTAATATTACAGTTCATCCATCCATCCATCCATTTTCCGAAACCGCTTATCCTACTGGGTCGCGGGGGGTCCGGAGCCTATCCCGGAATCAATGGGCACGAGGCAGGGAACAACCCAGGATGGGGGGCCAGTCCATCGCAGGGCACACTCACACACCATTCACTCACGCATGCACACCTACGGGCAATTTAGCAACTCCAATTAGCCTCAGCATGTTTTGGGACTGTGGGGGGAAACCGGAGTACCCGGAGAAAACCCCACGACAACATAGGGAGAACATGCAAACTCCGCACACATGTGACCCAGGTGGAGACTCAAACCCAGGTCCCAGAGGTGTGAGGTAATTACATTTGTAAATCGGGTAAACGATGCATTTCAATAATTGACGATGATTGTTTATTAAAAATGGTCTTAGTAAAATATTAGGTTACATGGGAAATACATCGCGCAATTTAAATATTACAACCTTTACACGTATAACCTACATCAGCATAAAGATGTTTTCAGCTCAACAGCAGACACGACTTAAAATTTCAAATATTCAACTCCACTTGTACGAGCAGAAATCACACCCTAATTTATTAGCCATTTAACGAAGCGCCGTTCCCGTTAATGTAATTTAAAATTGTAGTTTATCACGGTACCGAGATCTTATTTAGAGAATTGAGTATCTCAAACCTCAGATTAAGTATTATTACTTATAAATATGGACGGTTTGCGTGTTTATGAAGAGGAGTCATTTTAAACCGAAGCATGCAAAAGACCTGAGAAGCAGCCTATATTTCGCCGTCGTGCGTTATAACGTTTCTTATACGCTCGTTGTAATATAGGCTATAGGCTAATACGGGGTGCACTCAAAATCAAAGATACAATTGAAATAGCAAGGATTTATTACAAAAGGCAATATACATGTAGGCTTATTTGAATAAGAAATTAAATCCTTAAGTCAAATAGAAATAAAAATATCTCAACAAAATCGTGATTTTTTTGCTTTTCTATAGCAGATAAATACAAAAATGCGCAAAAAAATAAATCCAAAGCTAACGTTTAGATCCAAGTCAACAAATTAATACGAAATTATGTACGATGAATACAAGAATAATTTAGGTTTAAAATGAAATCATACAACTATTATTTAAACGAACGAATTACTTGCTAATTTATGCATCTTGAAAAGTTTATTTCTTTCCAACGCCCCAAAGAAATTCGTCGTTTAAATATTCCGTTAAACTAGCTTTAAAAAAACGTAATTTTAGTTAAAAAAACATGCAAGAAATATATTCCTGCAAGCATTTATAGGCTAATATATTAAAACGTATACTGTAAATATTCAAATTTATCATAAACTACATAGCCTACCATACGGTAAGCATTTAGGAAATAGCTGACAAAATACACTTTCTCATTTTAAATCCGGAACAGTCTGTTACCTGAGACACAACCCGAATATTTTACGTGAGAAGCCTAAGCTTCTGCCAGGTCCGGCCCAAAGTTCACTGTCCAGGCGGCAGCGTCTGCAGTTTCTGATACTCCTGCTGCAAACTGAAGAGATGAGGAGCCGCGGACGGAAGGATGGCCGCGCCGCAGACAAACCTGGGGTTTACGGACCTGGTAGCGGAGGAGGATTCAAAAACGAGGGAATGGGAAGGAAGAAGAGCCTTGGCGACGAAGGAGGTCCTGGTAAAGAGCGTGGAGAGAGCCGGCAGGATGCTGCCAACAGGTGGGACGGCGCATGGGGAATTTGGGTAATACGGGTTCCCTAAACCGTAAAGCTCCAGGTTTGGCAGCGGTAAGCACGCCGCCCCTAAACCGTAGGAGCCGTAAGAAAAAGTGGACATTCTGTTCATTTCCACATCTTTCATCGTACTCGCTTTAATATGCTGCCGCTTAAAACGCTTCCGGCGCCGCAAAAAGCTGCCGTTTTCGAACATGTCAGCGGAATTGGGGTCCAGCGTCCAGTAGTTACCTTTCCCCGGATTGCCCGGCTCCCGGGGCATTTTGATGAAGCAGTCGTTCAGCGATAAGTTGTGTCGGATGGAGTTCTGCCAAGCCGGGAACTTCTGACGATAGTAAGCAAATCGGTGACTGATGAAGTCGCAGATCTCGCTGAGCGTCAGGCGCTTCTTTGGGCTCTGCAGGATGGCCATGGTGATTAAGGCGATGTATGAATAGGGCGGCTTCGATGAAGATGTACCTTTGCTTGCTTTCTGCAGATACGCAGACATGCCTTTTTCTTGGTTTGTCTCCTGGGAATTTATATCTGGGGACAGTGGGCCATTTTGGCCCAGTTCAGGCTCAGTTCCCATCCCTGACTCCGTGGAAGACAGAAGTTTTTTGGAGTTCCTACTTTTGTCACAAACCACGTCAATCGGGATATCCTCCATGTATTCCCCGTCCCAAGTCATCGTAATCCACGATGGTTCAACAGCACTTCAATAAAAGGCTGATGGAAGCGATACGGATCAGAAAAAAAATCTTACACTGAAGCGCGAGCAGCTGTAATCTCCATTCAGAAAAACCAAGAACGAAAAATGTACTTTCTCATCTGCACCCAAAACACCGCCGTTAAGAAAAAGCTTTACTTCACAAAAATTTGAAGCGGAATCGAGTTTTTAACAAGACGTAAAAGGAAACATGCACGCGAAAAGAAAACACGACATACGTCTTCTAGTTCGCCTTCTAGGACAGCTACTTGGAAAAAAATACGGTTTCTGTCTTGCAACTGTAACTGTAATGCGATCAGGTGACCGTGATGTCACAGTACAGTTCACGGAGAGAATATATTATCCAATTAATTTCACACAGTGCAGAATGATGTTACTCCTTCTCATGTAGAAAGGAAAGCAAAGTAAACTAGATAAGCACTTCATAAATATGGCACCGTGAATGTTGTTCTATTCTAAAATGTGGTTTTAAAAATGGGTTTAAAGAAATTGGCAATCACATTTTCGATGTGTAATTGAAGAAATATTACTGCATTTATATACAGTAAGTGAGCAGTTTGTTGGCTATTGAGTCGCACAGTATCGGGATAAAAGTCACGCACACAGGCTGTGCCAGAATAGTCAGCAGGAAGCTGAATAATCAGCAGGAGGGCAAGCGCCCCCCTTCAAAAGCGCACCCCGCTTAAAACCAGCAACCTACATCCACCATTTCACAAGGGAGCACTCTATCGCATTCCTGTATCTTTTGACATTTTTTCCGACACACGTTGGAAGACATTATGATTATAAATCAGTGTTTGACTCACACCATATAGTTACACGCCTTTACACCTTACAGCTTGTCACGGTAAAATATGCAGCTGTCCAAATCAGCTCAAGCTGGTTTGGATAAAAACAACTAGTTCTGCGGCATAAATGTTTGAATTAAATGCCTTATCAACCTTAGACTAGGTGAATGTAATTATACTTATTAAGATCAAAGTGTTACGTATACGCAGGCGTAGGTAATAAGCTATTTACTTTACAAAACTATACTGTGTTTCAACGTTAATTAAAATATCAACACAGCCAGGCTACACAGTCACTCTTTTGGACCGAAACAATTTTAGATTTTTGAAATTGTGCGATGATATTTTGACACAAATTCTGTATGTTTTAGTTCAAATTGCAGAACCATCAATCCCTTCCACATATTTAATTTCTACATACTTATTCATAGGTCTATACAGATACACACCCTGGTTTCTCTATTTTAGAACATACACATTTTACTTTTTGAGTACTCTTCAGCCAAATCCCACATCTCGCAAACTGCATTATGGGTAATCAAAATGAACAATAACTTCTCAGAGTAATTAATGACTCATTAGCCTCATATACAGATGAACAACTATGGCCATTGGTGATTGATGTCTTGCTTTCCCGTCTGGGTCCTACTGGTGGGGGACTTTTCTTTAAACACATATAAATCGATGCCAAAATACACATCATCGGCCTTGTTTCTGTGTTGTTTGAATCAACAGTAGCTAAAGCTGATCCAAATATTAGAATGAACTGACAATTGCATAAAATATCATGGAACTTGAAATACAATAAACATTTCTTATTAGGCATACAATAAATCAAGGGGAATATAAATTTTTTTTTTTAAAACGAACAATACATTTTGTTATATTATTAAAAAAATACTTTGAAATGTATGTAACTGGCAGCCGATTAGGCAAGACAACTTAATTACATTCAATTGAAATGTTTGTTTTTTTAGATCTCTTTATGGAAAACAATATAGTTTTCCAGATAACCTAAACAATAAACGCTAGAAATAATTGACCCAAATAACTTTATATACGAATTATATATACGAACCAAGATACATTAACCATCAGGCACACTAAATTACTGTAGAACACAACAGATTCTATAGGTGCAGATCAGTCAATTGCTACGGAAAATGCATTTTATAGCATCTATTTTTACATCAAAAGACTCCGTTATCCCGGATATTTGGTTAGCTCGTGAATTCGGAGAAAATTACCTCAAACGTCATGGTGCAGAATGTTTTTCTTGTCGTACTGCACGAAAAGAAGGATTTGGGATTTTCGGGGTACCAAGAGGTAAAACAGCTAGGCCATTTTCACTGTACACAGCGCATCGCTTAAGTAAAAATTCTGAGGCTTTTTAGGGAATCCCCAAATTTCCTGCAAATTATCCTGCTGATGCCCGTGGGCCGCGCGTGCTGCGAGGGTCGCGTGGGTGGGCTCCCATGCTGGAAAAGCAGCAGATGATTTACCCAAATTTAACATGTGCAGTCCCTGATTGGAAACATCCACAGACACATTACAGACGAGTGCAGCTGTACGTTATCGAAAGATACGTTTTCGCTAATGAAAATGGGCAATAAAAATTTATTGATGAGCTATTGTGACGCATAGTTTGGCAGCAACGGAAAAGAGGTCTCAAAACGGAGACGTATAATGATGTATTTTTCATTAATACACTTCTACAAAATGTTAGAACCTTGGTCTTAAATATTTACAATTTAACATCAAGTTAAATAACTCATAAATTACATAATTCATATATCCCACGAGCGGTTTGTGCGTAATAGTTACTTACGTAAAACTTAGTCAAAATCAGCTTATAAGTAGATGTAACAACGTCATACATTTTCCGGGATGGCACAATTGATCGCATTAAATTATGACTGAGTTTATTGCTAGATTTATGAAAATATAACCATGTGTCGCTGTCGAAGGCGTCTATCTATCATAAGCATGTGTGGTTCTGGCACGTCGCAGCGGGTATGAGACCCCGCAGATGGCGCTGAATTATAATCCTCATGAGACTGGATGCAGCGGCTCGGAAACTGGTTAATAGAATATACCTTAGTTACGTACTGCATCTCCTACGCGATACCGCTCATTATACAAGAGCTATTACTATTTGGTAAGATTTTATAATCTAGCAATTAGCCCTACCAGTTTAATATGTTTAATAAAAATTGTTCTTTTATGGAACCTTAACTGGTCCAAAAGAACTTCAATCGTGTAAAGTCAAGGAATGCTGACGACAGTCCACAAACTGTTTATAGCGCTTTACTATAATCATTAACAGCTTAAATATATGAGTTATGATCATATGCTGGATAAGCGACTGGAAGCCGTTTATTAAGGGTATAAAAACGTTTTTGTAATCTTTTCATTAAGGCAGCAAGACAAAATAAATTCATCCATACTAGCATACCACCGTCCATCCATCAAGCATATCCAGAACAAGGTCGAAGAGGAGTGAGAAAAAAATGGTGGGTGTTGGGCTGGGCTGGTCATTTGACATGGCAGGTATTTTTTATCGCGGGATCCCCGCGTCGGGAAAATGCATCGCTAGGCAAAGTTATCGGCAAAATTCAGGCCTATCGTGGGACCATGGAATGGCCGGCCTCTCCTATTGGCAATTCGGGAAAGGCATGAGTACATGTGGTCAGAGCCCATTTTACCCAAACCGCTTCAAATTCAGGCACGATCTCAACAAGACCTCAGCCGACCCCCAGAACTTTCTGTTCTCTTTAATTGTTTAAATAGTGTGTCCTCCACGAAAAGTCAGTTAATTAGGCTTTTTAGCGTTTTTTACGTTTCAGATTCTCTCTCTTTGATACCACACATCGTGGCAATCACTAGATTATACGTAACCTTGTATTATAAATTAAATGATATTAAACAACTTCGTTTGGTCGAGTGAATTTTCACCGACAGAAGGCGCAAAAGAGAAAACTCCGCCACCTAGCGGTAATAACCATCACGAATGGATTCGCTTGGTATATAAACTCGAAACTACATACTAGGGGCAGTTCTGTGTGCAACGTTATAATTAGCTGGCTGTTTAAGTATACTACCACACTGGGTGTAATACGTCTATTTGCAGTATGACAACAATGACTGAAGGGTAACACTTCTGAACGACTCGACTCAGAGTGACCCTGACATGTGGGAAGAGTTCAGGCTCAGCGAGACTTTGTGCTTTGGGACATTTCAGCAGAGAGACTTAAGGACTTAAGGCAGCTGTGATGCAGCAGGAGAAAATAAGGGGGGAATTACTGATATCTGCAAAACAAATAAAGCAAATGAGCAGCCGCCACAAAAACGACCCTGGGCAGAGCTGGACTGGCCAGCGGGCGCCGGGCATTTTCCCAGCAGCCCGAGGAGTTTGCGGGCTGACACCAATCCCCCCCCCCCCACACACACGGCTGATTTTTAATGAGAGTCCATCCCTCTAAATATGATTAATAGCACATCATACAGTGTGTGGTTCAGTGGGTTAAGCCTCTGTGCCTGTGATCAGAAGGTTGTTGGTTTGAGCCCCAGCTCCGTGGGCACCGCTCATGGGCTGCCCTTCACTGCGAAGCTCAGTCTCACCTACATGTGTGTCTGTGTGTCATGGAGAGCAAGATGGGGCCGGTGAAAAGAGAATTTCCATGGGGCTCAATAAAGTTTTATTATTATAATAATTATTATTATTATTCTCAAATGCATATTCAAAGCAGCATCAGACCATAGAAGGATCCAGAACCGAGCACCCTGCCCCCCCCCCCCCAAGCAGGACCTCAAAGTTACACATCTTCACATCTCCTCTGGCTCCACCTCATGGAACAGATACAGGATGGCTGATCTCCTACTGCATGAGCTACTCTTTTTTGGCTGAAGATGGTCTGCCCCTTTCTCCCATTCCTCAGGAAGGCCAGTGCCCCCCCCCCCCCAAACTTTTCTTGGTAACACCCTCAATCAAAGGAGGAAATGATCACCAATCCACGCCATGAGATTAATTGTTCAGACTGACCATGAGCGGACGTTAATACACCCAAGAGGAATCATTCCCCAAGCTCAGCTTTCATCTTTCTCCCCCCCCTCCTATGGACTCATATGAGACCTGAAAATAAGGAACATATCATGGACACAGACCTCATTATTACTGTGAGAATCTGTCTCAGTCCTTCCCAGGCCTCCTGGGCTGGTGGGTTCATTGCATTACAGGACTTACATGGCACACATTGCCAGACGGTTGACAGTCATGGTACAGTTTTGTTCCCCAAGGTACAAACAGCATTAATGTACCACCAATGGTACAAAAATGTTCCTCACCATCCATTTCTGTATACTTTAAAGGTGCATCTACCTTTGCCTAGGGTACAACTGGCAGACCCTTGAGGGTACAGCGCCAGTGACAAGTAATTGTACCCTCAAAGGTACAAATTGGTACTTTTTTTCCTGACAGTGTAATATGCACCAAGTTCCACCCCCACCTTCATTCTACACCACCTCCCCAATGCTGAATGGGCAAACAGCATCCCACACAGCTGAAATCTCACGGTTCAATGCCAACTATAGCAGAGTCAACCGAGATATCTGCTATGAAATGACAGAATGGTTATTGTTAACCAGTTTCAATGTAGTTTCAATGTAGTGGTTTTAATAGTTTCTCTAGTAGTTCATGTTAGTTTAAATGAATGTCCATGAAATGTTTCCGGGTTTAACACCTAATGGTAACACACCGTAAACTCATGCCTACCTTCACCCACCGAAAGCAGGCTTCGTCATGGCCAAAGGATATGTAAAGTATGTCCGCGTAGGCTTCTAAGTAGGCTTCTACAGACAACGTCGCCACTTCAAACTACAGGCCTACACATTTGATGATATGACGGGATATTACAGCATTTTAGCATAATGACTTTCATTTTATAGATTAATGTAAAAGGTTATACCGCTCTGATATGCATAATTACAAAGATAATATTAAGTATGATTCATTGCGAACAACAGTACAACAAGCCAAAATGAATCAAGAGAAAATATAATTAAAATAATAACAATAGGCGAGAAGGAGGCACACGATCGGGATTTTACAGCCTATTGTTTGGATGAGATGATACACTTTAATTTAAAACATAATCTCCCGGATTGACAGGAATTCCCTGCTTCAATGATTTGTACACAAGAAGAAACAAATAAAAATACTGTCGGTCTAACCTAGATTATTTTAACGTGATTACAAACGTTTGCAAAGGATTACCCGGAGTAACGGGCTAAAATATCGGTTGCGCAAAGAAAACATACCTCATATATATATATTAGGAAAAAAACTATTCTAAATACTCATTTATAAAATATAATAGACATACTGACTCTCCTCGGGGCACAGGACCGCTCAGTATATTCACCATATTCCCCAGTTTACCTGAACAGGCTACTGCTGCTTCCCGCGGATTTCGGTTCGAATAGCCACGTGTGTTTGTGTGGGCTTTTAAAGCCCACCCCCGTATCATACATGTTCCCTCTCACTGCCCAGACACATGTAGTGTCACCAAATTCGGTCATTTGTCTGAAGTGAAATTTTCAATTAAAACTCGTCTGCACACACGCGCACACATTTACATGTATACGTAAGAATTTGACTACATTGTAAATAGTCTGTAGGATTTGCAAACTACCCCCAACGCTTTTGGTGTGGCTAATTTTAGGTTTATAATGGAATAATGTAGATTTGCAGTAAGATGTCTTACGTGAGAGTCTGAAAGCCTGTGTCACGCCAGATGCAGGACGGTTGGCAGCCTTGCGCTTGTTGCCAATGAAAAAGCGCATAAAGTTCATTTCCTGCAACAGACGGGAACGTCTTGTCCCCCGCGACCCTGACCATGATAAGAATATTACAGCTACAAATTATTAGTTCCTTAACAACTAAATATAATTTGCCACCAGCATAGTTGAAATAAAATGTTTTCTTTTAATTTGGTTTAAGTTAAAACCCGATGATATTCAATATCAAACCATACCTTGCAATGCAAATGCTTTTTTAAACAGCAGAGGGAGCTCTCGTAAAACAGATACATTTTGCCAGACGTTATTTAAAATTCCTTAAAAGGAAGAATGTTCTGAAATATTTTTGCCACGTAAAATGTAAACCACACAGTAGCATTTAAATTGTGTCATTAGAGTCTAATATAAGGTAACGATGGTGGGCTTTGATATAATTTCTGCCTTAGGAAGTTTCGTTCTCATTCGGACAAAAATATATTAGTATTGTGAACAGAATATGACGTAGGTGCGCAGCTCCAAAACGTCCCCCGAAGTATCCAGATTTGCTGATTGTAGAGGCCATGGAAGGCTCTTGACGTCACTCTGGTGTCCATGAAACAAGTTTTAAATTTGTTTATCAGTGCGCATGAGGGCATTATGAGATAAGATGCTCTTTTTTTATTTCAAGCGCACTAGATTCCTTGAGACAGACACTTATACAGGCGAAGGCAAAATCCTTGGTTCTGAACACGTGATTACCTCTTTATTTGGAGTAAGGAACTTTGTAAGGAGCTTGCCCAGGAACCCAGCGGTGATAATACCAATCTAGCGGCCAAAGTGTTGGTGCTGGTGACTGTCACAGGTACAGGTTCCAAATCACAGTCACACACTGGCACCCATTACTGGTTTGTAGGGACATCATCAGTGAGCAGCACTTGGAGGCGCTGGGCATTAAAACTGTGCTTAGTGCCTGTTAGTGTCTGTTAAGTGTCCAGCTGTCCCTCCCCATCACTGAGCTACGACTTGCCACCGCTGCCCCTTCTTGCTGATGCAGTTTGTCCATGTTTGGAATATGCTGCCAGGGTTTTTGAGAGTCTTTTCCACCAGCTGTGTGTCTCCTCTGCCTGACGCTGCTTTGACGGCTCACATCTCGAAGGGCTGACTGTCAGACATGTTTTATATATAACACATACTGCGAAATGCCTTTTAGGCTAATATGACTCTGTTTTCAGTTTCATTCATAATTGTATCATGTTTCTGTTACATTATCCACCCCTGTATATCCTTCCTTCCATCCATCCATCCATCGCCTACTTATCCTGGGGTGGAGTGGTGGTTCTGAGGCTAGGGATGTGTGCCGGCAACTACCAATTCGAATCCGAATGTAGTGATTCTGCTCCATTGGGCCCTTCAGCAAGGCCCTTAACCTGTGGTTACTTCATCCTGGGTATGATGTTAATCCACATCCAGCCCCATAAGGAGGTCCTCCAACTTACAGGGGATAACTTGGAGGTTAGTGGCAGGACTGGCACTCCAGTCACCAGATCAAAACTTACCAGTGTGGTGCTGAAGTATCGCCCGCTGCACGGCTGCACTCGGGTTCTCATGCCTGAGATGGTTCGTCGCAGGGTGGGGGCTCCTTACCTCCTCCTCATCTGCCCTGGTCAGGGTCATAGGAGCTGCCTATGAGCTATAGCTGTATCCATGCCAATGCCTACAAAAACTGTCCACTTATGTGTGTATATAATATATATCTATTTTAGAAAAACATCAAGAAAGCGCTTCATAGGAAGGCAATATGCTGCGATCTCAGGCACACAGATGTATGAATGAGTCACGCTGCTTCAAAGTGGCTTTGTCAAACACAGCAGGACTGCAGGCCATGGGGGTCGCATAAAATGCAGCATGTTTACGGGCTGCACACAATTTATTATTACACATAGTATAACTGAACAGGCCCTTCCTTTTATGACTCCGACATCCTGCATTCAATAAAACAGAGGACATCCAGGATTGTATTAAGTCTGTATTAAGTTTAACAGAAGGGGAGGCTCTGGTCAGCAATTCCCATAGATTCCAACCCCCCCAGGCATGTGAATTTTCATTCAGCAGAAGTCTTTTGCTAGATTGAAGTGTACGAACTTGTTCCCTACAAACCGGGCCACATTTGACAGGAAATGATAGCCATATGGTAAGAGAACAGCTCCTGTTCCATTCATGATGCAAGATCCGCCCACCCTCTGGTACGACCCGCCCATCTCTCTGATTCAGCTGCTCAGTCAGCCTCACAGACAATTTTAGTCCATTCATGGACGTGAATAAAGGAAGCAGGAAGATAGCGTTTGGCCTGCACCTGAGAGCACAATGCTTGTGACCGTCTGGTTAAATCTGCGGTCTAGGACTGTACACTGTAAAGGGACAGAGTTAAAGCCGAGCTGCCCCGCGAGTGAATCCTTTATTAAACCGAAGCACACACCTTGGCTATTCAACATCTCCCGCATTCAAGAGGACATCTCAATGGCACCAACAGAATGCGATCGCCTTTACAAATATTCCATTATTCCTTTACAGCAAGTCATGGCAGGTTCACAGACGACACAAGGCAGCATTAGGCATATAAAAACGATTTATTGTGCCCGATACAAAGGAAAAAAAATACTTGGAACCAAGCTGTATAGGAGTTTGATGAATCTCAGCCTCTGAAATGAAAGACTGCTTCGCTCTGGCTACAATGTGCAGGAGAGTAAACAGGCGTGTCACTCAGTCATGCTATTACGCAACTCAGCACTAACCACCACCGTAATGATGAGGAAAAAAGTAACAATTTAATTGGGTTGTCACATATAAAAATGCATAAATAACATGAGTTAACACCAGACAATAAATTGTGGGATAGCACAAAGGGCATTTAAACAAGGCCAACAGAGATGTGAATTTGGATTCAACTACCCCTCCCCCACATAAATAGACCTTTCTATTTAAATTGTGTCCCACCTAATATGAAACTATGCCATTGGATAGGACAAATACATAATGGAAACCACAACTACCATAACAAAACTATGTTACCATAATAAAATTATAATGTTGCCTAAATAACAGCAAAGATATTACTGCTCTTGTATATTTTGTATATCTTACTACTTACTAGAAACATTAATAATGAGAATAAACTTCCAAACATTTTTAATATTTATTAGATATACACCGTATGACTGTGAACATAAATTATAACATTGCATGGGAACATTCCAAGGATCCTTGCCCTCAGTATTCCGTCTTTGGCCCAGTGACAGACAGCGACGGGGCAGGGTGGGGGTGGGGGTGGGGGTGCGGTCATCTGCTCTCCCAGAGCCCAGGACTGTAACCCGAGACGCGCTGTGGTGAAGCAGCCACCTCCAAGTCCGAGGCCTCGCTGCTGGGTGACCCCACCTGTCCTTTTCAACCCGGGCAGCTGCTCGCCTGTCCCAGCTGTCCCAGGACACCTTCCAAGCTGACATTCCCGCCGGCCGAAGGCCGTGCTGACAGACCATCAGCACTGGTGGAATTTCTATACAACGTCTGGATTCTCTGAAACCCTTTCATGCTCTTACGATTATAGCTGGGGGGGAGTGGGGGGGCATTCAGCCGATAACAGGAAACCCACGGGAACTTCGTAGTGGATAAAATAAAGAGCTAACCTCAAGCTGACAGACCATCTCAAACAAGTATTAATGTAACATGAGGCAGGCTGGGCCGCGGTGCAGCTCATTATTGCTTTAATAAGAGAGAAACCCTGGTATTTTGTTTTGATTTGGGGGGGTTTACACCAATTTACCTCTCAGCGAGGTAATCAGGCAAAGCCTTCCAATTAAAGGCTTCAGCCGGATAGACTGTTACGGGCTGGCTTTACTTCTCACTCCGCAAAGTGGCACGAGATTGAAACGCGCTGATAGGCTGTTAGTGTCACTGGTCACGTGGTTGAGAGAAATATGAAGTGTGTGTTCTAGGTGATTATATCTGTGCTGGCGGTAAAAAAAAAAAAGAGATGCTCAGAAGAAGCTTTGTGAAGTGCATACAATCAGGGTGGATGATGAGATATGGAATATTACATAACACTGTATAACACGTAGAGAGAGAAATCCTTAGGACAATACTGCAAAAATGTAACCAGCTGAAGATAATGTAACACTGTAACCTTGGTTGGCAATTACTGTTGCATGATGCAATTGTGTAAGCATGCATTTGCACCCCAGTGAGCTCTAAGGTTTATTACATGTATGTGCCAATTAAATCTATAGCTTATCACTGTGTTGGAGGTAACAAAAGATAATTAACTCTGTAGCTAAGTAGTGCGACGCCAACAGAAACTGCTAAGGCTTATTAATGCACGAACACCTGGGTTCCGAGGTCATTGCTTACCACTGTAGTGTCCTTGGATGAATCACCTAGATTCTGAGCTTGTTGCCATAGAGACGGTTGCCAAAGTGACTAAGCAATAAAAAAAATGATTGGCAGCCAATCACGCAGGGGCGGGGAATGCCAAGACCCCAAAAAGAACATTATGGTGGTGAACAGTCGAGAGCAAGACGATGCTTAGGACATGTAACTGTTAAGTTAAGAAAAGTGTATCCTTGAAAAGAATCAGGTTAAGCCAACAATGGACACACTTTTGCAGAGTGTCCGGTTTCGGATGTAAACCTGTGTGAATCTAGACTGAAAACCTAGACTGAATCTGAAGATCAACACAAGGGACTCCTGACTCCTGATTGGTTGAGAGGAAAAAACCACAACAGAGATAATGAAATGATGAATGCATAGGATAACGTGTTTAATGTCGAGAGGTGCATTGATGTGGCTCGAGTAATGCAGTATACGGAGAGATCAGTCCTTTTCATCTGACAGAATAACACACCCTGGTGCCTTTGGCCCAGAGCACAAAGTCAACAGCCAATCACAGCCTAAGTTTTTCCACACCGTGACCACCATATGCAACTGGTTGAATGGTGAGAACATAGACTAGAAGGTACATCCAGAAGTTGGGAGCTACTGAGCTATACCTATGGATATTCTGCATAGCCCTTACTCACCAGAGAAAGTGTGTGTGAGGCTGACTGAGCAGCTGAATCAGAGAGCTGGGTGGGTCTTGCAAGTAGGTGGGCGGGTCTTGCAAGTAGGTGGGCGGGGCTGGGCAGTCTGGTGAACTCTTGTTTGTTAAACCTGTTGAGTAGAAAAAGACATGAACAGAGCCGAAGGATGATTTAATTTCCAGCTGACATGCCTCGCTGTACTTCTGCTGCTGGA
The DNA here is from genome assembly GCF_023856365.1 of Brienomyrus brachyistius. NCBI lineage: Eukaryota > Metazoa > Chordata > Actinopteri > Osteoglossiformes > Mormyridae > Brienomyrus > Brienomyrus brachyistius. The sequence continues at coordinate 3,789,553 of NC_064554.1, forward strand.
CCTGAAATGTGCTGAGTTAGCGAAAGGCGTAGACAGAGCGACCAGCAGCAGGGAGAGACAGCTGACAAGCAGCTTAGTTTTCTAGCTTCATGGAGCTGCAGTTCACGTCCAGCTCCCTATTCACGCCATGCTGCAGTGCTGGGGTGTGGGGGGGTGCTGGCCTGTGTACGACTGGCCGCGCACGTCTGCTTGTGGTTTTATGCTTGTGCCCTTCGCTGTGTTGAACGGTGCGTGGCTGGTTCCATCAATCCATTACTTTTCACGAGGGTCTTCAAGCCCATGTTTGGTCTCCAGGGATCACGAATCACGTTCCTCACTTCTCTCTGCACATCTGTGTTTGCCTTCCACCACAGGCTAAGTTTCTAGTTCATCTGCTCCTCAAGCCAGACTATATGACTACATCACCGCAGTGTATGGCAACAACACACACACACACACACACACAGGAATGTAATTATATCTTTGTGGGGACTCTCCATTCATTTCTATGGGGAAAACCCTAATCCCAACATGACGACCTTAACCCCTACCCAGCCCTAACCTTAACTATAAGTAACCAAATGAAATAAGACTTCTGGCATTTTTAGTTTTTTTATTTCAGTCACAGATCTTTGTGGGGACCTGAAAAATAGTCAAAACAACAGGTCTTCATTGCATTGTGGAGGACATTTGCTTCCCACAATGTAATACAAACATAATCCACACACACACACACACACACACACATTTTCCTTCAGTTCTGCCTGTCTTGAGTCCCGCATTTGTGCATTCCTGAATCTGTCACTTTCGCCCAGACCATTCATTTCTCTTTCGACCTACATCCTGCATTTTCAGAGGTATTGTTATTGTATGTAGTTAGCGGCAGCGTTTTCTCCCCACGACATACATTTGGTCTATATGTGCTGCTTCCAGACTGCAGGTCATGCCTTCAGCTTGGTGCAGCATCGCTCTCGAGTCACCCAGGGACACCCAGGAACAATCTCAGTGATGCTTTTATGGGCAACAGAACCGAGCAGAACAAAGGTGGTCTCAAAGCAGCAGATTTCACTGTGACCATGGAAACGCCCCCTTTTCTCGCTAATCGCAAACATGTTTTTTTATGCAGCCCATTTGGCACAAATCTCACAAAAGTGCATGGGAAAAGCAGCAATGCTGTCAGGCATAAAAGGAGCACAGGCGTCTTGGCTCTGGGAAAAATCAAAGTCTTGGAGTCTCCGGTTGCAATAGGAGCAGCGGTTCTACCCAAACCGTTCCAGTCAGAAAAACAAAACAAGAGATAAGATCACGCCGTTGTTTTGTGGCGTCAGCTCTGCTCAGCTTCGCATGCATGGATTTTTTTGGTCATTTTTCCTAGCAAGAGGAGTACAACCCAAACCCAACATAAAGGCTGTCTGGCGAACAGTTACACCAAAACGGAGAAGCAGCTTAAAGAAGGATCTATCAAGCAGAAACGCAGATCCTCAGTTCCCCCGACAACGCTGATATATCGTGTTACAAAAACAAACAGTCTCTTGAGTTTCGGTTTGTGCTTATCGGCATGCAGGTTCCCGCTCCAGCAGGGTGAGAGCGACACGCGTGAGCGGCTGTGTCGATGACCGAATCATCTTAGAAGCGACACACAAGCACAGCGTTTCATCGCGGTTAAGCCAGCACATGGGATGTGGGAAAGGCGTGAGGAAACATCACTGGGAAAATCTGCATGTGATTCTCAGCCTTCCCACGCAGCGTAGCTCACAAACAAAGTGTCTGGCCCAAGCATGACCAAAGCAAGTAGCTATCTATCCATCAACTTCTTAAACCTGCTTGTCCTATTTGGGGTTGCAGGGGTCTGGGGCAAGGGTGTTGATTTGGGAATGGACGTGTCCCTACGAATGTTGTAGGATTTGGTTCCTATCAGTGTTGAAATCAAACAGTTCACCATTTATACCTACAGATAATTTGGTAACTCCAAATCACCTTAGATTTTGATGATGACATAAGGAAGACATGCAAACCCCAAACACAGAGTGAGACCAGAGACTTCCAGAGGTGTGAGGCAACAGTGCAAACCACTGCACCACCACACTGCCCCTCTGCAAGTTGCTAATATGTATACTATTCCAGTCCCGTAGGCACGGGAATAGCCTTTAGCCTAAATTTACCTCAGATCACCAGAACAAGTTCTACAAGTATTAAATCTATCTAGCATCAATAATCCTGCCTAGGCATTGTAGCAGCAGGTCTACAAAACACTCAGGATGGACACTGCAATTTTATTTACCTATGTTAAGTTTATTTGTACATTAAAACACCAAAAAAGTAAGAATTATAACAAGCAATTTTGTAGCAGCTTGACATTTCTCCAAATTTGTCTACAGGAAGTTTGGAGCAACACAGATATAACCGGGACTCAATAAACAGATACTTCATTAAATGTTTTTTGTTTCAACTGCATTATAAAACAATGAAATACAGCACAGGGTGGGAAGACAATAAATGCAACATCCCAAACTAGGCATCACCTAGTGTTTTGGAGGCGTAATTGGTGAGTGGCGCAGACACAGCAGTGCAGTTATTAATGACTGTGACGCCGCATGCCGCATGCTGCATGCTTGGCTCACACCATAGGCGACACACAAGTACATGCCAAGCTTTAGCCTATGCTGGAGGTTAAGGCACGCTAGCTCTCAGGCTGGGAGCTGCAGTTGGGGGTGCCGGGTGAAAATATTGCTGCCTGAAAGGTGAGGATCATTCCCCTGAGCTGTTTGTGTCGACAGCATGTGCTGGGTGACACCAGGCTTGGGGGTGGAGCTCACACTTCCTCAGAACTTGAGATATTTTAAGTGGCGAAAAACTACAGCTGGACAGCGAAATGCATCAGAAATCAGCTGGGCCAATTTAAGCCAGCGAATGCCTCTTTTCTCCTTTTAAAGAATATCGTCAGATCAGTGCTGACGTTTTTGTTTTAAAAGGGGCCACATTATGTCATGCTGCTAGGCCAGACAATGACGTCAATTGTTTGACTTCAAACATCTTACCAAAAAAAAAAAAACGCGACACAGGCAGCCACAGAGTCAGACTGGCAGGCCACCCTACACATGGAGCACATGAGACATACACCGCTCCTCTGCTTGAGAAATACAAACTACATGGCTTGGGGACTGAGTGCAGAATGTGTTTTCTGCTATGAATTTGAACCACTGAATTACTGAGCAACGGGGGGTGTGGCAAGTACAGAGCACTGCTGGACTGTGGTGTAGCGCTATAATTTAATATTATAGCATGACAGATTTCAGGAATTGGAATTCTTGCATGGACGATATATCCCTGAATGAGGAAGCGGTCATACTTTTCCCAGAATTCAGTCCTCCAGTAATGGTCTGAAGACGAGAGTAAACAAAATGACCGGAACAGGGATAAATATTTAAGCAGGCAATGCATTGTTAAGGTTTCCACTGGCAAACGGTTTTCCAAGCAACCTCCCCCCACCCCCCCGAGCCAAACATTCATTTTCTGCCTCAGTATCCACCCACGTGTAAATTCCCACCGAGGATTCGGATACCATCACCGAAACGGGAGCGGCATGAAACAAGCCAGGAGAGCCTTTGGCCGGCATTCTGTGTGGAAGGATCTTCACTTCCAAAGAAGCATAGACAAGAACTGCGGCAAGGATGGGAGGGACACTGAATAAAAACAGCAGCGGAGCCAGGAGCGGAACCAGAGCAGCGGTGGGGGGAGACACTGCTTAGTGGGGGGGGGGAGCAGGGCCCTATGAAAGCTGAAACTCCTGCAATAAGGAAAACGTGCAACCTGCTGCATAATTGCCAAGGGGGTATGAGTAGTGTTGAAGTCCATTGTCAAGGGGGTGGGAGTAGCCATCCTATCACAGAAGACCACTATCAAGGGTGTGTGAGTAGCCAGCCTATCACAAAAGCCCATTGTGAAGGGGCTATGAGTAGCTGTCCTATCACAGAAGCCCGCTGTCAAGTGAGCCTGAATGACTAGAGAAGAGCACAGCTAGAAGTTCCTGTTTTCTCCATCTTACCTCATGTGGGTAGTGTTCTCAGCCATCAGGTGGGGGTAGTTAGGTCTCCCACTGTTATGGATGGGGAGAGTGAAGAAAGAGACATTCAGGTGAGGAACCCCTGAGTTAGCCTGTTGCTAATGGAAAATGGACTTTATAATTACGTAGAAAAATACAAGAAACAAATGGACTACAATGGGTGTAGATAAAGCAGGTAAATAACGACTAAGGCAGGGAGCAACACAGGAATAACCACAGCAAAACAGCAGCAAAAAATAGGAGGAGGAGGAGGAGGAGGAGGAGGAGGAGGAGGGCGGCGGCGGCGGCGGCGGCGGCGGCGGCGGCGGCGGCGGCGGCGGCGGCGGCGGCGGCGGCGGCGGCGGCGGCGGCGGCAACAACAACTACAAAGACACAATGTCCGACTGAGGAGAAAGGGCAAGGGCAGGTACATATATACACAGATAACGAGGGTAAGACGAGGGGCAGGTGTGGGCCAGTTACAGTCAACCAAACACTAGGGCTGGAAACAACAAGGCACAGGTGTAGGCCATAATCACAAAGGTCAAACGGGTTGAGCAGCGACACCTGCTGGCCAGGCTGGGATTGACCCTGAAACTCACGTCACAGTACCAAGCAGCACCAATCACTGCTCGCAGTGCTTATGTTCCTGCCGCCGTACCAGCACACAGACATGGGGGAAGAAGACAAGAGGGGAAGTCGATGGGTAGGGGGCAGCACCAAGACTCCGTGCTTTAGCGGCGTCTGGCAACCTTAAGTGGACTGGTCTGCTTTCTTTGCTGAATCTCACACGGTGGATGGCAAACAATGAGAACGGGGATCCACTCTCTGTCCCGAGTCCTGATCCAGGTGGCCTCCGTCACACACAGATGCTGGAGGGAGGTGCCACAGAACAGGAGAGCTCCCCAGCGATGACATCCTCCTCATGCTGGTCCTGAGGCTCCCCAGCTGTGGGGCTAGCATGAGGAGAATCTCATTGCTGGGGAGTCTCGGTCTCAGTTGAAAAAAACGTGCACGCACTTTATCCTTTTACATGCTGCCATGTCGTGCACCTGGACAGATTTATATAATCCAGCCGTGCCTTAAATACTGTCACTCAGACAAATGGGGCTTGATAGCTACGTTCCAGATTTCCCTGGATCAGGCAGAGAGTGAGGACGTGGTACGCCGATCGAGCCTCCAGACACCGGCAAACATCCTAATTTATGGTCTACAGTCGTTTGTTTCCCTGGGCTCCCTCTGAAATCTTAGAAACGAACGATCACGGATAGCTAGGCCAAGACACGTGCTTTAGAAGTCAGATCGGCTATTGAGAGAGAAGGGGCCCCAGAGATGTTTTACTTCTGAGATACCATATTTCCCAGGGGAATGACTGTAGCAGCCAGGAAAATATGGAGGGTAGCACTTATCTGACAGAGGTGGGCCAGATGCGCGGGGTCTGAGCCGAGATTCGCATTTGCTGGCTTCTCTCCTCAGCAGACAGACCCAGTCCTGTACACGTACCGGGGGGAGTTTTGCGGATGGACCCACGCACTGACAACTCACACGCGGCGGACATATCACAGACATCCAGCCTCACTCGGAAGTTCCGGGAGTCTCCCGCAAATTGGCAGCAGCTCACTGACGCCCGCGAATGATGCACAATGTCCCAGAAATCTGGCGTTCAGTGATTCACTGGCAGTGTAATACGCTGGGAAGAAATTTACCAGCGCAACCACGCACTGATCACGGAGCAGCATGAGAACGGGATTCGCTCGCGGCATCGCCCTTTATTGAGAGTCGTCATATTCACTGCGGCAGCTGAATCTCCTCAGCCAAAGTAGCCAAATCGGCTACAGATGTGTGTTTAGAAGCTCAAGTAGCTGAATAAACTTCAATCATTGCACAACGTTGAGCTGAAGAGATACAGTCACATGATCCTTTTTCGAAGGATTTTACTCTGTTATTAATTACTCCTATACAGCCTAATAGGTTTAGATTGTACAAATGTTACTTTGGTGACGAGTCTAATGCAGTCATCTCCACGGTGACAGACCGGCTCGCAGTCAGCCAAGGTTATCTCTACTCCATATGAGGCTTAAATCCATCTGACTGATTAATCTAAGATTATTCGGAAGGGTTTGATGGTTCACACACAATCCATGTTTTCATACCTTTGTTGGGAGTCTCTGTTTATTTCTATGGGCATAGCCCTAATCCTAACAATGACAACCTTAAGCCCAACCCAGCCCTAACCTTAACCGTAAGTAAACAAACAAAATACAAGATTTTTGGCATTTTAAGTTTTTTGGTTGTAATCAGGGGGCGGCATGGTGGTGCGGTGGTTAGCACTGTTGCCTCACACCTCTGAGACCCGGGTTCGAGTCTCCGCCTGGGTCATATGTGTGTGGAGTTTGCATGTTCTCCCCATGTCGTCATGGGGTTTCCTCCGGGTACTCCGGTTTCTCCCCACAGTCCAAAAACATGCTGAGGCTAATTGGAGTTACTAAATTGCCCATAGGTGTGCATGCATGCGTGAGTGAATGGTGTGTGAGTGTGCCCTGCGATGGGCTGGCCCCCTCCTGGGTTGTTCCCTGCCTCGTGCCCATTGCTTCCGGGATAGGCTCTGGGCCCCCCGCGACCCGGTAGGATAACCGCGTGCACGTTCCCTTGCGCACTACACTCTCCCTGCACCCTGCACCAGAACTTGCTCTTGGAATGAATAGTCAATCTTAATCGTAAGTCACCCACTCACCAGATTGCAGATAAAGATGACTTTCGGTGTTCCCCATGCCTGTAAGCACAGCAGCCTGTCCCTCAGCGGGAGGGAGCGGAGGTAGACGGCAGACATCAGACGGAAGATTACCGAGCAGTCACTGAACACAGCGGACAGTCAATGAACGTAGCGGGCAGTCACTGAACGTAGCGGGCAGTGATTGAACATAGCGAGCAATAACTGAACATAGCGGGCAATCATTGAACATAGCGGGCAGTGACTGAACATAGTGGGCCATCACTGAATATAGCGGGCAATAACTGAACATAGCGGGCAGTGACTAAACAGCGGGCAGTGACTGAACATAGCGGGCAATAACTGAACATAGTGGGCAGTGACTAAACAAAGCGGGCAATCACCGAACAAAGCGGGCAATAACTGAACATAGCAGGTAATCACTGAACATAGCGGGCAGTGACTAAACATAGTGGGCAATAACTGAACATAGCGGGCAATAACTGAACATAGCAGGCAGTGACGGAACATAGCAGGTAATCACTGAATATAGCGGGCAATAATTAAACATAGCAGGCAATAACTGAACATAGCGAGCAGTCACTGAACATAGCGGGCAATAACTGAACATAGCGGGCAGTGACTGAATACAGCGGGCAATAACTGAACATAGTGGGCAATAACTGAACATAGCGGGCAGTCACTGAACATCAGCATGTGTTTAATGTTACACTGACCATTTTCTCTTACTGTTTTTTAGTGAAGGACGCATATCACATCTCACATCTGCTAAGGTCTGTGTGCTGGGAAACTCTGATCCTCTGATTATTTTCTTTCCAAAATCCCCCAGTGCTGTGCTGAGGATGACCCCAGCCATATGGAACCAACCAGTGACGCAAAAATGGGGTATGCAGTATATGCAGTGCATATGGGCGCACCGCCAGGGGGGGCGCCAAAATAAGGGAGGGACAAAAAATATATATATCATTGACATCTATGTTTTAAAACTGTTCTTGTGCTTATAACTCCGGACTATGCTCTAAATATGCCGTTTAAAATATTTAAGAAACGTAAGGCCTGGCCACTGGCAGTGGATGTTATGAGGAGCGATGTTGCTGTAACGGGCACCATCTCCTTTACTGTCCTCAGTGCTTGCTCACCCCAGTGGAGGGAAGGGGGGGGGGGGGCGCTGCTGAGCATCTATTTAGTAGTAGCCAGAGTGGTAGTAGCCTGTCGCTCATTGACGTGGTGGGGCATCTATGTGCAGCAGGATGGAGAGAGAAAACAAAGTGCTCAAGGCAGAAAGAGGAAAAAAGAAAAGGAGAAGGCGTGCGAGGGGATGCGGCAAAAATGCTGATGTGGGTGAAAGAGAGCAGCAGGTATGATGGAAATAAACGTGACTTATGTGCAAGCTTGTGCCCAGCGTCAGGGATTAGGCTATGAACAGATTAACACAACTATCAGTGATCTCTATTGAAAATACTCTGGCCAGGTCTATTTCCTTTGATTCTATACTTGACAAATGGGCAAGTGCCAAGGCACGGCATGTTACAGTTTAGTTCCTTCCTACTGTATCCCTCGGCCAGTGACAAAGAATTAGTAATTAGTTGCTGTACTGAAGTTCCTTTTTGAAGCATCTGTACTTTGCTGAAGTATTTGCATTTTGATGGACTTTTATTTGAACTTGGTCAGAGGTCAAATTTCTTATTTTTTACTTTTTTATGGTGAAAAAATGTGAAATCTGTTTAAATAAACTTCAGTAAGTGAACTGTAAAACAGGCATGTTTTTTTTGGTGAAAATTGTTGTTGCTTCCCCCCAAAAAGTGAGTAGTTGGGCCCCTGGAACCAACTCAGTTTGGACCACAGCTGAATCCCTCTGATGGCATGACGACAGTCACGTTAACAGGCAAAGACGCACAGTGGATGGGAATTATGTGTTTCTGTACCATAAGTGTTCTGGCTGATCTTTTGCTCATTGTTGCTTTGCATTGTCATGGTGAAGCTTCTGTCAGACAGTTGCTCTGTGCATCTAAAATGCATGCAGCAAAAAGATAACTGCAGATCAAAATCACTGAATCCTCAGGGGCATTTTCAGGCCAAACTGCCCTCAGACTAAATAAATCAAGCAACCGGATGCCAAACAATTAGTTACCAAACCACATCCGAGGCTGAAAGTTAGCACTTTGCCAACTTGACTAAGTATCATCATTTTTCGTCAAGCTGGTAAGCGAAACTCAGCTTCACGGTCCTGCAGAAGCAGGCAGCGACATTAGGGCCCGGAATCGGAATCCCTGAGTTAGCCTGGTGCTAATGGACTGTGTTTCACCCATCTAGCTCTGCCTGAGGAAGCTTCTAACTGAAGCTGGACTGATCAGAAGCTGGAGGCATTGCCCTAAAAAGGGAGGGGACACTGGATTCTGCAGTGGATAAGCAGTAGGAATGTGGTTAGCAGCTGAGCTAAAACAACAACATTCACTGCGGAGGGGGATGGCCGCGTACTGCACTGCGCAGTGCTGCTGAACGCATGAGTCTCAGAACTCAGAAAGGTCACATGACCCTAACGATACTCTCCAACATTCTTTGACAGAACCATAATACAAAAAAAAAACCTTTGAGAGCTGCAAAAAAAAGCCACAAGCGATATAGCATCTCTGTGAACGTGATACTAACCAGGTTAATGGCTACAGATTAAACTCCAGCTCGATCTGTGAGTTGGATCATTTTGGTTTCGCCTGCTGGGGGCACTGTGTCACTTTGCTTTGCCGTGACTTCGGAGGGATCAGCACAAGAAATGAGTCTTTGTCGTCTTTTTGTCACACAGAAGTTACTCGTACGGCTACAAGAAAAAAAAAACTGCAAGGAAGTGTGACATTAATGAACTTGGAGATCCGAGGAAGCGCCGACGACGCGCGGCTGCAGCTCTACCCGCAGTTCCCGTCTTTTGGCATTTCCTGCCGAGGTCTTAATAGCCGTGTGAAGCTTTCTGCTTTTACTTCTTGGAACCGTTCCGGACTGGAGCGGTTTGTGAATCGCGTGCGGAATTGCTGCCGCATCTAGTGTGCGCTTTTGTTTTTGTTTTTTCTTGAGTAATTGGAAATGGCCCTCATGTAATTATAAAATGTAATTAGTTGTTCGCTGTGTTGGGGGGGGGGGGGGGGGGGCTCCAGGGGGAGGAATCTGCGGGCTCCGTTTTTCTGTCCAGCTGCCGTATCAGTCATCCTGGCTGGTGCTGAGCTGCACGTTCTTCGAGGCTGGCAGGGGGCCTAGGCAAACACACCAGCGGCCCCCGGCGACCCTGTAGCCCTCATGCTGCCTCTCTACGTCACGCAGGATCTCAGCTGCATCCCAGATCTTAAAGCCTGGGGGTAGGGGGCTGGAGTTGGGGCACTCCCCTCCCAAAAAGTCACTATGCAGCCTTCTGCTGAGAATTGCATCCAGTTTGTATATTCCTGCATTTCAGCATGATGATGTGAGCATCTAGTGACTAAATAGGATAAGAAACTGTGGGGTGGGGGGGGGTGTAATATTCTGAAAAACTGTACAGAGGCTCCCAAGGGTTACGTCCATGTACAAGTGTAAGTCAAGAGAAGCTCTGGATTAGTTATAGCGCAGGTTCAGAAAAAGGGATCAAACCAAGATTAGTCAGATTCTTGGTAAAATATATTTAGTGTGACTACATTTAGTCTGACTCATCGAAAATGCCTTAAATATAGAAGATGAGGAAGGAAGCGCTTCAGTGACTGTGACTCTTTATACTCAGCTGGTTGGTTGAAACTAAATCTTGGTCTGGACTTGTACTTTCTGAACCTGAACTGTCCACCTCTCAGTGGAGGTAAAAATAAATAAATCTATGGTGCGTTTTATGTTTTGTGATGTGGAATGTATCTGGCCAAGAAACACTGGATTCCCGTACCGGAATCTCAGGTTGATTTTTTAATTTCCTTTATTGGATTTCCAGAAATGTGCCCCCCCCACCATAACCCCCTTGTGTTTACAGCACTCTCACAGAGCCCCCCCGAAGATGTCGTCCTCTGCTGCTGACATTAGGCAGGAATCGGTTTCTTACTGACAGCTTTGTACACGATACATAGAGAATGAAACAGAGTCGAAGGGAGATAAAGGAGAATGGGGGTTGTTTGTAATGAAGGTCTTGGCTTTTTATGTTTTTTTTTTTTTCTTTGCAAACTGCTTCTGTTACCACCTGCCCCCCCCCCACACACACACACACACACACACGCACACACACACGCGCACAAATTTGGTTAAAGCATCGTCGTCTGACAACAGGACTTCGGAACAAAAAAATCCCCAAAATCTCGTTAGAAATCTTATTCTGGAAAGTGAGACATACTTTCCCGCAGAATTTATTCGACCTGCAAAAAGTCTGCCCACTACTTGTGTGCCTCCTGGCCACGAAAGGGCTAAAACACAGCAGGAGAGAACATATAAATGATAACCGGCCTGCAAACGCGGCAGTAAAGAGGCACAAAGACCACGGCGATGCTGCTCAGATCCCTGCAGCGCGCAGAGAGCAGAGCTGTTCTTTGGCTGACAAATCGCTCTATAGATGGAGCTGCCAGTGCGCAGAGACAGTGCTGGTGCCACAAAGCCGAGCGTCTGCTTTTTCATCGAGTGTGAAACCTCGATGTCGCCGTGAAGAAAGTATAACGAAAAAAACAAACTTAGTGAACCACAAATTCTGTTTTTCTCTCACACAATTTTATGTTGCGGTAACCGAATCTAAAATTCAAAACATGTACTCCGGCTTTTCCCATTACTGGATTATGTTAATTGCAGCTTAATAAAATTTTTTAAATGAGAATGTGACGGCTTCCTTCTGTACCGCAGGAAAAGGGGCGCTTAGCGTGGTTAAACCGAGGCAGAAGGCCAGCTGAGAAAGGAGACACATGCATTTCAGATCACAGCTACCGGCTCTGGATTATTTTCATAAAGCCACTTGTTGGGGGGTCAAGCAAAGATGAAATAAATCAACCAGTTTTGCTGCTTCAGGAAGTTTGTGCCCCTTCTCCTACCTTTGGCCTCCCTTCTAACTGATACACAGAAATCAAAGGCGGTCTGTTCCTTCAGCACTAAACATGGATGGATTTCAACACATGTGCCAGGATTCCTAGTCATAAGTCATACGCACCCTGCTCTGAACAGTACACAATGTGCCGAAAATATCCAGAAAGACACAGGTGCCAATCCCCAACCCCCCAGGACTGCACCACTACTGAGGTCAGGATTACACCATGTGTGAGTCCTACCATCAGGTGTCAGAGGTCAGGGGTCAACATGCCATCCCACTGACACCTTCAACCGTAATCTGCCTAAGAAATTGGCATCAGTTTTTCTTTACATGTCCAAAAATGTGCAATGACCCAGTGTTCTAAGAGACAAAGATTCAAAGTGATGCTTAGGGTGTACTCACACTAGGCGATCCGAACCATGCCTGAGGATGTTTGACCCCCCAAAGTCCAGTTTGACTGGTGTCATCATTCCATACCGTGGCCGGGCCAGTTGAAGAGATGGATCCGGGCACAGTTCAGTGAGATTCATGGACGATACACTACCATGCCCAAACACGGAACACAGACACAATGTCAAAAATGCGAATGGCAGAGGCATGTGCACGCGTACACTATACATGACCCGGAAGGAACGGATCGGGTCGGCGGTACAGATCGGGTAGCGACAAACATTTAACAAATATGGCAGCAAAGGGATCCCTTTGGCCTACATCAGAGACATGGTGTTTCCAAAATATTTGGGCTGAGGAGAGTATTCAGGACCAATTGGATGTAACACACGAAATCTCCCAGATGAAATCTTTATGCGTGCGGCACAATTAAATGAAAATCCCCGAGCTGCATACTCAATAAATCAATGAGAGCTCTGTGGCATCACGCCCAAAACGACTATGAACAAGTCACAAAATAAGGTAATTAATCATGAATTCCTTTCGGCTGTGCGATAGCACTTTCCTTCCTTTGTTTTCCTCAACAGAAAAAAAAAGTCGCACGGTGATGATGAAAGCGTGTTCAGGCCAGGAACGTGCCATGTGAGCGCAGAGGAAGGGGACAGGTTCTCGGTCACGGTACGAGCCGACCAAGCCAAGTGTGAATACGCCCTATGCTGTTTTCTTCTTTTTTTTACCTTCCATGTCACGGGAAATCTTGATGAATGTCTGTTCTCTTGTCCACCTTCTTCTCGCTCTGAGATAAACAGCTGGCCCTTGTCTGACATCTCATAGGAAATGGCCTTGCATTTTAAGAGGGCCAAAGTACCAGGGGAAATGAAAGTAAATCAGTTGGTACACAGAGATCCCCTGTGTTTGCATTAACAGGCCAGAAGGGACACAGGCTACCCTCACAATGACGGACAGGGGAAAGCGTTTCTTTCCGCGCAAAGATGCACATGGATCTGGATTCATGAGGCAGTTTCCTGTTGTCAATCAATAAAAATTAAAAGTTAAAATCATCTTGCCACATTTATCAGGGAGGCTTATTTTCAGTGTTTTAACTTTTCAGCGTAAAGTATCGTCGCAATATATGACAGATGAGCGGTGTGTTTTTAAGCAGCGGCGTCAAAGTCGCGTGTGTTTGACTATCAGACACTGAGATCTATACGTACCCAAGAGACAACGGGGCTCGTTTTGTGGAAACTTAAGCAGAGGTCTCTAGGTGAGGCTACCGGTTACATACCCTTGCACTAAGCTGAACAGGAAATTGTCCTCGTTGATATTTAGCATTAAGTTTGGCTTGTACTCCACCCTGAAAACCACAAGTTAAGTGCTTAATATACACTCTGCAAACCCAAAGCAGGATCACAGAAACTGCTGGTGTCACTTTCACATGCAAATGTGAAAATATTCAACGATGTTGCACCATGTCTTGTCAGAGCTGAATTCCTCCTCACTGCAAGTATTAAATACATTTCTTACTATGTTAATCACTGAGAAGAATCACGCCTCAGTGGTCAGCAGGAAAACCCTGCTTCAAGCCTGTTGGCCGGTTCTGTCTGAGCCTTGCAAGTGACAGAATGTGTCTTTCGGTAAATTCTGCAGATACTACAGGTTAGTTTGACTCATTCTTTGTGAAGAAGTTATGCAACCTCAATTTGAAAGCATTCTTTATTATGTGATTGCGTGCCACAATATTTATTTTAGCTGAAGTAGATTATAGCAGATTGAAAACAGAAGATATACAGTAGTGGATGTAAGAGTGAAAGCAGGGAATTTCTAATAATAGCCAGAGGTGGACATTTCAGGTCCAGAAAGTACAAATCCAGACCAAGATTTTGTTTCAACCAAACAGTTGAGTATAAAGAGTCACAGTCACAGAGGACTCAACTAGTTGGTTGAAACAAAATCTTGGTCTGGATTTGTGCTTTCTGGACCTGAAATTCATAAGGGCATGTTTAAGAGGTCCCTCATTCTAAACAGCCTTCGGCCAGTTTGGGGGGGTCGTGTTCAGGGGGCTGAAGGACTCTAGTAAAGGGTGACAGGATGACTCATGGTAATCCCACACTGCTTTGGAACGCCAGTCACTTTATAATCGTTGTTCTTTTGATAATCCCTGTTCTTCTTATAATGAAAGTATACTTGACTTCCTTAGCTCTTGTTCTCCCATGTTAATCTCCGTCGTGGGTGAAACTTGGGTCCAGAGCACAGAGTCGGCCATGTATTAGGTTCCCAGAGCCCGGCAATAACATAATGTCTATGTAGAGCGCAAGATTCAAACCTGTGACATGCTGGACACAGCAGTAAACTGCGACCCTGTAGAGTCAGGCAGCTCCATTACTGCCTAACCCAGCGGGAGCCAGAGCCTGTTAGCCCTGCCCGCCTCGTGGTAGCAGTTCCCAATTTCTACATCACACGTCAGTATATCAAGTAATGAAAGAATTCCCAGGTAGCATCCCCGGCATTCCCAGTGAGGCAGCTCCCGAGGCACTGCGACTCTGTATAGAATGAACCACTGGAAGGGCTGACAGATGGACAGGCATTTAACTAGGCTTGATAAGGAATCATTTACTATGGTGATGTATACGGATAAGCTGGAATCCAGCATGGTCTCAATTCAGTCCTCTGATATCTCCTGGTAGAAATTTTCTTACTACTCAATTTTAATATAAGGTAATACAAATGCACACAGGCAAACGCATGAGCAAGTAATGGTAACACTTTACTTAAGGCTGTTTTTAGTCATTTACATATTCATAATTCATTATTATGCACTCATAAAGCATTATAAACATGGCTATAAATATTTATGAAAAGGCATAACACATTATAGCCATCTTTATAATGCATTATGACTGCCTTATGAAACTCCCGTCTATAATATAGATTTATAATGCAGTACAAAGCATCCTTAATGCTTATACCGACCATTATAAAGCATTATAAAGGTATCTATAGTGTATAGATGAGAGCTTCTTAAAGCAATGCATAATACTCATGACTATAATGCATTATGTCTTTTGGAAAATATGTATAGCCTTGCCTATAATGCTTTATGAATGCATTATAATGTATTATGAATGTGTTTATAAATTACTATAAACATGGGGGGGGGGGCTTGAGAAATCGTTGGGAATTTTACGTGATTGTCTGTCATTGAAAGGTACACTCTGTAAAATTTTGCTGCCATGGGAGGTAAATTTTGCAGTAGCCCCCCCGCCATGATAGGCCCATGGGCAAATGCTCCTCTCTCGCCCCCCCGTCTGCAAGCAAGACTCAACACAGCCCCTGATCTTAGCAGAAGCCCACACGAGCACAGTGGGGAATGTGTGAATTGCTGTGAGGCAACAGCCTCACACACTGAGACACGAGCCGCCCGTGGGAAAGACCTTCATATGCCGCCAACTCGCACCCTGTAGCAGCTGCGACACAATTTTCACACGTTTACAAAGTAGTCAACTGTAACACGTTTAATTAAACATAACATGCCATCGAGCTGAGAAAAAGTTGCGCCGTTTTATGGATTAAAATTACATGTCATGCTCCGATTCCATTAGAAAATAAATTCCGAAATCTACTTAGGATTTGTTTAACCTTATTGCCAGTCACGCAATATTACTCCATATTTGGCAGGCGGAGCACCGAAGGCGTCAGGAATAACCAAAAACAAAAGAAACACAGAGAAAAACCAGACCGAACATGATACACGCCGGTGCATTTTTGGTGAGCCAGACCGACCTCACATGCCAAACAAAAGATGCTGCTTTGCCTTTCGCTTTGATTGCTGCCGTACAAAGAAAACAAGGCGGCAGGTAGCGGGGGGAGGAGTGGAGCATTGGAGTCACACCCTGCGACTCTCAGGTGCCTGTGTCTGACCCAGTGAAAACAGTCCATCATTAGCCTTTTAGAAATCACCTAAAAAGACAATTCCTCCAGGGGTACAGGAAACACTCACTGATCCTTCTCGAGGCGCGCCGGGGAGACTCCGAGCCGCCCACCCCTCTCCCTAGATGGATGCCGATTCCTCCTGCAGAAACCTGAGTGTCAGTATGATATAAAGGCTAAATGACAAGGACAGACCCAAAGAATCTGAATCCCATGTGGACTGGAAGATTCAGAGGAATGGGAGGGAACACCAATGTTTAAACCCCATATCTTTTTGCACCCCCTCTCCATTGTATGAGCAAGGGTGCTAAAATCAGGTGGACAATTACAACGGTTCCCAAAACAACTGCAGCATAATTGGATTGGCTGGGGACCCAGTCTGGTATTCTTTCATGGGGCCCAAAATTTCTAGCAGCACCCCTGCGTCACAGGCTTAAAAAACCATCCTCAAAACATCCCCCCCCCCCCAAAAAAAATCTTCAAAATGAGACACCATTTTTCTATAGACTCCTCTGGACAGTTTCCCCTTGACATCAGCATTAAAATGGCTATTCGTGGTGAAAGATCACCATGTTTCTCTTACTAAGCAGTCAGTGAGGTAAATTAGCGGACATTTGCTTTAAGGCTGAGTCGAGTTTCATGAATCATCCCGGGTAGACCCCCCCCCCATATCCCCCTTCCTCCCATCCTAATGTGGGAACGCATTTCCCATAATTCCTTCACTGGTGGCCAGAAAATCCTACACTATTCAATGAGGCGGATTTCAAAGCTGCCGTCGGTCGCTTGGGAAATATGAACAAAAACAAAAACAAACAGATCGTCTTAGATCATCCCACAAGACGCCACTCTGGTCAGTAAGCATGGAAAAAACAGTAAACAGCAATATTATTTGCTTTTTTCAATGGCTTGTGATTTTAAACACTTTCCAGTGTAAAAAGTACTACAGCAGAGGTGTATGGTGATGTTCTTCCAAACCCTCAAACTGGGAAAACATGTTAATCAGCATGTGACTGAATACTGGGAGACCAGGAGTGGTGAATTGAACCCCATGTATAGTTACTTTGATAATTAACAAAACAGAGCAAAGCTTCAAAACCAGCTCATTTGGCAACCTCTGAGGATGGGGGGTGCGGGGGGGGGGGGGTCTTGCCCTCTCGACATCATGAACATTGAATGTAGGGAGAAACAGGAAGACAGATAACAAAAGGCCTCTTAATAACTGATTATCTGGCTTTTTTGACGAACTGATAGCCTGGCTATTAAATAACATGTCGCTTGGAGAGAACGCATCCCCGTATTCCGGTCTCCGCTTAAGTGTCCCTACGGAGCAGCCAGTTAACAGTATTGTTCGCGCACAATCTTCTAATACTCCTTTATCCCAAAGATGACTGTACGGCACCACACACTTACAAGGACAACAAAGTGGCCAGGATCGAGTTTCCGTAACTCGTACTGACATATATTCACCACATTTACCATATCGAAAAAAAGTCTTTTTTTTATACACGTTATAAAAATACCGCTGAAACATAGCATTTGAACCACGATGCAGAGAATCTCAACAATGCGCAAAACCCCTGTTCACTAAGCAGTATCTTTCTATAGAGACCATTTCACAGAAACACAGCACAGAATCTTAAGAGTCCACATAGGATCATTTAGTCTTAGACTTAGGGTGGAAGGCAAAACAGAAGCTTATCGCCTGTTTACTAAACTGGATCCTATTGTCACGAGACTGTGTAATGTGTACAACCTCAATACCAACTAATGCTATAAACTGTGCCGATGTTTGGGGAGATATACAAGGCAAGAGAGAACAGCCCATGAGATCATTTTCTAAGATGTCGATCCTGAGATGGCGCTAGTTGAGCTACTTATATATTTTTTTTAATAGGCAAAGAATTAAACAATGAAGATGTATTGAAATAAGACACCGAGACTCTGCACAAATCGTTATGTTCATACGACTAATCGTTATGTTCATATTATGCAATTTTTTTCTACATAAATCAGAACAGCAAACAAGCGATCGGTACTTTTTTTCTGTCCTCAGAAAAGTTGCTTTCATTGTATGCATAGGTGTGGAAATGTTAGCGCCTCACAAAAGGTTTACCAACAAATCCGTCCGCACTGCATTGGCCTGACATCATGCGCTGTAGAAGCTTATTCTGCAACTGAACACAAACGCAGCCACAAACTTTCAGCCCTGTACTGCATAAGCGGTTGGAAGATAGACGGACCAAATCACATGGGCTTTTATTATAAAAATAAATAAACAACGCGATTAGCAATAAAAATGAAAGTGCTTAGAGTTTACGTGTGGAAGTGTAGAGTCTGCACCATAAACCTGCTCAAATCTAAACGTAAATTGTTCTTTTGTAGAAGCGCTTAGTCTTAGTCGGTTCTGTGCCGCTGTGAGCTAATGCAGGAACAGATTAAACGTTGACAGGGTTCTATACATCACAATTAGAAATTTAGCCAGTGGCATTCCGACTGCAGGTACGAAATATCTACGGTGGAAAATTGGGGGAAGGGGCTTCTGCTCACTGAGTTAATGAGTGAGTAAGTGAATAAATGAAAATCTCTCGGACTATAAAACAGCGCATGGCTCCGTTTCGCAGGAAGCCCATAAGTGACTCTTACAACAAATAGGTAGAGTGTCTGTTGTAGCTGGTGCGCTCACAAAGCATGCAGCCCCATCAGTTTTAAAAAATAACTTCTCCATTTGGCCTTTTGCACTCTTTAAAAAAACTCATTATTAAGCTAATCTGCAGCCACATCTACCCATCGTACCACAGGGCACAATGCGAGGCAGATAAGACATCGTGAGAAGCCTTTTAACCTGCTTCTCTCCATATCCAGAAAACATCTAAAAATAAGATCAGCTTTAACGCCCACAGCACGGGACCTTAAAGGGCAGAAGGTGGCCTCAATGTCAAGGCTCTGAATCACATCTCAAAAGGAAACGCTGACTTAGGAGGTAGTCTCAGCCAGGGCAGAGAATAGAAAGAGAGAGACACCTTTGTTTTGTCAAACCATCTCAAGTTCTGTAGACTAAAATTAGGAATATTTTTTTTACTGGGGTATGTGGCCCAGTACAATCTCACATTCAGCTTTCAAAAACCACTGGGTAATGTGTGTGTGTGTGTGGGGGGGGGGGGGGGGGGGGGGGGGGCTGTGCCCCAGCAGAGCTTAATGTCCAGCTCTGGCCAGCTCGCAGTGATGCAGTGCTGGTGACTCATCATGACTGCATGAGCAGTCTGTCCTACAGACTGTCTGCATCCATCCTGCACTGTCATATTTTAACGTTTTTTTTCTGGAAAGTGATGGCAAAGGGGCTGGTGAGGTTGGAGGTTGTGAACTTTGTGAAGCTACAGAACACTGTGTTCTTCCCCTTAACTGGACACACATCCCAGTGTCCACCACCACCCAGTCTGGTGCCTTAAGATACTTCTGTAGGATATCCCTGTCCCTGGAAGACACAATGACAGTATTTCCTGTTTCATAGGAAAGAATCTATGCCTCCAGTTACACAACTTCCTTACAAGGTATTAGGTCATATCAACACACACAAACACGCACACTGCATGTCTATATGCAGTCTCTCACTGTAATAAACATAAAGCGAAACGCAAAAATCAAAAAGGATTTAAAAAAAACATGACATTCATTCAGTCTTTTACATTCTTTAAGCAAGCAAAACTTCCAAATTATGCAAAGTTCAGACATTCTACAGTAGAAAAAAAAATTAACCAGTAACTTCTCAGATACTGACAGAACAACCACAGCGTGAAATAAGTATTACTGTCAAAATTATAAGAAGCTGCGGGAAGTGACAAGAAACAATAAAATGAAAGTATTGTCTTTAGGAGACAAAAGAAGCGCACGGCTCGCTGCATGATGCTCTTTCTTGCCCAAAATCGTGTGACATCTCACGGCACACATTCTCTGCCTATGTACAGCCCCACAAAACTCGTGCATTATTATTGTTTAAGAGGTCCTTAGTTTAGCTCACTAGCACTTTGGGGCTCGATGCACTTAGAAAACAGCCATATCCCAGTCAAGTGTAATATCCTTTAAAATCGTTCACATCATCTCTATTAACGAAATAGGCCCGGAGAATAACAGCATCTTAGAGGGTCCGCTGAAGTGCGGCCGGGCGGTCTCATTCGACAGGGGGCGGGAGACAGGAGATGGAAGACCTGCCCACTTCAAGTCTAGTCCTGCCTCGGTCTTCTGTAATGCCAATTCAGTTCCTCTGCGACCTTTTTGTGCAACTTTTGAAAAACGTCTGCTCTGGACATGAAACACTTTTTCAGATCGTGAAAGGTATGTATCACCTTTATCTGAATAACACATTTAGGACGGACGATGTTTTCTTTTACGACTGCGCATTGTCGCCGTGCGCACTGGAGCTCAACGACACTGATGTACTCAAGCAAGTTTAGCATGAGCTTAGATTAAGAATGCATTAACAAACGATAACATTGCTCCGATAAGCTATGCTGTTTATTGTGCAGCGAAATTGAAGGAACGTATTTCTTATTTTTATGGAATGGCATCTCATGTCAATGTTTCAAATTGAAACTTCTAGGGAAACATTTACCGCTTCCAAAGAGAACTTTGTTCCAATTTGTCCATTAACTGACACAGAATAAGAAAAAAAAACATCTGGAACAGAAGAATTTGTTTAGGCATGCAATATTTTTATCGCTTTAAAAAGTTTAGTGCAATGTCAAATACTGTGCTAGAAAGTAATGTATTGTAATATATACGAAATATATTCTCTTAATAAAATACAAAAATTTAAGATTCCTGTAATTACATGGAATAAAGACTCCGAGCCAAATAGAGACTCCGAGCCTAACAGTACTTAATTTCCAAATTTAAGCACCATTTAAATCACAGGAAATAAATGGTAAATGTTTAAATTTAAAGTCGCCGCTGGTTCAGAAGGTTTAAATTATTTTTTACATTACCGTATATGAAACGAATTACTTTTAAAATAATCCGGGGGAAAAAATGTTAAACGATTTTGCTGAATGCTGTTAAGTCATTAAGATGAAATGATCGAAATCCTGAATTTATTAAAAGGGCGATTTAATTTCATGATAGAATAGGCCTACTCGTTCATTAAAGGAAACGAAAGAGTTGTATATTAACATGTAACTTGTTTAGAAGTCTGTTTTAAAAATTTTGCATCTTTCTTAATTCGGTGGACTTCAGCCCTCTGGTGGACAATAGAAGCCCGTCTACAATTCAAGCAAGCGGACAGGCGATGCATCTTGGCATGGATCTGTCCGGCTTCGTCCGAATCATATTTCTGTCCCCATGCTGAAGTCTATAAAACGGACATCTGGAAATTGTGTGGAAACTGCGGGTGGATTTATGATGGAACAATCGCTGATTATGTGACGATGACCAGAACTAGTGGGAAAACAATTTTCACGTAAATAACAGGGTTCAGCCCCATACTGTGCAATGGCTTTCACCCGCCCCACCTACTGTACTGACCCCCCTCCAGTCTTATCCAAAAATCTTCCAGCTGGGTACCTCTTCCGCATGTTCCGTGAGTACCACAACAACTCTGTCATCATGGAACATTACAATTTCACCGGCAAGCTCAGCAACGACAAGTACCGAGATGGCCTGAAGCCCGAAGCGATTTCGTTTCTGATCATCTGCCTGCTGATTGTGCTAGAGAACACCATCGTTTTAGTCACCATTTGGAAGAACAAGAAGTTCCATGTGCCCATGTACTACCTGTTGGGCAATCTGACGTTCTCCGACCTGCTGGCAGGGTTCACCTACATGGTCAACATCATTCTTTCGGGTGCCAAGACGCTCAGACTGACCCCGGTGTTGTGGTTCCTTCGCGAGGGCGGCGTCTTCATCACCCTCGCCGCCTCCATCGTCAGCCTCTTGGCCATCGCCATCGAGCGGCATGTCACCATGGTCAAGATGAAGCCGTACCAGGGCACCAAGAGGGGGCGCATGTTTGCTCTGATCGGAGCCAGCTGGCTGCTCTCCGTGTTCCTGGGGGTGTTCCCCATAATCGGGTGGAACTGCATAGGCAGTCTGGACAGCTGCTCCACAGTGCTACCGCTCTACGCCAAAAGCTACATCCTCTTCTGCATCACCGTGTTCAGCACGGTGCTCCTGGCCATCACGGCACTGTACGCCCACATCTTCCGCATCGTGCGCGCCAACACGCAGCGGCTGGGTGCCCTCCGCGCCGGCCAGGCCCGCAAATCACGCAAGTGCATGGCACTGCTGAAGACAGTGACCATCGTGCTGGGCGTCTTCATCGCCTGCTGGCTTCCACTCTTCGTGCTGCTGCTGCTGGACGTGTGCTGCCAGGCGCGCCAGTGCGGCATCCTCTTCAAGGCGGACTACTTCCTGGGCCTCGCCATGGTGAACTCACTGCTCAACCCCATCATCTACACGCTCACCAGCAGGGACATGCGGAGAGCCATCGTGCGCCTCCTCTGCACTCGCTGCCTCGTCACCAAGGAGGGCCGCATCAAGAAAATCGCCCTCCCCTTATTCGAGTGCAGCACCAGTAAAATGGAGATGACCTCTCACCAGCAGGGGGGCTTGGACACCACTGTCTCCACAGGCAACATCTACACATCCCCAGTGAAGGACCCCCAACCCAAATCGTGAGTCTGGTCCAAGGGCGTAGATATGGGTATGGACAGTAAGGACATGTTAGAGGACCATGTGTGTTTAGGGCTGGGGCTGATTTGGTTCCTTCCAGCATTGAAACCAAACCTACACCCGTGATCTGGGCCCCCAGTGGATTCAAATGTACTGGGACATGAGGTAGGAATTCGAGACAGGGAAGGGGGATCAGCCACATACTTTTTGTTATAAATTATTTGCTGGAGTGACTCACAGAAAACTGAATAACTAACTGCATGGATGTTTTTAAAGAAATGAACAGTGTACCTGCCGTGATTAAACTTCAGTGTATTAAAAGCGGGACACTGGACCATGGGCATCATTAGGTTCCGGTCACCTGGGGCTACAGCCCCAAGCATTTCAAACCTGAGGCTAATCTTTTTTGCAAAAAACAAAAAGTCAAGCCATAAGCAAGCCTGACAGCCCCTGATCTTTTCAAAAGCTAGAAACGCCTCTGCACTTGACACATAACTAAGCGCCGAGTGAACAAATAAAATTATCGCGCACTGTGAAAAAGTCACTTTGGCCTCATACAGCTGGGCGTCGATTCATTTTGGTCCTTTTCTGACTGTGCTGAGCTTTTCTGATCCCGCAGACCCTGAAATTAGGGAAAAGGGAAAACAGCAGCTTTACATTCTATTATAACAATGGACAGGGTTGAAAGACGAATAAACAAAATCATTCACCCATGAAGGAAAGGAAACGACCAAGATCAATAAAGCAATAATTAGCCTGTTTTAACACTGCAGCAACTTCACACATAGCAAAGTAGAGGAGGCACACCCGTATTTTCTGATTTAAATTAGTCATAAACGTACACAAATTTCCATGCACTTGTACAAGGAGCGGCGTCATCAGCCCTTGAATCAAAGTTTGATCTTTTATTGCATTACACTGAATTTGGTAGCGGTTTGTGCCAGGACCGATTCTAAGATGTCAGACTCGGTCCCCAGACGAAACACAGGACACGAAAACCAGCCCCCCTCCCTCGTCCCACACAATTAAAACTTCACGAGAGGCGTGGGGGGTTCCCCACCGTACATTTTGCCGAACTGGGAGGGGATGAAATATATTCGAAAGTACGGGACAAACCGCTAAATGGTTTTAGAAAAAAGTATTTTTCTGGTCTGAGGGAAAAAAGATGCTGAAAAAATGGATAGATCAAAATCACCAACGGTTTGAGTCTTTATGTTTGGCTGTGTGACACAAAAATGAATTACAGTTGTACTCCGTCTGAATATTTTTAGCGAGATATATAATGTGGGATTCCAGGTTCCGGATACCTGTGTATGAATACAACTAGATAACGCTTATAACTGTGTAAATAAAAGTTTTATCTCTTCGTTCATAATATATTATTTTCATAGTAAAATATTTACAAAATATTTTCCTGTTCTTGTCTTTTTTATTCATGTGCACCACGACTGCTTTGGATTAAGATTAATCATGACAAAATTTACCCTAATTTATAATCACTGAAATTCAACAATCCATTTGAGAACGTGTCAAGTGTTTATGTTTTAATTTGTTTTCTTTCTTAAACAGCTCATTTTGTTGACTTTGTCATGCTAATGTCTGAGTCAATTTATTATCAATTAATACATTTATTTGTCTTATCATTTTACACGCAGAATGTAGTTTCAAGGTAATAATGTATACTTTTTTTCTAACTTACTAGCGTTTTAAGTATAATTACGAGCAAGAGAAAGTGAATGTTACTGCTAGCATACTTGTGGACTAAAAATAGCCAACAGACTCACAACACGTGGCTTACGACAACTCGCACATACAACCTAAATTTTAAAAAAATATATAAGTAATGCATAAATGCATGGGAACATAAATTAAAAGCGGCTGTACCCCGCAGCTCCGCGGTACCTGTTGTGAGTTGTGGGTGCCACGGGAAAGTACAGTACTTAATGACATGGTGACCATCACAGCCGCACATGCATCTTCCAGTTTCATTCTCACACCTAAATGTCAGTGCGATTATCCGGCTCTGACATATGTCCGTTTCGAAGCAGGACCTGTTTGCAGATCGGAATGGAACCAAATCTTTGTAGCTGTCCATAAGTTCTGTGTATATTGTAGTTGTCTGTGGAAGCCTATGCATTGAAAAATAAACGAAATAGACCTACTTCCTAATCCCGGACAAAAATATATATGCTAGGTCTGTATACATAGGCCTACCAGCAATTTTCAGTAAAATGTTGTTGATGGTCCAGTTTTCAAGTGTACACTCGGAAAATACATATTGCATTAAGATGAAAATAAGGCACACTAAAATATGACGGCTATAAGCATGAGAAGCAGTTTATTTCTGGCTGCTTGATGAGGTGAAGGTTATCGTAAATTACCCCGAATTTCTGCAATCAATTGCATACGGGTTTCCCCTCCCTATCGACACCCAGTTACACCAAAACCGCAGGTTGCGACGCGTTAAACACACAGGCTGCCTCGCGCTGGCCGACTGGTGCCACGCGCCTCGCTACAAAAAGTGCGGCCGCGACGCCCACGAAGTGTATCAGCAAAAATACAAATACAGCTTCTCGCATTAAAAAGCCACCAAATCGCACCAACAGAGCCCGTTCTCATACCTTCAAGAGATGCGAAACTTTCCTCCGCTTTACCGCAGCTAGGCGGTGCCGGCAGAGAAAATCAGAGACCTACAGTCATACTAAAGAATGATCAATTTATGGAAAATAAGTTCTAATTCACACGGATTCACTGGTGGCATCCCGCACAGAATTACTATGGTATAATGAAATGACTAAATGCATAACCCTTTTTTGTAAGGATAATTTGAAGATACGCATAAAATGAACAGTGCATTTTACTAAAAATAAACTATAGAAATCCTAAACATTTTCTAAATGCCAGCCAAATAGTGGACATAATATTTGGGAGTGAACAGACATATGAACAGAGAGGCTTTAACTGATTTTGTTCAAAGAAAAGGCAAAACCTGAATATCACACACCTCCCAACATATCCAAAAAAATCATTATATTCTAAAGTTATCAGTAATAGATGCTGAGCTTCTGTCATTTCATGCGAACCCTGCTTTTATTTTCTAGTTCATAATCACTTCAAAAATACACTACATGAAACGGCAGGTAAAAAAAATGGCCCAGGTCTGCCAAAGCAAAGCTGGCTTCTTTAAAAGCCGACTTAGGTTTGGTCCGTGACAGTACCCACGTACTTTTTCGTGTATATGCGATAAACTCAGTTTATTAAAACTGATAAATGACATAATGCACAATCTATGTTTCGTCCGGCGTTACATTTTTCAAATAGTCATGTTCGGGAATTCCATTATGCAAATAAGTGAGGCTTTAAAGTCAGTTTATTGGTCTACACTAGTTGCGAAGGATCTTCTGATCAGAAAAATATCTAGTGGTATTGACGACTACGCAATAGCGACAAAATAAAGTTAGATGTTAGAAATTGCTTCGAAAGTATCATGAAATCACTGTATCAGCCAGCGGCATTTTCCAGTATTTGCACATCGTGCACAAAAACACTTACTGGTCTCTTAACGATGGAATTTCTGCAGCCACTAGACCCCTTCGCGTTGCATAGGCTACATGACTAAGACGGTATTATTCCAATAAGAACAACCAGAAGAACAACGACAAAAACCATAAAATTTACATTCTGGTGCCCCCTTGTGGTAGAATTCAGGAAGCCAATTTAAGAAACTTTCAAGACTATCTGACAGCTGCGCAGACGTTGTAGTAATTGGAACAAATACAAGGAATAATCTAAATTTGGTCCCACCCCGCATTTTAAAGAGGAATGATGCAATGTTCAAATTAACCCGGTTTACTTCAAGATAGGATTAATGTTATGCTGTGTTCTTTGGCTGCACTTCAGTCTATAAACAGATTTATATATTACTCTTGTACTGTCATTCCTGTATCCCTGTTACTGGATTCCTCTTCAGTTCTGCATTGAGTATAAATTATTTCTCAGTCCATTATAACCCCTCTCAAGCACTTTGTTCACAAGGACAAGGTTACCTACTAATTCCTAAAGTTAAACTGTCACAACTGTCACCAAAGCGCTTCTTCACACAGATGTGTGACATTCAAACTCACTTACAGCTTTCATATCTAGACTGAAAACTTTTATTCAAGTTTTTAAACATTTCGACAAGCCTACACCCTTCTGCCCTTGTCAGTAATGAATACGTTGCTTGTTTTTGCAGTGTAGATATTGCTATGTTCAGAGTGAGTTGCCCTTTTCGGGCTGTGGGACCTCTCAAAGTTCCGTCCTATTGTACCACAGAACATTTTCGTCACTGTCAGCATTGGCTTGTTCTGGTCCAAAAGCACCATACAACTAAAGCTAAAACTGAGATCATCAGTCAAACAGCAGCAATTATAAAAAAAAAATTAAATTATCATTAGTGACTTGCACCTAGTTTATATTTTGGACATAAACTTCGAGTCTGAAGGCAGACATGTGGTTTTCTGAAGAGCAGTGAACTTAAACCAGAACTGTGATAGTAATTCCTATTCTTATCACAGAAACAAAATCTCTTACACATGTAAATGGGATTTGGTCATGATGGCATTTTCTCTCACGCCATCGTAAGTTGCCAAACCATCTTGTATTTATTTGACATCATGATCTTCTAGGTATAATTATATTGGGCTATGTTCACAATCATTTATGCTACATCATAGAAAAAAAGCAATACATTCTATTGTCCAAAAACAATATTTGTTCAGCCAAAAGAAAAGACACCTCCACGGTCCAGTAATTCATAAATATGTTTATTTAGATTAAAAGAACAGAAATAGACAAAACAGAAACAAACAGTTAAAAAGTGAAAGCAGCCGTTGTGCCTCTACCACTCTGTGCTGACAAAACTCCAGAGGTAGCTGCTGATGGCAACTTTTGATTGGCTGGTGGTGTCGATATTGATGGGAGTGGCGAGGTCATCGCCATAGTGCACTGTGGGAAGAGGCGGGGTTAAAGGACCCACTTGTATGCATCTCTCCCAAATATTATTCCACTGAGACCCCTGTGCCCAGGGAGGTTTAAAGAGCGACGCACAATACCTCCTTTGAGAATGCCGGGCTCAGTGCCATACTCCCACTTTATCTTGGTCACCTTGTGGTACAGCTGAGCCAGGTATCTGCCAAGACAGAAGACTCCTGTCTACGAAAGCAGCTACGTAAACAGCTACGAAGGGTGATGACAGACTACAGTCTTAAAGCCAAATAACCATTCTGTTCCATCCATGAGAAAAAAGCCCTTCGCCTGAATGACTGCAGCAAAAGGTATAAGGTGCCCACAGCGCTCTGGCCTCTGATCACATGAACTGTTCCAGTGAGAAGCGTAAAGTCACATTTAATCCACAAGAGGCAGCATTGCTGAGCAGGTATAAAGCTTCAAGTGACCAAAATAACAGTATTGTGTAGAAATGGGATCAGTGTCAACAGTGATTTCTCAGACATGTTATGGCACAATCATGAAGTTATGAAAGACAAGCAAGCAGGTGGACGAGTGTCTGACCTCCCCACACACACGGGCTGGACAATGAAACAAACACCTGGCCAGTAGTGTTTGAGGTTTCATGCTTATATATGCGCAGCCTGGTGGCCAGTCTTCCCTGAGTGTGAAGGTTGAATTAGAAGAGCAATAGCACAACTGTACATAAAATATTGCAAATCCACACAACATAATGGGAGACATATCAAAGTTCAAAAGAGGACAAGTTGTAGGAGTGTGGAGAAGCCCCGAAGTGGCTCTTTCCTTGTTCCAACACAAATTTTTCAGCTGAAGAGCTGTGTGGTAATTAGTACAAGGATTGCAAGGAGTTGAATAGGCTGTGTTAAACGACAGGAAACCCAAAAAAAGTAGAGGGCTCCGGCCCCCCAGTACTGGAGTTTGACACCCCTAACCCAATGGTTCAAACATTGTACCCTGAAGATGGTGCCGTGTGTCAGGATAATGCTCCAGTACACACAGCAAAACTGCCGGTTTGATAAACATGAAAATGAAGAACATCTCCCACAGCCTGCAGAGTCACCAGGTCTGAATATTACTGAGCTACTTCGGGGTGTTTTACAGGAGTGAGTCAGGAAACATTTTCCTCCACTAGCATCACATAGTGACCTGGCCGCTGTTCTGCAAGAGGAATAGCTCACAAGCCTTCTGGCCACTGTGCAGCACTTGTGTCTGTCATTCCCGAGATGAACTGATGCTATACTGGCTGCAAAAGGAGGCCCTACATCATACTAAGAACTTGTGCTCTAAAACTGCGTGTCAGTTTCATTATCCAACCCCTGTATATTCCCCATCATTGTGGGGACTCTCCATTTCTATGGGCATAACCCTTACACATATTCTATGGGCATTAACATCATACCCAGGACGAAGCAATTGCAGGTTAAGGGCCTTCCTTAAGGGCCCAATGGAGTAGAATCACTCCAGGCATTCATGGGATTTGAACCAGCAACCTTCCAGTTGTTGGCACAGATCCCTAGCCTCAGAGCCACCACTCCTCTTTGCCTTTTGGCATTTTTTTTAGCTTTTTGATTGTATTCATATTAAAATTGAGGTTTATTTTGTGGGGACCTGAGAATTCCCCATAAGCTTAGCTTAGTCCCCACAGTGTGGTAAATACACCCCCCCCACACCCCCACCCCCACCCCCACCCCCACACACACACACACACACACACACGGCTCTAGAGGGCAGGAGTGGCATAATTACAGCATCTTCGTACATGGCTGAAGGTATGACCTCTGTGGTGTCTTCATCCACCTCCTGCTGCAGGGCCTCGATCTCCACCTCTGAGTTCTGCAAGCTCTCCAGCTCCCCCTGCAGAAATCTGATGGTGTAGTCAAGGGAGTCGGTACACAAAATCGGGCCAAACCCAGCGATGAAGTGACAAGAATACAGCACAGTGCAAAAGTCTTAGGCAGTCAAAGAAAATGTTTAAAGCGATTTATCTGGGTAGTATTTATTTGTTCAGGAAAAAAAACACTAACATTAGAACATTAACACAATAAAAGAAAAGAATTTCTTCTTCCACCTCAGCCGTTCCATGTATTTATTAAATGTCACCACTAGCTCAATTAACTTAATTCATTAAATAACTCAGTGTATTAATATCTCACAGGTATTAATTAGCCAAAAAAGTGGGGTAGCGGGTCAAGTAAAAAAAAATACATGGACGTATTGCTGAAAATACCGGAGTAACTAGTCTCAGTTCAGTATTAACCTTAAATGGTCTTCCTACCGTTATGATGCACCATGTTAGCGTTACATTAGCACTGTTACGGTCTCCAGATGAAGCCCTTAAGTGTCTCTGATTGCCACGTCACAGATGCTGATCTGACCCAGCCTGGCTACCCTCCATAGAGGATACTGCAGCTCGGCCTCCATGGTGTGCTTCCGGGCCTGGTAGCGCTCCAGCTCCTGCTGCAGGCTCTCCAGCTCGCGCGCCGCCTCGCTCTTCCGAGCCTCCGTGTCCAGGAGCTTCTGCCCGACCAGCTCCTCAGTCCGCATCATATCTAAGAGCATGGAGGAGAGCTCTGAGTGAATGCTGCCTCAAGGTCAGCTGGAGATATCCAAAGCAGGGATTTGATATAAATTTAACGAAATGATTACCATTTAAAAGCTGGGAGGTGGTTTTCCTGGTGTTGATGAGGAGGTCGAAGAGTTGCTGGCGCTTCTCGACCACGGCCCGCGCGATGCTCTCGGCATTGCTGCTCTTGATGATGCTCACCAGATCCTCCCCGGTCTCCTCCAAGTGCTGCAGTCCCTTATCCAGCGACACCATGACAGCGTCCGCTCTCAGAAAACAGGCGGCTCCCTGTTAGTATTCAGATACAATTCGGAACTCAGCAACTGACGACCTAAACAGCTGTAACGCATAACAAATGGAACATTTTACAACATTTAACATAACCGACTCTACCTGATAGTGAAATTCAAATTCGTTCCGTTTACCCGCCTTCGAAGGACCACGGGGTCCTAAAATACGCACTTCAAAACTTCATCGTTGTAACCTATATATTAATAACAATAATGTGTATGATTATCCCGCATACATATTTTATACGTATACATCATATTTTATTCTTTTAATATTAATAAATCTCCATTGTCTCGTATAAAAAATTATTATCCAGGCACTTGTACTGGCTACCTAAAGCGTTTTTCTTATTTTACGCGGCCCCTTGCTTTACGATCATATTACCGTAGGGGGCGCTAATACACAGCTGATTGCTGGGATTTCGTTATCGTTATGACAGACACCTGCTGCTGTTAACATTCAAACGAGAAGAAAACTACGTGACATGTCCAGGGTGTGGGACGAACCATGAATTTAATTAACAAACACCCTCTCTTATAGCAGTCTTTATTTTAATTATTCCCCGCGGTAATACGTGTAAAAAAACAGAAGAGCAACACTTTAAGACCCACCCATTTACCAAAAAATGTTGATGTCCTTAATCCAAATTAAGTGGAGAAAAAAAATACTAACCGTCTATTGTGTTTCCATAAAATCAGGTTGGCGTTTGTGTGCTTATTTACCTTGGCTGCTGGGGCTTTGTGCATGTGTGCATGCAGGGGTTTCCTCAAACCACTCAACTGTTTACAATCAAGATATACAAATGAGAAAGCAGACTTGGCCCTTCCCTGGATCAGGGAATTAGAACCTGTAACCTTCTGATCACAGTCACGACATCCTAACTGCCAGAGTGGATACAAGAGCCGGGCCTGGGACACCTTATGGCAGCAATCCCAGCACGGTGCTGTCTGTTGTGCCATTAAGTGACAGAGCAGCGAAGTAATCAGCATTGCAAAGGGGTATAATATAACTTACTTTGTAGATCTCCTTTGAATACAAGTTAAATGCATCACGTCAAATCTAAGATTTTTTAAAAATTTTATTTAATGCTGTACATTCCCAGTAATAAAATACTAATACAGAACCATTATATCATTATATGGGATCATCAAATATTTTCTTGAATTATCATAGAATTTAATAAAGACAACATGCCAACTACAAAAATGTAACAAATATTAACAAAATGCTTATTGTTCGACGTGTCCTTTAAAGTCACCCATTTAGAGCCAAGCAAGGCTACATGACAAGAATAAACCTGTAAACCTTGAGGGTGAAAAACTTCGTTCTATCATTGACAGAACACAGGAATTAAGAAAAACCCTTTTGACTAAATGTAGAGCACTTCTGCTTTGATATAGCTGAATTGTGTACTGGGGTTAGGGCTTCGGGGGAGAAGTTCTTATGTTCTTCATATAATGAAAGAAGAATGAAGCTCATTGGGAGACAGACTGATGGCTTGACCCCCCCCCCTCAGGAGGGCAGGCAAAAAAAAAACAGCAATCCAGCCACCCAGACATTCATTCCTTATGTTTTTCCATCTTTTTGCCCTCAGCTTTTCGCTTTTGTCTGCTGAGCTGCTTGTATCTCAGCCTTTTGGGGTTTAGCCCATAGGCCTTAAGTCTCTGCCCACTGAACTCCTTGCCACCCACCTTCACCCTGAAGGACCCCAACAACAGGCGTCCACCCGGGTGCCTGTGCTTCTTCTTGAGCCATTGTGGCTTCTCAGCAGAGTGCCCTGGTTTAATCTCACTAGCACCCTCAGTACTCTCCTCCATTTTCGTCTTCTTCTTAGGTACCAGGAACTCGTCCCCTTCACTGTCTTCACCTCCTGTGTCTATCAGTGTTTTGAGAACATCTCCTTCAGCTTGGACTGCCACTGGCTCCTGAACAGGCGTGGCGTCCTCCTTGCTGATATCCTCCTCCTCCCTTGCGCCATCCGCCTTCCTCAGCCGATCTCTCCTCTTCTTCCCCACCTTAGCTTTTCCCTTCAGTTGTTCCTCAGCTTCATTCTCACTGTTAAAAAGTTTGCAGATATAAGCTCAATGCAACATTAAAATATAATACAGTCAGTACTGTAATAAATTCTCTGTTTTATACATACTCCTTGAAAAGGGAGCTCAAGATATCCTTCTTCTTCTTGTCATTCTGGGCCTTGATCTTGTAGTTTTTCACATCACAGAGCTCCTCCCTTTCGGACCTGAGGCAGGGAAAGGGAAACGTGTCAGTGCCTTTCTGCTGCACCTGAAGCCCTCGGGCTGAGGCTGAACCACAGAACTGCCGCCACCTGAACATGCACGTCTTCTTCAGCGAACACCAGCGATTCAGCTCCTTGTCGTCAGAACCCAGGACCTGCAGAGCAGAGGGAGGGCGGGGTATTTTAAATAAAGGACATGAGACAGTGAAATGAAGAGTTTAGATTTGTAACCTGAAGACCTACTGTCTTCCTGAAGACCTACCGTCATCCTGAAGACCTACCGTCATCCTGAAGACCTACCGTCTTCCCCTACATCTATCTTGGTGCACTTGCAAGTCGTTACATTTATCAGTAGTAAAATTATTAGAAGCTTGCAGTTTGTAAATACCAAGTCAACACACAATGGGAATGTAATCAGCTGCAGATGAGCTAATTTATGTGCAGAATGTCGGCTCAGAGAGAAGATTACAGTCTTCAGGTCCTGGTCAAAGCCTATAAGTGGGCAATACCAGGTCAGACTATACTTCCGCTCATCAGTGCTACAGCGCTGCACAGTGATCTGCCTTCACTCCCTGCAAGGTCCTAAAGCATCGGTCTCACCTCCTCTGTGGTCAGGCCAAAGTCGTTTGGGATGACCTGCCGGTAGCGAAACCTGCAGGGCAGGTCATCAATGATGTCTTCATAGTCCAGTTGGTAATACTCGTCTAAGTACTGCTCAAAAGTCTTCTCCTCTACAACCCAAAGCTCAAGCATTATGATGTGCAAACAGGTATGACAGTATGATACTAGAGGTCATCATACATTCAAGCAAGTCTATGAAATATTAAATCCAACCCCTGACCACTACTTGATAGATTGGCCACATGTACGCAAGCTTATGGGAGTTCTACTTATGCAAAAAATGTTCTGAGGGCAGAACAAAAAATGTTTGGTTCAGAGATTGGTGTCTTAAATGTCTTAGTCCTGCCTCCTCTAGTTGCTTGGACCCACCTCCTCTATAATCTGATTGGTTCTCTCTCTGAACCAATCATGTTTGTTTCTGCCCTCAGAACATTTTTGTGTTTGTGTGGAAACATCTATTACATACGACTCCCACAAGCCGTATGTAACCGACTAGCAATGGATATGGCCTTCGTGACAGAGTATCTATTTCTGGCAGTGATCCGTAGCCCAAGTAATTCCACTCAAAGTGGCTTTCAAAGTCATACCTCCCATTCCAACATCTCTAATTGTCTAAAATAATTCTGAACACCAGACGTTTACAGATGGCATTCTGCGATGTGCTCTTCTCATGGTCAGTTCTGCTTGCTATGGAAGCTACACCTAATTAGTTCTTTGAATCTGATGGAGGGTTGTTGAGTTTCCCCTTCATGGTGCATCTCCTAGATCATATGGGAGCTCCACAGGCCGGCAGACTTACGGGGGTCGAAGACGGGCTTGCTCTGCGTGAGGATGCTGCCAAAGTGAGATTTCTTCTTCTTCTTCCCCATCAAGGGGGCGTCTGCCTTGGTCATCTGACTTCTCTTGCTCTCTGCCTTCTCTTTTTTCCGTTTCTTCTTCTTGGAAGCCGACTGCTGGCTGGGGTCATAGTCCGCGTCCATCTGTGTAAGGTGTAAGGTCACGGTAAGTCGCCTGCATGCAATCTGACAGGCAATAGTTCTTAATCGAAATAATATCAAAATCCCACTTCTACGGGGAGGGAAGCAGCGATGTACAGATATTAAAAATGCAAGCTGGGCAAACGGAGAATCTTACGACAAAGTCTGTGTCTTCACAGTGAGGTTGGTAACCCTCAGCTCCCTCTTCATCTCCCTCTTCATCCTCTACTTCACCCCTTTCCCCTGTCCAGGTATCCCAGTTCCAGTGCTCTGAGGTGGTTACAGGAGAATGGTAAGAGCGTCATCCTGCCCCCCCCCCACACACACACACACATGCATACAAGCACTTTATACATACACATAGACACACACACACGCACATCACTTTGTACTTTTCAGTTTTACACGTTCTGCATTACTTACCATCCATATCTTCTTCCTCAAACTCAGGTTTTATCTCCTCTTCTACATCATAATACTCCTCGCCAAAGAATTTCTGTGCAAAAGGAGAGAGAACAAAAGAACAGCAGCTGAAGACGAGGTTTGCTCTCCTTCTGATCCAGCATTCACCAGTTATACTTATCAAGAGGCTTTATACCCATCATGTATTAAACAGAGTAACAGCAATAGTTATATTCTTTAGGGCAAAGCACAGGAGGCTGAGAGCTCGCCTTGGCCACCACCCGTCCGCCTCCCCCCGCGTCTCCCACCTGCATGAGCTGATCGTGCTGCTCGGGGTTGAAATCGCCCTCCAGGTCCGTCTGACTGAAGGCCAGCTGCGCATTTCCCGTCAGCTCCTGCAGCTTGCGCAGCTTCTCCATGATCTCGTTCCGCTTCAGATTCTTCAGCTGCTTCAGCTGCTCCCGCTTCTGCTCTTTCTCCTGCGGCGCCGTAGAGAGACCGAGGTCAGAAAACCGGCACTGGACACGAATACGAAGACCAGCACACTGACAGGCAGACGCGCGAGTTACTTAATGGGATGAGTATCTCACCTTCTTCTTCCTCTCCTTCACCTCCTCCCTCTTGTGTTTTCTCCTCTCATCCTTGCTGCGGACAGAAGTGGCGATAACACGGGGGTACGTCTTGATCTGGGTAGGGGACACAGAGGCAAATCATTAAGTTACCTGCACATCCCACCCTGTACCACTAGGGGGCGGTAGGTGGCTCACTTCTTGGGCATCCGGCTCTTCGAAGCGGAAGTTGTAGCGCCTCTCGAAGTCCTCCTGCCGCTCCAGGAAAGAGTCGCCTTCCTCCGCCGAGTCCTCCACCTCGTCCTGCACCACCTCGTCATACGTGGGGATCCTGCAGGTTTACAGGGACAGGCAGCTTAAATACATGCTGAAGCGATGATGTATTTTGAATATAAATACCAATAACGCTCCAGCTAAATATTTCCTTGAGCAGAATCCTACTGTGACCAAAATTTTTGCCCGATTGTATGCAGGAACAAGTTTAGCTTACTGCTCCTCATCTTCCTCCAGGTAGCCCTTATGGAGGATGTAGTCTCGCAAGAACTTTTCCTTCTCATCCAGCTCGGGGTCATTCCAGTACTCCTTCAGGTATTTCTGTCTCAACACCAAAGCCCCATGGTGAAATCAGTCATCGGCCTCTTTAAAACCCCAACCAGTCCCCTCAAAGGCTCCCCTCCCCAATACACAGCAGATGACTCACCATGTCCTGCACCTCCTCAGCCGCCTCCAGCTCTGCCTGTCCCTTCAGCCACTCCACATAATCCGCCTCCTCTTTATCCTACAAGTTGTTTCCGCACAAACCCAAACCCAATAACATCACATTAAAAAAAGATCAACAAGCAAATAAGCAAACTCGCACACTACTAGTCAAAAGTTCTGCACAAGCTGAGACTTTCTACATTTGCATGTTCCTCACTTAACATTTACTAAAACACACTCAATATTCTTACTGCTAACAAATAAATTTACAATATATTCATCTTTTGAGTACCTTTATTAGCAAGATAATGTCATATCTTTCATTCATCAAAGCAGCCTCCATTACCAGCATTTGAGACCTTCTTTCTACAAGGGACATTACATACTGCTCTGTTTCATGGGGTGAAACAGCCTACAATTTAACTCCGCCATCACCACACAGCCAGTTAGCAGGATGTCACACATGCACTGCGACGTACTCTTTCCACGTTGACTGATATTTTCATTTATAGTTGTTCACTCAACCTTCGAAGAATAAAACATCTGCAGTTTGTAAAATGAGACCTGTGGCGGGCAAAAAATTGACTGGTACTGTGTACAAAGCGTAACCCTATCTAGGACCGGTTCTGACATTCAGTGGACAGAACCCGCTTGTCCCTCACCTTTTCTTCTTGAGTTTTGTTCCTCCGCATCAAGAGCTGCGAGCATCCTTCCCCTTCGCTGCTGTCCTCATCACTGTCATGAATCAACTTCCGGAAGCTTTGGTGTGAGGGGGCAAAAAAAAAATAATATGATAACGGAGTGAGAAAGACAATGGTTACTGCCATCGGTAAGTGCCACAAACATTCCCTGGATCTCGTGCATTGTTCTCCGTGGTCATCTCTACAAAAACACAATACCTTTACAATATTTTAAGAACTGATGTCTAAATCTCACCTTTCCTTCAACTCCCTCTGCTCCTGGATGTAACTGGGTGAAGCAGCTCTCTGTTGCAGAAGCACAAACAGCCGGTAATCCTCTTTATGAAAAAAAGTGTCTTGTACAACATCATCAGTCGCAGTTAATTTTATTAGTGGTGGAAGAGTACTGTAATACCTCCATCCTCTTTGAGACCTCTTCTTCGTCACTCTCGTCGTCGTCATCCTCATATTTACTGAAAATACGTGAATGGGTAAAAAACGTGGAGGTGTGACTATGAAAAACATGTGCCGTTCCAATTGAATGATGTGACCCAGATGCAGAAGCATTCGCTCACCCCCCCTTCTCCAAGATGACTTTGCGTTCGTAATCCTTAAGGAACATCGGCTTCTCACTCCTCTTCGATGTTGATGGCTGGGGGACAGCAGAGGAATCTGAATCGGGAAAAAAGAATGACACACGTTTATCTAAACTTAATAGAAATGCTTCCAGTTGTACTTGAGGGCAGTTGGATGGCCCACAGATCCTTATATTACATGCGAAATTGATGGGTCCACCTGACAGGAAGCTTTAAATACCAAAATTTCAGTTGGGTAACCAATCATTATAACAGTGATGATGATTCTAACTACCTTCTGATGTATAAAATGCAACATCCTGTTGATAAATCTTGGGGTCCTTCTTTTTCAGCAAAGAGAGGGTTCTGTAAAAATCCTTTTCAATGTTGCGGTCAAGTTCCTGCAATAAGAGGTATGTATGAACCTACACGCCATCAACTGATTAGAAAGACTGGTTGTAAAAAGTAATACGCCAACAATTTCATATTTGTAAATTTAACCATATCACTACCAATCACAGCCGCAGAATATGATAAGTAACATGTATAAACAATTAGAATGACAAACCACTTCGCTGTCGTCATCAGAATCGGACTCGGAAGAATCGGATTGGCCGTCATCCTCCTGATCTCCATAGCGATCTTTCACTTCAATATATTTAAATAAAATATTGCAACATTATCATTACGTGATGGTGACATTATGGAGGAATGGTTTAAAACTAAACACTGAAAGGTTCACAAAGGGAAAAAATTATAGGTAAACATCTGGCACCAGAACTACAAATATGGTGAAATCTCACGTGCGCCTTCTATCTGACAATAAAAAGGCGAAGAAACTCGTGGCTTAGCTGTCTGAAATTTGTGCTGGATCTTGACAGATTCGTTTATTAAATTCTAAAGAATGTAGATAATCGGAGCTAAAAATTAAGAGTCACAAATCGAAATCGTACACAGAATGTGTTGTTGCAGTATTATATCGATACAAGCTTCTCGTGAATATGTCTTATTTTTATGAGAAACAAAATGCCCCAAATCTACGTATCTATCGTGTTTAAGTAAAATACAAAAAAACATACGGCTGCGACGTTAGCGAGGACGCTTAGACTGCACACACTTACACCGCTGCAACTCCTCTTTCTGCCGGTAACGTTCGTACTTCTGCGCGAACTTCTCATTTATCTTTAACTCCGCTTCTCCCGGCATACTTTGACTGCAGCTGCTACTTCTAATATTTGATAGCAAGGCGAATTTACAGAACTAAAACAGTAAACTCAACCCACATGGAAACAACTACACCACGTGTCCACGGCGTCTGGGGTTAAAGGTCAGAGGTTAGAGAGTTACCGGAGCCGGGAGTTTGGTTGTGAGTAAACTGAGAAAGGGCTCACAATTCTGAATATGAGAGATTTCCAGAAGTCATGAAAGCTGATAATTTAGTTTATAAAATACATAAAAGATGTAACAGACACCATTTTGTAGAACCACTGTAGGTCCTTGTTTGGTTTCCACCTTGTGGTCAAAGTGAGAACTGCAGGAGACAAGCAAATAATGATGAAGTTAAAATGATTAATTTTGCAACAACAATCGTAATTAGTGGTTTAGATTCATTTGTCGGTATTCAGGAGCTATCGCCTATAACATTTAGCATTCTACTCTTAAAGCAATTTTTTAAAAAGCAGTAGTCGGATTGTCTTCCCTAGGCAATTTTTACATCTTTACACCCCAGCACTATTATTTTGTATTAGCAGACTAATGTTTAAAAAGTAAAACTATGCGAATCATTTGTCAGTTTGTACATAATACCGTTTTGTTTGTGTATATAATTTTATATAGCTGTTACATAACGTACATTATGGACCGGGTTCAGATCATTTATTACATTCTCATGGTATCTTTAAACAACCGATGGGATATTTGCAGGGCTATTTCAATTCAAACCACATAGCTACACACAAGGCCAAAAACTGGAAGTTTTAAAAGTTGTTAGGTAAATAATTCGTTTTTCACAAAGCTTAAAATAAACACTTTACAAGGATCCAACTATAACATTTATCATACAAAACTTATAAATACGTAGTTTAACAAATATACATCGATTAATAAATAATTCAAATAAATAATTAGGCATTACAATAAAGTAAAAAATCACATTTTCTATGAATCACACATCTTAAAGGCAAATATTTCATTTCAAAAACATGGCAATGAAAATAGATATATTAAAACGAGTTAAAACCAATACATTTGTAATGGATATTAATCATAACAATATCTAATCAGTAGCTTTCCGCTTTATTGACTTTTTAAAATGACATTGTGACGTTTATTTTGCCTTTAAACACATTTTAAAGTGTGTGTGGCACAAATGGCTGACCAATATGTCAGGGGAACTAGGTCAGCCTGGAGTCCAAATGACGCTCCAGTATCGCCACCACATCCGGAGATCGAGCCCGTGCCAGGTCCAGCGCCGTGTTGCCGCTGTGGTCACGGTGGCCCAGGTCCGAACGCGGGGCTAAGAAATCCACGGCGGCCGTGTGACCCTCCCGGATGGCGACGTGGATGGGCAGC
This sequence comes from Brienomyrus brachyistius, assembly GCF_023856365.1. Taxonomy (NCBI): domain Eukaryota; kingdom Metazoa; phylum Chordata; class Actinopteri; order Osteoglossiformes; family Mormyridae; genus Brienomyrus; species Brienomyrus brachyistius. Next base: position 3,829,481 of record NC_064554.1, read on the forward strand.
GCGCCGCTGTGGTCGGGCACATTGACTGAGGCCCCGAATTGCACCAGAACACTCAAAGTGTCAGTGAAGCCGGTCCGAGCGGCGTCGTGCGCCGGGGTGATGCCCTGCTGGTCCTGCACGGTGGCGTTGGCGCCATGCTCAAGCAGAAGCTGAGCCACACTCCTACTGCCCATCATCATCACCTGCTCTCCAAAGGAAAGCAGAACATGAACTTAAATCTTCGCACTTTCAATACGAACCTACTGGTGCATTGCTTTTTTAACTAAAAATGCGGTAACCTTTATGCAAAGGGATAATTCAATGAACACATGCAGAAAATACGTCATACAATTTGTTTACACTATGCCATTTGTTTACTTGCCTGCACTTTGCCTTGTTTTGTACTACATATTGGTTAATCTGCAGTTTACGACCTTTACTGCTGTACGCACTATTATTTACCCCTGGGATCAATAAAGTTAATCTTTTCTTATCAATTTATTCAGAGGCAGGTTTACCTGCAGAGCGGTTCTGCCGAATTCATTAACTGTATCAGGATGAACTCCATCTTCTTCCAGCATTCTTTTCACGGCAGTCACATCTCCCTTCGCCGCAGCAGACGTCAAATTATTGCCAGAATCCCCGTCGGTAAGGATCATGTCTAATGACTTCGTTGTCCCAAGAAAAATAAAAAATAAAGGTGCAAAAGCTAACTCACACTGTGGGCCAAAAACCCCGGTAAGGAAAATTGAAGTTTTAAGACTATCCCGTTTTCGCTTTGGAGCATCTTGGCAATTTAGTTGGTTGACGATTTTATGGAATATTACGCGTCTTAGATGAAGTCTTCGCAGTTTTACGGAACTCAGCCACAAAGTAACTTATATTAGCTGAATGAGCGCCGGCGATAAACCGCTTACAAAAACCGTAAACACGACCGCCGGGACAGGTTTTTCAGTTCCTGCGCTTCAACCACTAGTGTCGAATTCCTGTTAAGTCCTAGCTGTTCTGTATAGATATTTCTTAAAGCCAAACAGAACATAAATGTAATTTTCTCGCTTAGAGGACTGACTTTTTTTTTTTAAAAAAAGTTTAATTTGCGCGCTGAGAAACCAGTTAGGGGTTAAACCCAATCATTATCTTAAAAAGAGACAAGAGGAAGTTCTCCACCAATCGGATCGAGTATTTCCCCATGGGGGCGGAGACAGTGTGGCGTGTGGCGGTGATGACTATACGAGTCCACCAATGAGATTTAGGTAAGCGAAGGCGGGCTATTTGACGAACCCTCTGTTTAAAGAACAGTTCATTCATTTCCCTTCACGGTAGTAGTGACAAATGTCAAAATAACACGGGAAGGCGGAACACCGTGTCCTTGCACATTTGCTTATCTGTCTGGCATATTACATGCTGTGCTGTTATATGATAAGCGTATGATTCGTAAATAACACATAGTAAAGGTTTTATTTTTAGTTTCCTGGCAGTCGTCTGTCACACGTTAACCACATCGAGTGATTGAAATGTGACTGAATAATTTAACTGGCTATAGCGTGTTCTGTATAATAGGCAAAATGCAAGGTTTAGTGCGGTATGTGGTTTTTCAGATAACTTGCAGTCATTGCATCATTTGCAGAAAAGAGTTCTTAAAATTATCTGAATTTACACGTCAATTTTTGCTTAAATGTGAACTGGATCGTCATCTAAGCTTTAGACTTATTGTGGCCCATTCCTTCAAAGAAAACTATTTTAGCTCGTGTATTTTTTTTTAAATAACATTGTGACTAAATTTCTCTAATTTTTTAACTATCTGCTTAACGTGAAATTTTTTGATTAAATCATACTACCCTTGAACAGAATTACTTGAGAATGAGAGCACTGCTCATTTTCCAGCCTCCCTTTACCTGTGAGTCAGGTGTGAAGTCTCTGTGGCCAATCATAATCAATCATTATTAAACTAACTACCCGGGAGAACTGAAAACGAAGCCGGGATTTGGAATTGAAGACCAGATTTGAAGAGCCCAGCTGTAGATGACCGATGTAATTGTTTTTTCCAAACCCAACCACTAGGGGACAGTGTACGTTCATTTGGCATTCTGTTTGTACAAAAGACTTAATGTGATTTTATTATTTTAATTTCGAAATTACTTGCCATACTCTAATTATGATAAAGGAGTGAATGTTCAGTTACGGAGAGTCTTGAAATGCTCTGAAGCATCAGCAGAGGCATCTCCTGTAGCTAATTGGTCACTGCCCCCTCCTCCCCCCACCACCCACATTTGTCATTGGTCCGTTGATCCAAGTGGAACCTGTTTCTCATTGGAGTCTTTCTACAACATGTATTTGCGGGTATATCTAACAAGAATTTTTAATTAATTTAAGTTTTATCCATTTGCAAAACTGAGAAATGTTGCTTTCCTGTATTGGGAGGATGGATTTAGCTATATTAAGGTGAAATTACTGTAATTTCTTTGTGACTGTGTAACAGTTTATCAGCTTTCCTGTCCTCTCCTGACATCCAGGCTGTATTTGTTACTCATTACCATAGTTAATCCACTGTCTATGTGAGTAGCAAGCTGGGCGGTTCAGTGTCACAATGTAGTCATTCCATAAAGTGTCACTTATCAAGACCCCACCCTGTCATTTATATATACATAGTGGTGTGATAGTTAGACTCCACCCTCTTCTCATGACACCAGCCAATGAGAAGTCTCAGAATTAGACCAGGCAGATTGGGTATGCGCTCATATGTATAGTATTTTTGTTTGACTTAAGTGTTTTCCTACAGTGTCTTATCAGCAAGAAAATATTTTTTTTGGTAAAGCCTAGCATACATTGGCCTAGCTTTGAATTTGAAATGAATAAAAATTTTCATTTCAGTCACACACACATAAACATGTATACATCCATCCATCCATTTTCCAAACCGCTTATCCTACTGGGTCACGGGGGGTCCGGAGCCTATCCCAGAAGCAATGGACACGAGGCAGGGAACAACCCTGGATGGGGGGCCAGCCCATCGCAGACATGCATACATATTGACTGATAAAAGGTGTAGGTTGAAGCTTTATCTTATTATACTTACCCTTTTTACACAACCTTTTCTAAGACTTTCAAAAATAAACGTGGTTTCCAACAGCAGGATTAACTCAACACAAGTGATTTGCAGTGATGTTTGTAGATTATCAAAAGTTCCTGATTGTTCTTTAATTTGAAAACTTATACATAAGCAGATTTAACAAAGACTATATTTAAAATGTCTGATGCAACTTTGCAACTGAATTGTAACTGAGTACTGAAATGGTAGGACTTCACACAATAAAACGCCCGTACTAGATTTATAGCAAACAAAGTGAATGCATTTGATAACACTTCTCCATTAATAGTTTTTGCTTGTCTATGTGTAATTCATCATGATAGGATTATATGAAAATTATATTTCTTTAGCCGGAATTTCGGTGTGAAACAATGTATATATTTTCAATGCATGCAATGAACTGCTGTTCTGCTGCACAGAACCAGTGGTGATTCAGTTAATATTTGAAAAGGCCTTTTTCCGAATGATTAACTTCAAAGGCTCGAGCCAAATGCAGGAAACACGGGGTGTTTTTCTGACGTGTGACCAGCTGGGATGCCAATCGCCTTCAGAGGAATCGGCAGGGACTTTCCTGGTAATTTCTGCAGCTCATTGGACGGCTTATCTTCAGTTTTACACCTGTAAACAGCTCTTCTTACAGCACTTTATGATTTCTGCCTACATTTGCCTTGTAAATCCAGTCATAAACATACTCCTACATTTCAGAACTCCATTCTTCGTTGTTGGTCAGGCCCAGAACACAGGAAAGTCTTACAGGCTCAAACATACAAAGGATCTACTAGGTATATTAATGATGCTGAAGCGAAAATGGGTGAATGATTGACTTTCCTTTTCATTTCAGTAGTATGATTGCAGTGGGGTGACTGAAAACAACTAAAACTGGCTGAGAAGAACAGGATGGATGTCTGGATCTACAGCAGAGCACAATGTGTCCTGATTCTGACCAAATATAAAAACACCAAACTAGTGCCTTGTGATGCCAACCTAGACTCACACAGGCAATTCTAAGTCAGTTTTGTTTTGATATTCGTTGATCAAGTCGTATGAGCAGTAACGCTCGGGGGCGGATTGTGGGTGTATGAAAAGACTCGTAAGTCTCCGTGTCCCTCCCCTTACTGGAATTAAATCTGGGGCTTTGGCCTGGAGGAGGTGGGCGTCAGGTGACCACAGAGTCACATGGACGGCTGACCGGCACGGTCTAAGTCCATCGTGAGTCTTTCAGTCCACGTGCTCGATTGTAAAGCTATCATGCGGATTATTTCTCACCAAGTACTGTCGAGAAACACATAAATCATACCACCATTGTGACGCCATCACCTGAAGTTCCCCGAGGCCCTATTACTGACTGAAAATTAAATAAACTTTCAAATTAAAAATACTGGCCAAAAAGGATAGTGTTACAGTAGATCTTGGCTTGGCTTATAAAAATGTTCAGAATATGTAACTTGAGAATATGTCATTTGAGAGAGAACATTATATGCATTCCGGGAAATAGTAAAACATTAATCTAGCATATATAGATGTCACCTGGCCCAGAATAATGTCAATGATCCTCATTGAAAGCCTACTGATGACACATTTGGATCAATCAGTAAACTTTACCTCTCTGTGCAAACAATGACTGTGGGAATCAGGCAGAGATGAAACCCTCGATGCTCCTCTTCTGATCTATCACTGCAGCCAGGGGCAATATGGTTGCCAAAATACTTTCAACTGATACTTTTCAATTAAAAAGACTATTTGAGTTATACATCTCATTCAAGCTAATATTAAAAAACAATCATAATGCATTATGTCTATTAACTGAACACGTTCCTTTTGAGGTTTATTGTATTGAAAAGTGGGTGAGTATCTGATGCATGCTTTGCATTGGATTACTACTGTAGTAGTACAACACAGGAGGACACAAAGCACGTTGGAGTAAAGCTACAATGTACTGCTAGTAGCTGCTAATAAGAAAGACGTTAGAATTCTTCTTTATTTCCAGAGATTCTTTAACTTACATGCATGTGATAACGAACCTTACAGATCCCGTAAACTGTGATCAAAAATCACAAACCTTCATGTTGACACCCATTTAAAATAACATTTTAACATATTTTAAGCCAGGTTGGAATAATCTTGTGTGTGTGTGTGTGTGTGTGGTATGTCAATCACATCAATACATGAAAGGTTTAAGGGTGATTTCTCATGCAAGAAAGACCCGAACAACGTTAAATCAAACTTTACAAAGGGTATGACTCTTGCAATAAATAAAAAAACCCATTTAGTTATGTACAACATTTAAAATTCAGAAACACACCTACTAACCAGGGTAACAGAGATGTGCAATGGATTGTATTTACATATAAACATATTTACACGTATGTATGTCACTGAGAAGCAGCTGGTCTTTGCATTGCTTTAACATGGCTTTGAGGTTCAACCCACTGCCCAGCGATAAATAAGGTCATCAGATACAAAAAGGAGGGAATGGAGACTCTGTGCTTAGTCACACCTCACAGGATCTGGTGGCCGTCCACACCAATAGTAGGCCACTATAGCATCAAAACCATATCTATCTATTCGCTATACTACTGAAGTAGGATGGACAACATGATGCTTCATGAACCATTTGCTGTATTTTTTGACCCCACGAGTTGGTGCTCTCTGTTAAAAAAAAGAGCATGAAGCATGCACCAAAGCAAACCAATAGCACCATCTAGGGGATCAAAAGATACAGCAAATGGTTCATGAAACGTCATTTTGTCCATCACTACACTGAAATCGTTCTCTTTCCAAGGTACACTGTCTAAACTATGGACTATAACAAAAACAAGGCAACTTTGACACACTTACCCTGAGGAGGCTATTCTGACTGAGTCGCCAATGGGATCTGACTGATCGAGGGAAGAGGTGTAAGGCTTACATACGTGTTTCACGGCTTCTCGATTTGCGGTATTCTGTGCGTTCAGAGAACCAGGGCTCAACCTGGAGCACATCTGAAAAATCGCTGTAATCCCATTGCAATCATAGTAGATGTGTAAAGTGTAAAGATAAAGCACCTCTTAATAACATTAAACTGCAAGTCATCATTCACAGGAGAGCAAAGGAAAGGTTACTCGTTTAAATAAGCTTGTTTGAACACTTTCAGCTTAAAGGCTTCTCATTCATGTATCTGTTCATAGCCTAAGCATCAGTCTACTCCAGTGTTTTCCAACCCGGATCTCAGGGACCCCTTAGACAGTCTACGTTTCTGCTTCCTTCCAGCTCCCTGCCAGACAGTCCATGTTAGAGGGATCCCCCTCAAAAACAGTCTGAGGGTCCACCAGGCCTGGACTGGCAATCACCAGCCTACTCTGAACCTGAGTTTGGGTCAGTTAAGGCACTAGGAAACAAACGGAGCTGATGGCGATTTCGCTCTCAGTGCATGACACGGCTTAGATGGCCCTCGAAGGCAGCCACAGTGGGCTACTCCCAGTCTCTGATGGGTCCCAGTCCCCAATGCACAGTTCAGATGCAGCATTAGAGGTCAGATGGTTACAAAATCCCTGTTCCGTGTCACGTGAAGACATTCAACTACTTGCTCCTTCATTGCAAAAATTCCATTTGGTTCAAATATTCTTGTGTACAACCACATACGATAAGGGAAACAACAGTTACAATTAAATAATATACCATTTCATTTGGTCAAAAAATAAGATACTTCACCTCAACTTAATGTAGTGCAAATACAATCAATATAAAGGCTGACAATCAATATAAAGCTAAATTATTTACAAAACCTCAAAAGTTTATACAATTAAACCACAACAAACTCCTTTATAAGTAACATTCAGTGACTGTAGTTAGGCATTAAGGCCATATTCACATACAAAAAGACGTTGAAAGACAAACTTTCTACCTAAAAAGTGGCTTTTGCTTTGTTTTTCCGAGAAGATCCTTTCACAGTACTTTCTGTCAGTCCTCCCTCATTTATTTACATGTGTGAGGTTTTGGTCACAATTGCCAATAGGGCCCACATGCCTAAGACGTGCGCAGCCATACATGTAGGGTTACTGTACAGCGACAGGCTTACGTGGGTCTGGTTCCATTCATAATAATCCCTTCATCCACTTCAGTCTTCCTTCAGAATTTGAGTATCTTTTTGTTATTTTCTTGGTTTAGCTCAAAAAGTTCTCCAAACCTCCTTCTGGAGATTTGGACGGCACAGTGGTTTCAGTCTATTCTTTTTAAATCCCAATAGTCAGTGAGCAGCATATCAAAAAAGGCCTTCACCCATTTTCGTCGTTTCCCTTTTCGTCGGTCTCTCTTAAGCCCCGTGAACGGCGAGTTGCAGGTCATGCCACTTCATCATCGGGGGTTAACATCTGCAGCTGCGGGAATTCAAGATGTTTCAACGTCACACACAGATTGCGTCGAATGCACCCTGCCTGGTGCAACCAATAATTTGTCCTTCGAGTGGTCGTATGGGGGACTGTGACACTGAAAAGCAAGACGAGCGGAGGATGCTGTGCTCACCGAGGGGTAAGTGTAGCCGTCCGGACTGTGATTCCTGCATATGTGCACCTCATCTTCTGTGGTCTTCTGATAGACTGGGTTTTCGAAGTGGATGCTGTTGGTATTCCTCATCCTCCAGTTCCTCCACATCAGTAAAAAGCCAAAGGACATCAGACACAGGATGGCTGCAAATGTGGGAGGGACCACATCAAGGGTCAGCAAAATATACTTGAATCACATATGAGTCTCCTTATGAATAAGCTTAATTACGCTGTACTGACCTATAGGTATCACGACATACAGAGCAATTGGGGTAGACTGTGGGTGGTCCTGCTTGGCGACAAGCACGGACCCCGTGGTGGGTTCTGCTCTGGTCCCAGGGCCTGAGATTCCTGTTGAGAATGAAGAGAAACCACAACGATACAACTAAGAGGTGTGTTCTTCAGTCAGACCTTTTTCATCTCCTAGTAAGATGAAGTTATGAAATTCATACCAGTTGCCTGTAGATACTTCTAAGAATGCACCGTATATAAGGGTTTTATGTAATATTGCTCCTACAGTCCAAAGCACGATATGTCAAGGGCATAATTATATTTTCATTATTGGGGGCAACAGGGACGGATCTATTAAGTGACTGACTGAAATTTATCCTCGCATTATCCTGTATGACCTTGCATATTGTGCTTATGTAGAGGCTACCTGTCCTTTTTGATACTGACTGTATATAAATACAACAAAATTCTCACAACAAACTTATTCATATTTTTAAAGCAAAATCCTGGAAAAGAGTGGGTGGACAAACACCACTGTTTTGAACATTTGAATATAAGGTTCAGAAAATTAACCAATGAGATCGTAGAGGAGGTGAGTCCAAGTAACTAGATGAGGCGGGACCAAAACATCTGATTGGTTGGTCCTGCCTCCTGTAGTTGCTTGGACCCACCTCTTCTACGATCTGATTGGTTATGTCTAATAACCAATAATTTTTTTCATTCTGCCCTCAGAACATTTTTGTGTAAGTAAAATTCCCTCAAGCATAACTGCAGAGCCTTGAACTCAAACGGGTTAACAGGCTTTCAGCCACTGCGTGGCCGGCTGCTTTGTTGCCTACCTGACAAGCACTTCCTCATGTCTGGGCCCAGCGTCATGTGATCTGGGCAGGCGCAGGTGTACTTGGGTGAGTGACTGTTGACCTGGGGAGCAGGGAGGCACAGGAACTCGCAGCCTCCATTGGAAATATTACTTTCCTCACACCAGTTCTTGCCTATGGGATAAAAATATGATATCAGCCATTCTCCTCTCTCTACTTAATTAATAATTAATACTCCTGACAGCTGGTGTAACATAGGTGACTTATTTTCCTGTTGTTAAAAAATGATTTCCTTTGAACACCAGGTACCGGTGTGTGATTTCAGTGAACTGAAACTCATCTAAGGTTCCATACCGGTGGGCTGTTTAAGGTTGTGAAACAGCACAATGTCCTCGGGGGAGGCCAAGTCCTGTGCCAGGAGGGTGATGTCACTTCCTGTCTGGCGATTGGCGCTCAGGATGGCATTGTTGCCAACATCAGTCCAGAAGACTTTCTCCTACAGAACATAACAACCATGTCATACAACACACCATTAAAGTGTGCAAAGATAATGTAGTCAAATTCCAATGTTTCATACTCAAGAGAGATGTCTTGAGATGTACACACATTAAGTAGTTTTAGGTCTATTTGGACTGAAAAATGCTCCTGAAGTCAAAAATCCCGCGCCCGACCCTGTGAGGACACAGGTTTGTTCTCTGTACAGGTCCACACCCACCTCAAAAACAGTCAGAGAAAGCGGGTGGGCCAGTTTGTGTTCATCGCTGATGAGGGTCCGACGGCCCCCACCCTGGACGTCGATGCTGGAGAGCGTGTGCAGCTTGGAGTCCACCCAGTAGAGCCTGTGGTTCAGCATGTCTGATGGGGATAGAGAAGCAAGACAAACTGGTCAAACAAGTCCAAGAGACCTGCAGCTGCTTGACCGTCTGCTTAGGATCTAGCTGACTTCCCGTGACATGGTGCAGCTCTTACCAAGGGTGATGCCGTTGGGCCACACTATGTTGTCTGTCACCAGAGCAAACCGGTCGGCACCATTCAACCCTCCTTTCTCGATCTTAGCCGGGTTTCCCCAGTCAGTCCAGTACATGAAACTGAGGGAAAAAGCAAGTCAGAATCAGTGAGTCCTCGTTTTCCCCTTCTTAGCTCAATGGCTCCAACTCACAAAGGATTACAAACTAAAATCCAAATTAAAGGGCAAATGACAGTCATGGGTGCAATGGGCTGGCCCCCCATCCAGGGTTGTTCCCTGCCTCGTGCCCATTGCTTCCGGGATAGGCTCCGGACCCCCCACGACCCAGTAGGATAAGCGGTTTGGAAAATGGATGGATGACATGGCATGACAGTCATGGGCCTTTAATGGATTCTGTCCACCTATTGGCTGCCGCGTCAAAGCAGTGCTTACTTGTTATGAGGGTCGACCACAATGGCACGAGGCTTCATGAGGCCCTCTTTGATCAGCGTCTTGCGCCGAGCCCCGTCACACGTCGCCACGGAGATGGTGCCGTACATGCTGTCGGTCCAGTACAGGTGTCTGTGAACCCAGTCGACAGCGAGGCCCTCCGGGGCCATGATTTGGTCCTGGATTATGGTGTTGTGGTGGGAGGCGTTGCCGGCATTGTCCATGTGGGAGCTTTAGAAAGCCGGGAGCGCAGAGATTAGAGCGAGGATGAGGTCAGGTGGCATGACTGCCAGTTCTCCTTGGAAAAAAGTCCTCTATGCAGTTCCAAATGCTAGTTAATCATTAGCTGACTTCTTTAGCCAAGCACCAAAAATTCGGCATTTCCTTAATGTATGGGGCCATTATAATAATATTCCAATTTATAATAGATGTCTGATGTATCGAAAGGATGGAAAGAATCACATACAAATTGGGTAACATCAAACAGGAGATCAAAAGACGTGCCCAGGAGTAATAAACTGTAACTGTAATAAATTGCAGTTGTCATGGAAATGGGGGGAATGGGCCCGGGAGGTAGGGGAAAGGGTCTCACCTGTAGATCTTCTTCTGGGAGAGATCAGACCAATAGACCTTCTTGGTGGGGATGTCCATGTCCAGGGCCACCACGTTCTTCAGGCTGGGGATGACGCGCGTGTACTCGCTGCGATCCAGCGTCATCTTCCTCACCTCATGCCGGTTGGTGAACAGCAGGTATGCCACAGTACCTGCGTGATTGTGGGAGGGGGGACACACCGCTTGCTGATTGGACTAAACATACCCACATACCGCTAAGAATACAACCCTGGACTACGTTATAGTACCAGTACTAGTAGAAGTATAAAATCTTACCACATACAGAAAGTCTCGGGATGCTTGCTTACATCAGTAAAAATATTGAAAATGTAATGGTTTATAACAAAAATCATTACATTATTCATTTGTTTGCAAAACGTATATATAACCTTAGAAACAACGAGTTGTTTTAAGTAAAACGTTCATTTCAAGTAGTAAGTAACCTAAACCGAAATTATAGTTCTGAAAGAGCTGCTATCAGTAAAAAGATCATTGACAAGCATCGCTGGATGCTTTTAAATTAGTAACACTTTTGCTGTAATTTAAAACACCAAACATTCGTCCTCATGATCACTTTCACAGCCAATGTTGGTAATTGCAATAACAATATGGTAAGAACAGAACTGAATGAGTCAGTGAAATAAATTATGAGGCTTAATAAAAAGGAAATCTCCATGCAGAAGATATGTGCAGGTATGTTAAACACTGCTTGTCAATGGACTTTTGTTACGAAACCTATAAATTTGCAATGACTTCAGAGAATTACACAAGCGTGCCGAAGACACTGAATTTGTATAAAAGTTTGGGCGTGTCTTAGCAAACTGATAGAAAACGGAAACTTCAGGGAGTGGTTTTACTTAATAAGAGCAGTTTTGTTGCCAGTTATGGGTGTGTTTTGCTGTCTGTGGGGGCTGACGGAGGGGGCTGACGCTCACCCACAGCCTTGCAGGCCCTGCTCTTTAGCTCCAGCAGGTAGCCGTCCTCACACTCGCACTTGTAGCCGCCCGCCGTGTTGGTGCAGATCTGGCTGCAGGTGTCGGGGTTGGCACACTCGTCGATGTCTGCGGGACAGCGGGAGAAGCGGCGTCAAAGGAGGTGGGGTTGTCACGACAACAGCTCTGGTGCAGGGGGCCACAGTGAACTGGGAGAGGCACGTCCTGGGGGGCGTCCCAGGACACAGTCCGGCGAACGGAGCCTAACCCCACTACGGTAAACAAGTGTGCGGACAGAGCACTTCACGGTCCAAAGTCTGATGGGATCCTTCTGCCAGAAATTAAATTTCATTCTAGAGCCGACCAGACTCAAGTAGAGAGCTGCTCTGACAGCACAAAGATCTGGGTCTGAATCCCAGAAAGCACACAGAAATTGTAGCCTTTCCCTCTGCTGTAAGTTCCTTTAGATAAAAGTGTCTAATAAATCATTTATTTCTACTGCCTTCTATAATGAACTATCAGATCAACACTTCAGATAACCAAACTTCAACAAATCGCCATGAAAAGTCAGCACAACTCCTTTACCTTCACAGCGATTCTGCTCCTTCAGGGAGAAGCCGGGTGGACAGAGGCACTCGAAACCGATCTTCAGGTCGTTACAGGTGTGAGAGCAGCCTCCATTGTTGGTCAGGCACTCATTGGTGCCTGTAGGGGAGGGAGGAAGCGGGTTACGGGGGATGGTCAGTCTGCTTTTTTGGCCAGAGAGGGCTGCTTTCTCAGCCTCGCCTTACTCACTGCAGTCCTTGATGGGCTCGTCTGAGAAATCCCTGCAGTCGCGGTTGCCGTCACATAGCTTGTCGGTGCTGATGCACTCGCCGCTGCGGCACCGGAAGTGGGCGGGGCCCTCACACTTGGTCACTGCAGCGGGACGTCGGCAGCACATTAAGGGGCAAGTGGGCAGAGACGGGCAAGGGGGATGACAGGCGCAGGACACGAGGGTGGTACTCACCGTTGACACAACTCTGTTCGTCACTCAAGTCGGCGCAGTCGTAATGGCGATCGCACTGGCGGTTACCATGGATACAGGATCCGTCGCTGCACTGGAACTCGTCGGGGCGGCATGTGGGTTGGACTGCGGGCGGGACAGTGAGACGGACATGCAGCTTACAGACATGCTGTTTACCAATATGCTGTTTGCGGGAATATTGTTTACAGATATGATTTTTACGGACAATTAAAGAACAATAAACTGCATATCAAATGTAATGCAAAAGAATACCTAGAAAGGTGGCTGCCTTCCAGTGAACTCTTAATTACATGTCTTAATTGCTTTATTAGCTATTTACCATAATAAAAATCAGGCAGGAATTGAAAGGTGCAATAATATCTGCAGGCTGCACTTCCTGAGGGATAAAAAGGGATCGAAGGGAGTTTTCAGTTGGACTTACCGCAGTCAGTCTCGTCGGAGCCATCCTGGCAGTCGTCACTGCCATCACATCTCCACATGCTGTGGATGCAGTCCCCGCTGTCGCAGCGGAAGTCCTCAGGCCGGCAGCGGGCAGCCTCCTTCCCCGGCTGGCGCCCGGCGCAGGTCTGCGGCCACTCGTCTGAGCCATCAGCGCAGTCGGCGTCGCCATCGCAGGCCCACAGCTGCGGCACGCACACGGAGTTGTTGCACTGGAATGAGTCGCTGCTGCACGTGGCGGGGCGGCAGGTGGCCTCGTCACTGCCGTCGGCGCAGTCGCGGTCCTCATCGCACATGAACGTCAGTGACACACACTGGCCGTCGCCGCAGCGGAACTCGTCCTGCGTGCAGTTGACGGGCGCTGAAGAGAGGCAGCCATTGGCGGGGTCAGTTGGGGGAGGGGCTTATTTTTTTTTATTTTTTTTACAAACTCAGTGGCGGTATAAATGCAGTACTAGTGGGAACAGGGGGAGGAACAGGAAGCTGGCTCACCGCAGTTTTCTTCATCTGCACCATTTTCGCAGTCAGATATGCTGTTGCAGCGCCAGGTACGAGGAATGCACTGGTTCAGTCTCCCCCCGCAGCTGAACTCTGTGGGGGAGCAGGTCTTGGCCACTGTAATATTGGTGAAGGCGGAAGGACACCATCAGCCGCGAGGTTCAGAAGTTAAAATGTGAGACATTTGCAGTGACATAATATCGCTGAAGAATCTCATACCGTTTCAGGAACTAAAATCACCATAAATATACACTGATAAGCAGTAATGCTCAGCACTGCTGCTTATGCAGGTGGACATTCACAGTGAACAGGAAGTGCATGTGTTTCATTGTTTACGGGGGGGGGGGGCTTTCACTCACAGCAGTTGGCCGGGAGCTCGTCCGTGCCGTCCCCGCAATCGTCCATGTCGTCGCAGACCCACTTTGTCGTGATGCACTTCCCATTATCGCACTGGAACTGCCTCAACCCGCACGTCGCCGCCCCTGTGGACAGAGGGCAAAACACGTGCCTTAGCCACGCCTCCCTGTGATACCAATCTTGTACCAGCACATCGACTTAATGACAATATCAATGTCACTAATCAATGTCACTAATTCCATTGTACAGATACGGGAAATTCGCCAAGTGTGTTTGTACCATCTGAAATATGATTAACCCCTGAATACTGAATAAAACAATAACTGATCTACAGCCATAATCACACCCAAATGTACACATCAGGTGGAAGCATACATAAAGCCATTAACTAACAGCTCTTTCTCACTTAGAAATGCAGTGTGGCCATAGATAATGAAGATGAAACAGAGCAGTTAGTCACTGATTAGCGAGCCACTGAAGCACTGGCTCCTCCTATGCGGGTAGTCGGAGCTCACATCCACACACATCCCCACTGGTCACATCACACCAGCCCAAGCAAAAAAATAAGTTCCAGAAAATACCACCTTTTTCCAGTCACAGAATTATAATAAGTAAAGAGAAAAAAGTTTTTGCCCGGTGATCAAATTAGGGTTAGGTAGCACACTTACGAAATGCGGAATCTTTGAGCCTTGGTACGGTGCATTTGTGGAGGGTAATGAAGCTAGTTTTACAACCCTCTCTTCCACATCCGCCCCAAAAGCACTTACAGACGTACACATTGAACGAAACCTGGCAAACAATGCACTCGTCGAGATGACCTCATCGTTCATTCATATGCGTCTTTAAAGTCCTGATACCGGCCAGCAGGAGAAGCGAGAAATGCTGGAGTGAAGCTATTTCATTTACATCTGACTATTTGCAACACTGCTTCACCAGAAAACCATGCCGACAGTAGTCGAAAAGTCCCAGACTAATTAAACCACAATAGCCAATTCAACAGAGACACGGCTAATGAGCTTTCTGCATTCATTAAGTAACCAGTCACTTGTTAAATTTTTGTAATAGACTTGGTGCGATGAAACACATTAAGAAAGACACCGCGGCCATGTACAGCCGCAAGGCAAACAGAACAGTGCAAGTACACCAGAACCACACCTTGCTTAATACAAGTTTAAGATTCTCCTTAAAAGGACCTAATAAGTGTTATCCTAT
The DNA here is from genome assembly GCF_023856365.1 of Brienomyrus brachyistius. Taxonomy (NCBI): domain Eukaryota; kingdom Metazoa; phylum Chordata; class Actinopteri; order Osteoglossiformes; family Mormyridae; genus Brienomyrus; species Brienomyrus brachyistius. The sequence goes on from NC_064554.1 coordinate 3,844,589, forward strand.
ATACAAGCTGAGTGAAGATGCAAGATGGGAAATAACATTTTGAGGTTTGTCTGACCAGCAGAAGCTATTTACAGTGTAGCAGAGAAACCAGAGCCATTGCCTCATGCCCTCCTTGTGAGACAAACTCCTACGTTGGCCATTAGATGCTCAGAAGTCAGTTACGCTGGTATTGAGAAATGCCTTTGGGGCCATGATGCAATCCATCTGGGAAGGTCTCTAACTGCATATCCATCAGTGAACTATGAGCCAGCTCAAACCCAGGGGGGTAACAAGCAGCTTCTGTTGCATGTTCTCCAGCAGGTGTTACTCTCACTTGCCAGCTCAGCCCTCTCCCGACTGAGGTCGGCTCCTCCACACCTCGGTACCCTTCTGGATCATGGACTATCTGACCAACAGGTGACAATCTGTGAGTATCCAGGACTAGGCCTGAGGAGGTGGTGAGCAACGCTGTAGCACCTCTGGAAAACCGATCCCCCTTCCAGTTCACCCTCTACATGATAGACTTGCAGCACAACACCTTGCTACCTAGAGAAGTTCTCAGGTGGCTCCATCGTAGGCTGTATCAATAATGAGGGTGAGTCAGAGGAGTGGAGTGCACCTGTAACTCAGCAGCAGGAAGACGGGTGGCGGGGCGGGTCCAATTTAAACAACGGCCTGGACTGGTCAGATAACACAGGGCTCCGGTCTTTTGGGGTGGGCAAAAAGCGGCTCCTGATATTTTACCAGCGAATAATGGCCACTGTTGAGTCATGAATAATTCTGCTGGTCCCCTAAGAAACGCTACTGGGGATCACATGACCACTCGATCACTTAAAGACGGGAAATATCACCCATTAAACCCTATATGGATGCATCTGGCTATCACATGTACGTTACAGGTATTTCTATACAACCAAAATACATCATTGCAGTATGCATAATGTATTTACACTTTGCCTTGTGTCTGTATGCATACGTTATCTCTCTTTGCTTCTGTATACAATCGAATTTCCCCTTGGGACCAATAAAGCACATCTGCTTTTCAGAATAGCAGAAGCTAAGGTCATAGCAGGTTTACTTTCCAGACCACAGTTAATTGCGCGCACTCCCGATATTTACCACTTCCAGTTAAAAGGCAGAACGCTAAGTACACGCATTAATAAAAAAAAATACAACCACCAAAATCATGAATATCGCGAATATCAACCCCCTGTTCAGATATGCGTGCACGCCTCACGGAAAGATAGGGAGATTCCTATTTCCAGAACTTTGCGCGTACATTCCCGTCAGTCCACATTATCGAGAGCAGGGCGGCCCCCCAGCAGGGTGACAGCCAGCCACCGGCCCCTCCTACGTCACGTACGTTCCTCTCTGTGATTGGCTGATCCGTCTCACGTTACTCCCAGGAAAACCCGTAATCATTCAGAAAAGATGAAACGTACAGGCCTTGAAATGCATACCGGTGATTTTAAGAATGTTTATGCCACCTACACTCATTCTTACAATTATACTACAACTGATACATCTTTAAATAAATTCCTGTTTAATGCCTGAGGGAAAATACCATTGACTATTCATTTATTTAAATACCCATTCGCACATAGTTTTGCCCTGTCTGCTCAGTTGATTTGTACAGAAAGTAGCTTATATAAATGCAACATATCTCAAATAAAACCCACTACATCGGCAATGTACTAACAACATGTGAAGCCCGTTCTTGACGTGTTTTAAATTAAAAATAAAAATTAAATTATATTAGAACATAAACGTAATCTCAGAAAAACACTATTGTTCAAAGTAATAAATTGCATATGACAAACGCTGAACATTATAATGTGACAGACACAGTACGACAAAACTTTGTAAGTTGCAAAGTAAAGTCACTCCTGCCAAGACCAGCACTAAGCCGCTACATATTATGCGGTCCGTTATTTTATCTCCCTAACACAGTTATAGAAATAAATCCATGCTTAACTGGCAAATCAAGTATCTTAAAAGTAAAAAATAAAGAATCAACTTACGTGTATGAAAGACACAGCAAACCAGGATGATCAATAAAAATACCAGGTCATTTTTTCCAAGACGTGCAGTTAACATCATCTCTGCTGTAGATTTCACTTTTCAAGTCAATAGCAGCTTTTACAGCCCCGTAGGGAGGATAAACTTGCTATATGATGCAAAGGCACTGAAAACGGGCGACGCGTCCCTGTACCGTGGACGAGAATGCTAAGTATAATAGAGAAGTAAGGGGGAATATGACAATTTGAGCGTGACCGGGGAGGGAGGCGTGTCCAGCGAGTGGTGTGATATTTTAAATGCGCTGCCACAGCCTTTCTGCGACCTTCTCTGGTACTACTCTCAGCCGAGGGCGGGGTTTGACGAGCGCCCGATATTACACATGCATTTCAATGCCGAAACTCCGCCTAGCTTTCCATTCCAGTAAGGAACACAATGATAAGCGAAGGATTTGTATGATTTATGATGGGGGTAGACTACAGTATGAATAAAGTGCAGCATCAAGCAAAAATGGCCAATCATCGTTTTGGGAAAGACATTCTTGCGAAGTCTTTGATAAAACGCTTTCATAGAGGGGGCTCGCATCCCCTCCCGTGCGAGTAGCTGGGGTCCCTACGGTGCCGCCCTACCTTATGACACGGGACCTCATCGTTACGGAAAGCGCATCCTTGTGATAATTTGGATTTCGTGTGATAATTATTTCATAATAGGATAGAGTAGCGCTAGCATGAAGACATAATAATACAACAGTTATACGTTACTGTATATATATATATATCAAGCTTGCAGTTAATAATCGCACGTAAGTGCGTTAGAGTTACTAGCAGCCTTACGTAACTAAATAAACACCTTACATGCGGTCAGAACTAGATGCAAATCGGGATTCAAATCCTTGCTTTTCATTTCCATGGGAACAAACTACACTATCAGACTTGCATGCGTCGAAGAATGTTACATGTATTTATAAATTTGCAGTTTGGTTATGTAATACCGTAGGGTCTGCATAAAACGCATATACTGAATTGTAAAGTACAGTGACACGCATTACTTTTGCGAGAAGGCTGACATGTTAGGCCGGCCGTACAAAACTAAATTAAAATCTTTCCTGCATGTAAAACATTACATCAATCTATCCTTCCCTACTTCTAATGTTCTCTTAATAACTTTTATTGATCAGGGGTAAAACTATGCACCTAAACTCAAGGTTACCTTAATGTCTCATAAAATGATTGCCTTCAAATATCCATAGAGGCTAATGTAGACCGACGTCTTCTACCAGAGGGGAAAAACATACAGAACGAAGAGCAGAACACTAGCCTTGAACCAGGATGCCAGTACAAGTATCACCGTGATATCAAATCTTTAAACAAGGCCATAGATATTTGTTAAATTGTTACCCAGACTCTGTTCCTGTGCGGATACTCTCACACGGCAGGAAGTGTTAGTGCAAAAGTACAGGAGAGATACATATTTCATCAAACGAGATGAAAATCCATTCAAAGACGTGGTTTAAATTTTTCACGAGACACTGCTTATTGCCGATGGATAATGGGCATGAATAATGTATTGCAGACCAGTGTGTGTTTTCCTGACTTGAGAACCACCTCTCAGCCATTTGGACTCATTCAAAAGTCATTACTCTCTACCTGCTCACACATTATTTTTGTTCTCATGTTTACCATCATCCTGTCCAGGGGGTGCCCCGGTCTTGTGCCCTGCATTGCCGGGGAAAGTCTATAGACCTTCCCCCCCCCCAAACCCAGACCAAGAGAAGTGGTTAAAAGAAGGATGGATGGAATGTTGACCTTTGTCGAAAATATTCCAGTGTCATGCAAAGCTTGTAAATGCAATAGGTGAGCTAGACGGTTATATTGCCCTCCAGCATGTACCATCTGAGACTAAATGAAATTGGGTGGTGAAGTTTGTCTAGAGTCGCACATGAGCTTTGACCAGCACTGGTCTCCCGACACGTCCAATCAGATGCCCCAAAGGCAGGACAGGTGACCCTGTAACACATACATCGAAAAATCTGAAGCTGACACACATGACATCATAAGCCAGGGCATCTCATCCACATCTTGTACGAGACAAAATCTTTTACTGCAATCAATCAGTAAAAGATAAAATCTCTTGAAAGGGTTTTTTTGTTGCATTTTTGACTATGTGCAATAATTTAAGTGCAAACAAATGCAGATCTCTGGGCATGTAAAGCATGTAGGCTGTTAGGCTACATTCTTAACATTCTTGTGTTTTAAGCCCTCACACGGACTTTCGCAAGAAGGGCGAATGAATGGGCGGCTCCTTGATACTCCATTGAAGCTGTCTGCATGGTAACAGCCGCCGCAGACTCTCGCTCCAAAGCACTGGGTCCCGCTCAGCCCACAGAGGCGGCCCCTCCTCCTCTGAGCTCAAAGGAAAAAAAAAAACCTGTATATCTGGTTTCCCGAGTTTCTCTATCTGTATCCTGTATCACTGTCTACTGAAACTCTACAAATAACCAAAAAATACATATACAGCTTCTAACCACCCAACAAGAGAAAAGAGGAAATTCTTGTTAGTTTTTGTTGTGTTACTCTTTGCTAATGTCCTAAAATTAAAGCTTTAAAAATTCTGATTTCCCCCTTTGACTGTCTAAATCTTTTGAACCATACTATATATATGTAAATGGATGTACTATGAGTATCATAAGTTCTAACAAACTTCACGCAGGTTAAAGCCCACCAGCAGCATAGGTTCACACAGGCATTAGCAATTTTACCCCTTAAGGAAGCGATATCCATCTAAACAGCAGTACAGGAGACAAAGGGGGGCATTGTTCTTCAACTTGGTTTCGATGCATCTTCGGAATCAGGTGGTGGAGACGGGAAAATAGGCATAGCACCTGTAACGAGTCATTAACTCACGTAACAATAACACTCACACCGAGCAAGAACCACTGTCCAATCAGTGCTGGCCGAGGAACCAGGACTTCCTGCTTAACGGCACTCATGGCCGTCGTGCTAAAGGTTTACGATTCAACAGGGCATCCCTTCCTTTTACAGCACTGTGCCAATGTTGCACGAAGACAACATTGCATTCGTTGCATGTTTAACCATGCTGGACATATAGAGGCTCAGTGGGCTTTACTCAAACATTCATGACATCTCATATTAGACGCCCGATTCCCCATCTGAAAGGCAGAGCAGCTCAGTAAAACGAATGCAGCTTTTAGGTTCTCCTGGGAAATTAGCAGCAGGAGATTTGTGACAAACAGGCTTGAAGGTCAATATAGTCTAGAACATTCCGTGGCTACACTGAGGCGGCGTGGGTTGGGGGTAGGACAGGTCCCATAAGTAAGTGAACAGGTTTAACACAAGTTACTAATGTAATTTTAAGAAATTGTATGAATATGAGGGACATTATAAAACCTCAACAAAAAAGCAGCTTTAGAATTAATTTCCGCACCCTCTTATGAAGACCTGGATGAACTTTGCAGAACATTTTCTACAAACCTGCGAGATGTAAAATATCAAATGAGACCAAAGAAGCTAATCTGGCTCCCGAAGGTCAGCAGTGACACAGCTATCCTTCACTTACACAAGGTCTCCCTCTAGTGTCCAGGGACGTGTTACAATAGGAAATAACCTCTATTCGTGTATACATCATAACTCTACATAAAACAACGCCAAAGGGCATGGAATTAGAGGCACAACCTGAAGGAAGAAGGGAGGATAGGAAGAGAGGATCACCCTAATTAAAGGAAAACGATGACTTTGTGAGATGTCTTTATTGTGGTTTTGAAATCCAGTGATACTGACACAAAAATAAGTTCTAGCCCAGTCTCCCCTGCTCCCGTCCAGGCGTGAGTGAGATGTAAGGTGACCACATCCATTCATGCTTTTTTTATTTTTATTTTTAAATTAAACCGTGAGAGAGGGCGGACGGGACGTCTGAGTGCACGTCTACAGACACACATGCATTCATGTCTTTGGGACAGCAACTCCACATTTCTGCCACCAAACGGAAAATCCAACAAATCAATTAAAAAAAAAAAAAAATATCAAGTAAACTCCCTGTGGTCCACAATTCATCCGCAAAAGCCCTTTCAAACTTCATAGCACTGGGGGGGTTGGGGGGGGGGGGGGGAAGAGGTGGAGGGACGTTAACAGTCCTACAGTCTATACCAAGATCGCTGTTTAAATATGGAAGTAGGGTTTTTTTTGTACGTTTTTAAAGTTTTATTTCATCATTTAATAACATTTCACACTAAAAATCAGCTTGTCTAGGCACAACTACCCGCTCCCCTGCCCGCAAAAGTACCCCATTGTGATTCTGCTAAATAAAATATATGCTCCGGCCGTTGGGACCCCGTGGGGGAAATTGGTCCATTTCGGTGTGGCTCAGTCCTCCTCACTGCCGCTGGCTCCTGAACGCTCCTGAAAGATGAGGTGGGGAGGGGCAAGACCACCCAAGCAAAAAGGCGGGCAAGTCAGTCACCTCACAATGGACAATGAACGATTCAGTTCTCATGCGCAGGAATACCTAGTCAGACTAAATTATCATTCATGCTGAGAAACATAGCAAAGGCTGTCAGTTTTGATCATGACATCGGTAGTTAATGGCTAATGGACTCAGTCTTGCGCATCAGTAAGTACCAGTCTTATTTAACGATTTCATATTGGTGCATCGTGTACCATAAAGTAAAATAATTTGCTTCTTATATCACTACACAGGCAGGAATCCATCTAGACACTTAGCCACTAATTTTATTTGTATTTAAAAAAAAAAAAAAGAAAAGATTTTTGAATCACGCCACTGTTTCACATGCGTGTTTGCAGGGTAGATCCGTTTAGAAGCCAAGAGTATCGAAAAGAAAACGTTCACCCTGAACCGCACCAAAGCTTCTGAAACTCACCCATAAAAAGCAAACTACCCAGGCAATAGGAGATTCACTTCTGACCAATCAGGACGCCGTACACATCACTCACTCGCCAATCACAACAAGACCGCATCCAATCAAGTGCTGAGGTGGGCATAAAAGCCCTGCTAATTGCACCAAGGCTCACAAGCCTAGGGCCAGGATAAATGGGTCATGGTAATGAGCCTGCTTTGGGGAGCGATACAGGGCGAGGCTGGTGACACCAGTCCCGAGCGAGCGGCTCAGCTGGAGGGGCACCCACCTCCTCCTGCTCCTCTTCGCTGTCGTCGTCGCTCACCACGGGCTTGGCTCGGGGGCCCCGGCCCAGCCGCCTCCGGCCTTTGCCTCGCTCCAGCCCCTTCTCCTTGCGACCCAGCTTGATCTTCACCTTCACCGAGCGGGCTGGAGGACCAGAAACACAGCGAATTACGCCTTGGCCTAGAGCTAGTGCCAGCATTTCGGGTCCGGCCACGAAACGCCACGAAAGACACTCACACTCCGACTCGGACCCTTCGTCCACCTCCTCCTCCTCTTCCTCGCTGTCGTCTCCCTCGCTGTCCTCTTCTTTCTCGATCTTCTGCCGCACGCTGGTGAAGACTGACTGCAGCACGATGGAATCCTCGTAGATCTGAGGAGTGTAAGGAACAGGAGAGAATGGCGACATTAAATCCATGTGGAACACTGGACTGGGGGAAGGGGGTGAGATCAGAAAGGGCTGAGGTCGCTTCAGACACCCACCAGTGAGCCCTCCAGGTTGAAGGTCTGTGCGTTCTGACACAGCAGCATCACGTCCTTCTCTAGGTCATTAAGGCTGCGGTACTTGTGGCTCCGGATTCTCTCCTGGGAGATCAGAGCAGTGTGAGGAGCAGATCAAGGGCCAACAGCGACATCACATAGTGAGGAGGAAACCCACCAGCTGAAGAGCGAGTTCTTAGAAACAAAAGAATCACCGACCCAATTTCAGCCCACAAAAAAAAAAAAAGTTTAAAGACCCAGAACCTCCATCCTCTCCAAGCAAATCTAACTAGGCCCATTTAGAGGGATGAAACACTTTTGCAATCAGACATCGATACCCTGGATCAGTTTTCCCCAATCTGGTCCTTGGGGACCCACAGTCAGTCTACATTTTTGGCCCTAACGGGATCTGGGAGAGAGCAAGAACGTGGGCCGGCTATGGGTCCCAGAGGAACGGATTGGGAAGCACTGCCCTGGGGAATGAAATCTGAGCTGAGAGGAAGCTGAGAGAAGCCCCGCCCACCTTGATTTTGCGGAAGTCGACGGGCTTGCGGATGAGCTCGTAGTACTCGGGCAGCTCCTTGCGGGACGGCAGCTGGATGAAGACCTCGCTCAGCTGCCGGCCGTTGCTGTCGGGTAAGGGAGGGGGCAGGAAAGGGGTGCCGGTTACACAGAGCGGTGCCCATTAGGAGTGAAACCCGTTCGTGCCCGTTTACATTGAAACATCATCATATTTCATAATAAGCTTGGGAAGGTCACTGAGATGTCACACCTGTCCTTGTACTTGATGACTGCATCCACTATCTTCCTCATCTTTTTGGTCAGCGAGGGGGGGTTGGGTGACAGCTTCTCGGCAGGGGGGCGCCCACGCTTCTTCTGCTTCTTGATGTCGTCGTCCTTGTCGCGGCTGCGCGCGCCGCTGGCACTGGGTGTGGCCGGGCCCGGCAGGTCCATGTCCCGCTCCCTCTTACGCTTGCGGGTGGTCTTCTTGTGCCGGACCTCTTCCTCGATCTCCTCCAGTGTGCCCTCCTCGATAGCCTGGCCAGACAGGAAACATATCTGCTACTCACGGGCAAAGGTGAGTGAGGTCTTCTACTCAGAGTCAAAGTAATGTAGATTTAAAAAAAAAAACAAAGATAACGCCTCGAGTTGAGCCCCAAACCAAGACCCTGACCTTCAGCCACTGCTTCTCAGTGAGCGAGTCGCTGTAGTCCACCTCCTTGCGCTGGCGGGAGCCACGGCCAAACATCTTCTCCTCCTCCTCCTCACAGGTGAGCCGCTCCACCTCGGCATCATCCTTCATGATCCAGGTGGGCAGCTCGTCCTCCTCCATGAGGCGTGGCTTACGCTTGGGGTTGCGCGCCTCCTCCCGGCGGCGGTCCAGGTCCATGCGCTGCGCAGACAGGATGGTACAGCGTCAGCAGGCGAAGTCCCATGCGGGACAGAACCGGTCGGCGCTGGAGATCGGCAGTCAGGCTCACCATGAAGTGGTCGAACTCTTCCTCGCTCCTGGCGATCATCTGGTTAACGGTCTCATCGTCTGGCACCTCATCCTCCTCCTACGCACAGGTCAGGGGTCAGGTGAGTGCCAACAAGCACCAGGGTAACAGAACTACTAGCTGACCACCAGAATTTGTTAGGCAGTCATTTTAAAAGACCAAGACCATCAAGAAGCAAAAAGGCGAAGGGAGAAAAACATGGGATAAAAGGGCACTTGATCTTCATAAAGATACTGTTTGGAGGTCCATGCACATGCATCTACACCCCAGATTTCTGTACCAACGTCAAGCCCCCCCCCCACCTCATCTTGCTCCTCGTGCTCCAGAATGGCCTGCAGGAAGGCGCGCCGTTCGTGGCTGGACGACTTCTGGTCGAACATGCCGGCCTGGATGACCTTCTGGTCCACGTTGAGCTTGTACTTGGCGGCTGCCAGGATCTTCTCCTCCACGCTGTTGACGGTGCAGAGGCGGAGGACACGCACCTCGTTCTGCTGCCCGATACGGTGGGCGCGGTCCTGGGCCTGCAGGTCCTGTGGGGGAGATGGGTCTCTTACGGAAAAGCTGCACAAAATACACCTTCGCACCAAGTGTAAGGTGAACGCTCCCTGGGTGAGCGCATTCAGAAACACAGCCAAAGATCTGGGAGACTCAAGCAGACCCTCCCGCTGTTCTGATCACCATGAAATGACGGCAGGCAGTGAGAGAAGGGTGGGCCGGCTACCTGGTGGGGGTTCCAGTCGCTATCGAAGATGACCACGGTGTCGGCCGACTGCAGGTTCAGGCCCAGGCCACCGGCTCTGGTGCTCAACAGGAACACAAAGTACTGGGAGGAGGGATCATTGAAGGTTTTCAGTAGCATGCCACGATCCTCTGCCTTGGTGGTACCTGGGGGGGGAAACAGGTATGGGACATGGTCTAAACGTGAGAGGAAGGATCATCTTCACGATCTCGAAATTACACCTCCACCAGCCCAGACTTCAGCTTCTGGTCTGACTAGATCATTCTGACACAGCCCGGCCCAGCCATCAGCTCACCGTCAAGACGCAGGTACTTGAAGTTGCGGTAGGCGAAGTAGTCTTCCATGATGGTCATGAGAGAGGTCATCTGACAGAAGAGCAGCACTTTGTGGTTCGTGGCCCGGAGCTTGGGCAGGATGCGGTCCAGCAGCTCGAACTTCCCAGAGGCGCGGTACAAGTCCTGCCTGGGGGGTGGGGCATATGGATCAAGGGTCAGAGTTCAGGGATAAGGCTCAGAACAGAAGGTTCATACCAGACTTGAAATAGGACACTTACCCTTGCACTATCCCTCCGCTGAATCCTAAGTGCTCAGAGAACGACTCCTGAGAAAGGAATACCACAGCATTCAGCTCCAGCGGACACATTACAGGCCATGAAACAGGAGGCATACAGGCCCTTAACCCTTCATAGATGCGAACACAAACTACAGGTAGACCAAGGCATAGCTTAGCTTACCATACACGCTAGGTGCCCTTACCTCAATGTGCTGGAACATGTACGGGTGGTTGCAGATCTTCCGCAGCTGCATGATAGTGTTCATCAAGGTCTTGGTGCCACCTTTGCCCTGGAGGTAGTGAGACAGGCACATGCAGATGTCAGGGGACTCTCCACTGTGGCCTGTGGCCCTAACGCCGCCAAGGACACCCAACGTACCTTCTTGTCTTTCTCCGATCCATCGGTGAGCAGGACCCCCTTGGCCTGCATGTGCCGGTAGAGCACCCTCTGCAGCGCCGACATGTCGCACTTGATCACATACTCCACCTTGGGGCCGACAGGAAGGGACACCAGCGGTCAAGCCCAGCATGCGCGTCTGCGCCGTCGCTAAAACCCATTCATTCTCCTAGCAACCTAACCTCAGCTTCAGTACCCACACAATGGTGTCACTGCCCAAGGTGTCGAGTCTCACGGTTTGTCGGTGACTCGTGTAGTTTTTAGACCATGCCGTCATCTCGAGCTATCAGATGTGTATTTCATGTGTCGTCATGGGCCCAGACAGAGAAAATGACAACATGCCGCAGAGTAGATATGAAGGGAGAATTAATGTGATCACCACCCTTTGTCGTCGCCACCCTTTGATGACTCACTTTTATCACCAAGATAAAAAAAAAATTTTTTTGGCACAATCACCGATCTCACTTTTCACTGCAGGTCGGCTGACATGTATGATTGTGCATCTCTCAGGTTTCGGGGATGTTTGTGTACTGATATGGGCACATGCGTGTGTGCGTGTATGTGTGCGTGTGTGCACATAGTATCTCAGCACCTTCTCAGGCAGTTGTGCCTCCACCTCCTTCTTGAGCCGGCGGAGCAGGAACGGTCTGAGGACCTTGTGGAGACGCCGGATGATCAGGATGGTCTCCTCCTCGTTCAGGTCCACCTGTGCGGAAACGGACCCACAGTTCACAGACTCATCTGCTCCCCACGCGCTTGAGCGCCCCCTCAGATGTGCCCCCTTACCTTTTCCCCAGTCATGGCGAATGGCGCGTTGAACCACTGCTCGAAGGTGCTGCAGCTCTTGAAGATGGTGGGCAGCAGGAAGTTGAGCAGGGCCCAGAGCTCAGGCAGTTTGTTCTGCAGAGGCGTGCCTGTCAGCAGGACGCGCCGTGGAGCCAAGTAGTGTGTATTTAACACCTGTGTCAGTTTGCAGTGGTGGTTCTTCATACGGTGGCCTTCATCCACAATCATGTACTTCCAGCGAATCTGAAGGTGACATCAGAAGACATAACTGCATTACAACATAAAATAAAAGTAGCAGCACCCATTAACAGCCAGTTACCCATTAAAATAAGATAGCCGTCTACTTCAGACAGTCACACCTGATGGCTGCCGTCATACCTTAGCCAGCACCTGCTTGTCCTTGATGATGTACTCATAGGTGGTGAGAAGTACATTGAACTTGCCACTTCGCAGTTGGGGTACAAAAGCTCGCCTCGCAGCTGGGGAGCCCTGGACAGGGGGGACGGATGCAGCCGTGAGATCTCACAGCCCTTCTTTGCTAAATGGGCCCACCTGCTGCTGTTCAGTTGTCACCGGCCCACATCAACAGGCTTCTAAGGAGCCTCACACGTACCTTGTAAGATACTTTCACCACAGAGGGTGCCCACTTGTCAAACTCATAGACCCAGTTGGACAGGGTCCTGTAAAGGAACAAGAAGCCCATTCAGGTTTAATCACCACCCATATCAAAATGCTTCTGTGGACCACAAAGACACCGAGGAATGTTTGTCTCTGGTGTCTGAACAGAGCAGAGAAGGTTCTTGTCCTGGGTCACTCACGAGAGCGGCACGATGATGAGGAAGGGACCGTTGATGCGCTTGTATTCCATGAGGTAGGTGATGAGTGCAATGGTCTGAATGGTCTTTCCTAGGCCCATCTCGTCTGCCAGGATGCCGTTCAGGTTGTTGTTGTACAGGGAGACCAGCCACTCCAAGCCCTTGATCTGAGGGACGTCGAAAGGAACGACTCGTGAGACTCAGGCGGGACTGACCAGCAGTCAGTCATTCTACACGTCCTCCGCCATCACAATCATGGCCGGTGTTCTCAAAGGAACCGGACGTCAGATATTACAGAACTGAAGACCCTTACACAAACCGTGGAACATAGCTTAGTTTCCGCAGCAAATATCCACTTAAAAATCCTACAAGTCAGACTAAAAACAGCCCCTAAATTGGTCTGGATGAGATAAAGGAGAGTGTGAGCAGGGCAGCCCAAGGTTAAGCGTGTAGGTGTGCAGAAGCTCCTACCTGGTACTGCTTCAGCTGCCCGTTCACCAGGAGGGAGGACTGACGGTCCACCTTCTCCGTGACGGCGTGGGCTACCGCGTAGTAGGACTGCAGGCTGCGGGCGAAGGCCGCGCCACTGTACTCGTCGTCGACGTCCTGCTTGGCGTGACTATCGCAGAAGAGTGTGGAGGGGCGGTGCTTTAGTTCAGACAGCCATCTATTGCCCACTAAAGTCCGTCAAGGCATATTCACATGCTAAATACAGCAACACAGCGTTTATGTTGAGGAACTCAAAAAACAAGAGTCTACCCCATCCAACAAGAGGCACCCTTACTCAATAATGTGGCGAACATCAACTTCTGATACGTCTTCACTATCTGGATCTGGAATCTTCTTCTTCTCCTCCACTGCGGCTTGTGACGGCTGAGGTAGATCCTCGTCATCTTCCTATAGGTAGGGAAATGACAGCTGTCAAACAATCAGCAAAGAGAGGCAATCACAGTCATTCTAAGTCATCAACCAATAAAAATCAAGGACAAGGAGCAACAACCAATGAATTCACAGAAGGCCTAGTGATAATTGCTGCTGTATGTACAGAAGACATCCTCATTACAGGAGGGACCAAGAATGAGGATCCAAGACATTTTAAACAGGACATCACACTAATCTAGAAATTAAATTATTATGCCCTATTGATCCCCATGGGGAAATTCTCATCTTGCTCTCTGTAGGTGAGAGCAAGCTGACTGTGAAGGGCAGCCACCCATAGCAGCAGCCAGGGAGCTGCTAGGTAAAGGCCTTGATCAAGGACCTGCAGATGTGCCAAGGCCAGGCTTCAACTGGTAACCTTCCGATCAGACACAGAGGCTGTCTGAGCCACACGCTGCCCAATCTTGGGTTTTGATGTATAGCTCAAGGCTAGCAGACAGTATTTTGCCTCAAACAGAAACAATGAACCAAAATGCAAGAGCATGATCGTGGCGAGACAATCATGCAGCAAGTGTTAATGTCTATCAGAAATTTGCTGAAAGACAATGCAGGGGCAGGGAGCCCGAGCAGAATGACGCAGCACCTCGTCATCTGAGCCGCTGTCCTCACTGTCGGACCGGGGGGCCACTTCGTACCTATAGGAGAACGGCAGAATTTAGATGTAAAATGAAAATGTTCCATGGCAGCTGAGAACGTAGCGGCGGCTGGCAGGAACAGAAGCTGGGTGCCGAAGGCCCGACTTCTGACCATCTGGTAGCGAGAGGCATCCACTCGGCCAGCTGAGACCACTCACCCAGGGTTCATCTCCAGCCAGGTCTCCAGCTGGCCAGCCTTAGGGGCGTCCACCCCCGTCAGGATCTTGCCGCTGTCCACGTGGATGACCTTGACGGGCAGGTCGCTCATCTGGCTGGTCTCATCCAGAGGCTGTAGGGCCAGGAGAAAAACCAACAACTTAGCTGGGAGTTTTGGATCCTGGTCCTCAGGGACCCACAGTCCACAGTTTTGCTCCCAGTGGCCTGTCTGGCAGGGAGGCAAGAAAAACACGGACCGACTGTGGGTCCCCAAGAACTGGATTCGAAAACACTGTATTTGACCATTAAAAGCCACATCTACTGGATAAATAACAGTAATGTTCTAAGGCAGATGGCTGAAACAGGTGCAACCTCACATAAAACATGGACCAAACATGGTCCAAATAAGGCCAATTTTTGGTGTGTCTGTTACATATAAACAATTAAAGCCTTTCTACCAACAATTCCAATATTAAAGCCTCTGACCATGAGGAGACCAAAAGCCAAAACTAGCCCCCAGGGCCTGCGCGCTCACCTCGCCATCAGGTCCTAGAGCTGCTGCCTGGCCCTCCGAGTTCTCAAGCTTCTGTCAAGACAGCAAACCTTGCTGGTTAGGTAATAAAGTCCTCCCAATGCATAGAGACAAACCTTATCCAGAACAAGGAGCACCATCTGTCCCGTTTACACAAAAGGCTTCCTACCCAGAATGCAGCACTGATCTGGCATTTCCTAGCAAAACTGAACGCCTCCTCCAAACATACTTGAAAAACAAAGTTAAAAAGCAGAACCACTTGTAGGACCCGCACACCCCTCGATTACAGACCTTCTTCCTCCTCTTCTTCTTCTTCTTCTTCTCCTTGAGTGCCTGCACGGCCTTGTGGGCCCTCACCAGCTCCGTGAGGTTGGCCACATACTCGTCCGTCTGCTGCAGCAGGTAGGCCAGGCGCTTATCTTTTTTCTGGTCGATCAGC
Source organism: Brienomyrus brachyistius (assembly GCF_023856365.1). Taxonomy (NCBI): domain Eukaryota; kingdom Metazoa; phylum Chordata; class Actinopteri; order Osteoglossiformes; family Mormyridae; genus Brienomyrus; species Brienomyrus brachyistius. The sequence goes on from NC_064554.1 coordinate 3,859,705, forward strand.
TTCCTATAACCCTCCTCATCTTCAGCCTGGGCAGGGTTAGGGTGTTTGTTCACACATGTCCATTTCACCACCCTTTACGTCAAACATCAGCCCCTCACGAGCCCTCATGGACCTCCTCACCATCAGCCTCCTCATCCTCTCCTTCTCAATGCGCTCGTTCTCCTTCTTCTGCTCACGCTCCGTGTTGGCGTGGTAGGTGGATACAGCCTTGGTCAGCTTTTGGATCTTGCCCGTGTTGGACCGGTGGTACTCTTTGAAGTCCTTGGCATGCTGAAGGATGCTGTTGAGGTATTCCTAGAACCAGAATGCAAGCTCTAAATAAGACCCGATTTCATAGTTCAGGCTGAGGTTCCATCTCCATGGTAACGCACATTGTTATTTTTTTACATGGATGGAATATGTCCAAAGAGCACAACGCCAATGAAGGAACCCAAGGCTGACACGGGGTTTCCTACTTCACAAGTCCAGACCGAATACGCTCTAAACGAGCATCATTTATGCTTCCATAACGACACTCCGCTCCTCATACCTGGTGCTTCTGACGCCGTTTGCGCTCCTGCTCGATCTTCTGCTGCTTCTCCAGTTTCTCGGTGATGCGAGCCTCCCGCAGGGACTGCCGCTTGCTGCGCTTGTAGGCCTTGGCGTTGAGGGCCGTCTCCAGAGCCGTGTCACGCCGCATGCACACCACCACCTCCTGACGCAGCTGTGGGGTGAGACGTCACTCCTTGGCAGCTCCCTCTTTTCACCACATCTGACGCGATTCCATCAAGAAACTGAACCCCTACCTGTCTCTGGAAGTTGAGCAGCCGGAGGGCCTTGAGCTCTATGTTGGCCTTGGTCCGCAGGTCGCCCGGAAGCGAGCCAGGGAGGTTCTCCAACTCCTGGATGCGGTGGGCGATACGTGCCTGGAGCCTGGAGGGACCACATGGTACAGAAGGTGGCTGCTTATTGGACAGAAAGTGGGTGGCTACCTCACAGGCAGCAAGAGAACAGAGAGCCTGCAAAGGAGTGACCATATGAGAATGGCAACAAGAAGTTTGGGGAGGGGGGGGGGGGTCCAGTACCTATACTCGCGCTCCTGCAGGATTTCGACGGGGTCCAGCCCCCGGGGTTTCTGAATGGGCGTGATGCGGTTCTGTTTCTGGTGCAGCACCATGGGTGTGGGCTGAGTGGGCTGTCCGGGGGACTGCGTCTGCGGTGGCATGACAGGCGAGGCGGCTGGTGGCATGGAGGGGGGTGCTGGAGAGGGCCGGCCCGTTGGCTGTGGGGGCACCAGCTTCTGGGGGGTGCTGGACGGGGCGGCTGCATTCACCATTGGTCCTTTTAAGAGTGGGCGGGGCATGGGAAGCAGCAGTTTAATCCTTTAACCAAGAGTTTACCAATCTGGTTCTCAGGGACCTGCAGACAGTCCATGATTTTGTTCCCTCCCAGATCCCGTTTAAAAAACACGTGGGCTGAGGGTCCCTGGGGACCAGACTGGGAAACACTGCTTTAACCCATCGAAACAGGCCAACTTCACACTTCGCCTCACACATGTGATGTTAGGTGGCCAACATCTCCACGGCGACCATTTCCGAGTCTGACATTAATGCCAGCCCCCCTCCCCCATAAAGAACCACTTGGAAGTTGAGCGGTAAACCAGTGAAGTACAGACATCCTACACATCCCCCCCTCCACCATACCCTCAGGCCAGGTTTTCGGGGGGCCATTGGATGCCTGTCCCTGCATGCCTGGGGGTACACCGGATGGTCCTGGGGGTGGCATATTGGGTCCCACCATACCTGCCAAACACAACCCAAGCCACCCGCTTACAAAGCAATAAAGACAGACTGTCAAGAGAACAAGGCGACTCCCATTTAGCTAGAACATACAACATAGGGTTTAGAAAATATCCATCCATCCATTTTCCAAACCGCTTATCCTATTGGGTCGCGGGGGGTCCGGAGCCTATCCCGGAAGCAATGGGCACGAGGCTGGGAACAACCCAGGATGGGGGGCCAGCCCATCGCAGGGCACACTCACACACCATTCACTCACACATACACACCTATGGGCAATTTTGCAACTCCAATTAGCCTCAGCATGTTTTTGGACTGTGGGGGGAAACCGGAGTACCCGGAGGAAACCCCACGACGACATGGGGAGAACATGCAAACTCCACACACATGTGACCCAGGCGGAGATTCGAACCCAGGTACCAGAGGTGTGAGGCAACAGTGCTAACCACTGCGCCACCATGCCGCCCCTTTAGAAAATATGAGAAATTAATTTTATTTACATTTCATCTACACTTATAAAAATCAGCAGGAACCATTGTGAATGCATGTATACCTTTAGAAATTAGGACAATAAAACTTATTATAATCCAGCCATTTTAAAGAAGCTGACCAACAGAGGGCACTATAACCCTGGAATGGCTTTTGTCTTTAACTATTCGAAATGAATCTGATTTTCATGCAAATACTAATAGCACAGTCGGTGTGAGAACCTTGGTGGCTCGCAGCACCTGCACACGCCGCCAGTGCGCTCACCGTGAGGCCTGTTGTAGTTGGAAGGTGCCGGTCCCGGTCCGGATACAGGACCTGTCCCGGGACCCGGGGCCGGTGCCATGTTAGCCATGGGGGGTTGCTGCATGCCTGGCAGGGGCCGCTTGCCCTGCACTGCCATCTGCAGGTGGTCCGGCAGGGGCTGCCCGCGGGCCAGCATTTTATAAGCCATGATCTGGGCCCGCAGTTGGTGTAGCTGGTTCTGGTTGAAGGGTGTGGGCCCGGCAGCACCTCCGGTCCCTGCAGCCCCCGCGCCCGCCGGAACCGGCCCGGCGTTGGCGCCGCTCTGAACCGCACCGCGTGCCTGCGGGCCCAGAGACTGGGGATCGCTGCCGTCGAGGGGCACCCCACCGGGGCCAGAGGGCATCATCGGGCCGGAGGGAGGGCCGTTGGCTGGAACGGGGCTGGGAGCGTGCTCGGAACCCCCCAGGGGAGATGGGTAACCTGGGAGAAGAAGCCAACGTTACTTAGTTGGGGGGAGGGGGCCGCTACTAGAGCTATATTCATGGCCAGAATTTATGGGTATTAAAAACAGAGAAAACAAAAAAACAGAAAATCTTCCGAAATAACCGTAAAATGCTACAACCAGTTGAAACAATTTAAATAATATGCGTATGATTAGCCGTCAATTAAAAAAAATAAAGTCAAGACGGAGGCTTTTTAGTTTATTAAAAACCTTTTTAAAGAGTCAGTAAACCAGTAACTCCACCTAAGGGAGTTAAAAGGAGGACAACATCCAGCCGGTCACTAACATCACAGCTAAAACTGGCGTTCATTCATGAAGAAACCCGAGCCATTACACTAACCTACAAGCAAAAACACAATACAGGCCCATCTGCCGGCCAGCGCGTGAGTATTACAGCACAAATGGAATTATAGAAATACGAGTATGCAGGATGTGTCAACATGGGGCGGGGGGCAGGCATGAAAACGAAATCACTACCCAAATGGTGACCTAGAGAAGTACAATGAGTCAGACGCCCAGCACAGCTACCGATCTCAGCCCCTCTAAGTAAACAAAGGAACACAAAGGGGTCCCTCAGCCACACAACCATCAGGTGCTCTTTGTCACTCCACGATTAATGGACACTTTCTAGAACGTTTCACTGATCCTCTAATAGGAAAGGGGAGGCTCCAGCCGCAAGACGCCATCTGAGAAATGCCAATGAAAGAGAGACTGGCAACATCTGGAGGGATTCCAGTCAGCACAGCTGGACTGAGGAAGCAGGCGACGCGTGGAAGACAAGCAGCGAGCCCTGCATGGCGGCTAAACAGACACCCTGATCAGCAGGAAGTTGGGGGGGGGGGCCAGGACCTTATAACGACCTCCTCACCTACCACTCTCTTACCCCCCCGGCCATCGTCACAGACCTAGAGTGCCAGCCCTACATACCCTGGGAGTGTTGGTCCATGGGGCTGGGCGGGGGCCCCATGCCACTGTGCCCCCCGGGCCGCATGCCCATTCCTTTCATCTGGCCATAGCGGGGGTCGTCAGGCATGCCCTTCTCCAGCATCCCCTCCATTGGCTGGTGGAAGACAAGACAGCAGTCAGTGACTGAGCTCCGACATCAGCATGCAGTAAAAGAGGCACTAAGGAGATGCAGCGGAGGCTGAACCAGCACGCTGAGAGAGAGTGTATCCAACCCGGTCCTAGGGCACCCACAGACAGTCCACGTTTTTGCTCCCTCCCAGCTCCTAGCCAGACGGTACACGTTTTTGGACCAGGAGCTGGGAGCGAACAAAAACGTGGACTGTCTGGCTGGGAGCGAACAAAAACGTGGACTGTCTGGCTGGGAGCGAACAAAAACGTGGACTGTCTGGCTGGGAGCGAACAAAAACGTGGACTGTCTGGCTGGGAGCGAACAAAAACGTGGACTGTCTGCGGGTCCCCGTGGGCTGTATTTGGGAAAAACCATGCTACGGTAACAGGAGAAAGGCACCATATCTGGACATGGGGTCAGTATAACTGCCTCCAAAAAGCCACAACAATCAATTACTATGACGCTGATTTTAAAGGTGGTTCTGATGCTGATAGGCGTTACCAAGACTTACTTTGTGCATGGGGTGCATGCTGTCTGGGGGATACCCCGTGGGTCCCTGAGGTGGGAGGGGGTGACCTGAGGAAGGAGGTCCAGGACTGGGACCCATCATGCTGTGGGTAGATCCAGGAGAGGGGCCCGGGCTGGGACCCAGCATGGCCCCCGGGGAGGGTCCAGGACCTGGGGAGGGACCTGGCCGGGGAGTCCCTCCCATAGAGGGGTCCGGAGTGGACATTTCTCAACGGACACTGCTTTGCGGGGAGGGAAAGAGGGAGAGAGACTAGAGGTCAGACCAATAACACCTCAGCTAAAAGGCTAACTGCTTACTTTCAGGGGGTCCCATTCACAGGGCGTCACTCACATTATAACCAATAGCACCATCCACTGGAGAAGCCACACCACAGCAGGTCGCGCTCCACCCATTCTAACATGTAGCAACCTACCTCAGTAACCAGGAGTCGGCACCATTAAACCCACATAATCTTCGACACAAATATGTTTTTATTCATTTATTCCCTAAACCCAGAGATACTGTCATTTAGCACATCTGTCTAAAGTAACCAACAGAGCACACATATTACTAATGCAGGTCCCTTATTATACACATACTGCATAATATACAGGACAGAATAAACATTGAAGTTGGAGAGAATTAGGAGCCATAAAAATGACAGCAATAATTTTCTCACGCAGGTATTGTGAAATGAAGACAGCAGTAAGAAAGCAGTAGGAACCAAACTATGCAACTGAATGATGTTTCTATGTGGATTAAAGGACTCGTCAAGGCAGTGAATGCCAACGTCATTGCAGACTGACTCATCGGCTCAGCACAGAGCCGCCTTTCCAGATCACACTACAAACCAGGGGCCCAGACTACAAAGGGGTTTTTGGAGAAATATGGACGGCGGGATGACATCAGACGCAGAGTTCAAAAACAAAAGGAGGATATTAAACAGAGCAGGTGAGCCGGTCCTGAGCAGGTGGACTGCAGGTGGCATGAAACCTCAGAACGCAGCGTAGGGGAACGGCCGGGAAAGAGGGCAGGGAGGTGGCAGGCACAGGGGGGTTGTGTCCTGCCAGGCAGCAGGAAGGGCAATTCACGCATATTTACGTTCAGCAGAAAGAAAATAAGACACTGTGGAATGGCTTTCGCTGGCTACATGAGAGATTTTCCATACAATTTATGTCCTGATCAAACATTCAAAAGTCAACATTAAAAAGTGAACAGCTCAAAAGTCACAGCCCAACAATGCGTTTTCAAAATACTGGAAAAAGTTATATTTAAAAAAACACACAGGCAAAAGGCATTAACATGTAGATAAGCTACTTTAACTGAATGTGACGCGCCGACTGATTATTACAATAAAAATAATTATCGTTTACTTTCGGGTGGTACCCAAGTCATGCGCTCTCGAGACAAGAGGGTTCAGCATCCCGGAGACTCCATCTATTCGCCGAACGGCAATTTATAAGCTTCTGTTTTAACCGACCCAACAAATTATACTTGTTTTATATCTACATCAATATAGCTCGAGGCAAGGATAAAAAAAAACACACCAAACATTAACATTTTCTTCTTATACCGCAAAATACACAAATATTATTTGTCGGGTAGAAATGTGACCGACTACAAACCATACTTTCCAAGCTAATGGCAACTAGATAACCTTAAGACAGCGAAATAATAATAATAACGACAAAAAAAAATACGACAAAAGTTGTCCAGAAAAAAAATATACGATTAACTCAGAAGGCTAAATCAATAACAGCTACATACGTCAATGCTAATGTTTAATATTTTGGTTTTTAAACAAAGCCGGGATAAAAAAAAAACTGGGGCGCGCTAGGTTATATATGATGGAGGAAACAAGTTGATTAAACTATACGAATCCATTGTTACATTACTATAAGCTAAACACATACAAAATTATTTACTTTTTCAGAAACTGTTATTTCGCCTTGACTTTGTCACATTTTCTGTTTAATGATGATTATTAGGTTAGCCGTCCAGCCAGAACACAATGCAGCCCTCTTAGATCGCTCCCCGCAAATGCTTTTTAAAGTTAATTTGGAAATGAATTTATTTCCCGTCCGGGGGAAAACAGTAACGCCGCCGCTCTTCGATCAGCAGACAGCAAGGTCCGGTCGCACCATATTCAACTTAATTAATAAAAATTAAAAGAAAAGGCGAAAACGGGAGAAAAACACAAAGAGGTGCCTATGAAGCAAGCCGGCCATGCTGTTTTCCTCCATTACAGAAAGGACTCCGGCTTCCCCGCGATCGGGCTTCAGCTGTGAAGCCCAAGGAGTTAAAAAAAAGTATGATTTCGCCGCTCAGCTGATTGATCCAACGCGCGTCCCGTACCCTTGGCTCGGTCCCCCGCTCCCGTTACATTCCCAAAAAGAATAATTCATTCATTGCGCCCCGGCCGCCGCACAAACTAGTGGAGCTGCCCGTAATGTCGGTTCTCTTGCCGCTCGGCGAAAAAAGGCAGATCAAACCATTAGAGAGAACTACAGCGACAAAAAGACGCTAAACTCTTCGGTAAAGCACCGGGGAGACGCGCTAAAACGTTTTCGGGTAACTTACCGACAGTAAATTTTCCTTTCACCGGTATCTCCCCCTTGCAGTCTAGAGCTAGCCAGAAACAAAGGGCGACTCAAGCAGCTCGCGTTTTTTTTGCCTCTCACCACCACCCCCCCCTCCTGCTCCTGCTTTCGGCAGATTGTATCGCCGGAGCGCTGCTCGGCTCCGCCAGCGACTACAGCGGCAGAGAGGATACAGCGCCCCCCTTCAACACGCCGGCGCTGCACGGCGGCCGGCCGGCGAGTCACGGCGCATGCGCGGCCGAGGCCCCATTGCAGGGGAGGAATGCGGGCGAAGTGCGGCCGTGGGGGATGGGAGCGCCGAGCGGTTATTCGGAAGGAAAAGCGATATTGTAACACGGTCGCCGAGGCGACCGTATGTTTGCTTTTCGGTCCTTGCGAACGCCTGCATTTCGGTCCAGTAAACGTATTTAATTACGCACAGGTTTAATTTTAGCTTGCGTTCCGCTAGCCGTGCCGGGAGTTTATCTCGCGGTGCCTTCTGACATTGCCATAGTTTGCGGTTTGCACCATTCCCTCGAAGAGAAACCTAAGACATAATACCACCACTTAATTGGGGATACATAAGAGTTGAGCGCATAAAATGTATGTGGCTGTAAAAAATAAAACAACGTATTTTGTTTGTTGTTATTCGTTCAGTGGAGTCACTGACTCTCAGACCTACTTCCTCCTTTTGGTCGGATGGGGCACATTATTGTTTACGCTTCCGTCAGTCAGCATGTTCGCTTCATTCTGTATGGGCGGCCTTTTAGCCAATGGGATGCCTTGTTTATAGCTCCCTATGAATAAATTCCTCGTATCGTTTTTGCGTGCCAGCTGCCTTAGGTCGCCGATCGTTATTTGTGGGGCGGATCAGTTTCCGCGCATCTGTGACTTTTTTTAATAACGACCTCTTAGATTGAAAAAATATACAGAAGTTGTAGTGTAATTTTATTTTACCCACCCAAGTTTTTCTTGATGAATATCACAAATCGAAAGTTTAATGTCATGGTTGTTTTCAAAGGCTGAACCAAATGCAAACGTATACTAATTTTAGATATTTTAAATATATATGTAAAATATTACTTTTTTAATATTGTTCCTGAAATATTTAGCACCATTTGTACTAAAGTGTCCCAAAATAAATCTTTGTGTTAAAAGTGTAACTAATAAAAATACTTTGTCTTCATATTTTCAACATCACCGTCACAAATCATCTCAGACTCATACGTGGTACAGAAGGCAATGGAAGCTCACAGATACTCGCATGTAGAATGAGGCACAGAACTGTCCTCTACTTTCAAACGATGAGCCAGAGATACTGCAACTGCAGCCAGAGTCTTTTTTGAGCCAGATTAAGGAGGTGAGATGAGGTTATAAGTTCTTAAAGCTTGCGAAGCCGTTCTCAGCTCCAGAGTCACGAATGTAGACTCTGGTGTTTGAAGCACTAAGACTACAATGCAGAGATAGAGGGAGTATTGTTGGCCCTTAGAGAGAAAATAACTCTCCGCTGGTTCTATGTTCTCTTCCGGAGACACCGTGTGACGATGCATCTTTGGCAGTAACACTAATGTTCATACTCTGAGGTACTCGCTATCTTCTGTGTCCAAAGTAAGGGCCCAGTCTCTCAGCCTCCAGTTCTGCTTGTTCTGCTATTCTAATGCGCTAGTGACTTCGTTCTCTTAATATTCACTTAGCTTATCAGAAGCAAGGAAGTAAGCAAAACCTAAACACAAGTATTTCCAGACAATTTGTAGTTCGGTATTTGTTATAGGAATGTAAGGCATTGTCAGTCGTTGAATTAGCTGATTATTGTCACACAAAGAAGGTGCCATTTTGTTTATATGGCTTTAGCTTTGGCTTCGGCTGCCTCAGAGCGACAGACGCGATTGGCCGAAGTCCCAAATAGTTGTCTTTTTGTGAACATTTCCTCAGTTCTGGCCCTTCTCATTTCCTGCTGATAGCCCCCGTTTTTAACACAGGGTCAGACATGCAGCACTTGGGGTGGGATGGATTTCTCACAGGCCGCACGGCGTAACCCACATGGCCCCTACTGACAGAGGAAGGGGGAGGGGAGGCTCGCGGTCAGGCTGCGGCCAACTCCAGGGGACACCTCCCGCCGATGGCCTTCATCAAGATGGGCAGCAGCACCGTGCAGAGCATTTTGTTTCGCAGAGAAGGCCATCTTTGCCTTCCCATACTACTCGTACCAGTTCAGCTATCCGCAGAGGTATCGCACTGAACTAACGCCTGCAGATCGTGCAGGACTTTCATCTCAAAGTTCATGTTCTCAAGATGTTCCCTGGTGTCACATTATTAAGGAATTTTACATTTGTGGGGGGGGGGGGGGAGGTGGGGAGTAATGATATACTAATGATTTCCATCCATTTTCTGTGACCACTTGTCCTATTCAGGGTGATGGGGGAGGGGGGAGTCTGAAGACTATGGGCACAAGGTAGGGAACAATCCAGGATGGGGTGCCAACCCATCGCAGGGCACACAGGGAGAACATGCAAACCCCGGAGCCATGGTGCAGACTCGAACCCTGGCCCCAAACGAGTGAGGAGACAGTGCAGCACTGCACCACCACACTGCTCCAATAATAATGACTCCAATAACAAAGTCTGCCAGTGTACCTTCTGTAACACATGGCCGGCCCTGGCCAGAGAGATGCTACTCCATTGCAGGGGCGTCAGACTAAGTAACTGCATGTTTTTTGAGTTGCGGGAGGAAACTCGCACAAAGACGGAGGGACCGTGCAGGTTCTGCACATTCAGAGGGGCAGGAACTGATGCAAGCATGACGCTACAGTCTAACAAAAATCCGTGTGCATATAGTTACGTAACCTAAGGTAACTGCAGTTGTAACAGTATTAGCAAAGGGAAACAGCACCATTTAATCAATCATAATCTCAGTTGGAACCAACACTGTGCTGAGCTTGGGTAGGATCACTCCTTAGTATGGATTCTTTTCTCCATGTGGTTTCTATAGATTTCATGCAGACTTTGTCGACCAGCCACCAGAAGGTTCCATACAGTATGCCATCCTCTGCAATCAAATGCGTCTGCATAGAGAACAGCTGCAGAAAGTTATGTGCCCAAATGCCATCTGCCTGACTTTGATACGTGACCCTGTGCACACTTTCGAGTGGATCTTCAGTTGCTACATGTCCACAGTACCTGCCTTTAGACTCGCATGAGAAACGACCACATCTGACGGGACGCCTGCGCTCTCAGTTTTCCCGGAGGCTCCAGAATCCCACTGGGACCCTTCAGAACCTCTGAATGGCCTGGCAAGGAACCCCATGAGCTTTGATTTGGGTCTTATCAGTCAGGGGAGGAACATCTCCTGGGTCTAGGACTTGGCACACTTAGCAGAGACCTTCCAGTTGGTTATAGTGGCAGAGCACTTTGACGAGTCGCTCGTCCTCCTCAAGGAGCTGTTGCAGGTGGAGCTGGAAGCCCCAGCATATGTGCGCCTCAATCTCCGAGCAACACGTGACATCGTGCCCCTGAGTGCTGGGACTAAGGTCCAGATTCGCTCCTGGAACAGCTTGGATGTGCTTCTCTATGGCTTTTTCTTGCAGGCCTTTTGGGAAAAGGTGAAGTACGGTGCTGAAAGGCTTCAGAGGGAGGTGGGAGTTCTATGGCAGGTGGTGGAGGGTCTTGAGAGGAGGTGTCTGTCAAGGCTAGGAGTGCTTCCCATGGAGTTGGATGATCTGATCTGACCCAGGCAGTCTGACTCCGCCACCATCCTGGCTTATGAACTGCGGCGAAATCTCACTGCCCCAGAGCAGGAAATCTGCGTGCAGCTAGTACTGCCTGAGCTCCAGTACCACTCCTACCTGTACTTCCAGCAGTACGGCCGTGACCTGAGGTCTATTCCCCTTGGCATAAAGATGCCTTTAGCTACTCTTTGTCTGATCTATCCACATTCCTTTAATGCAATACATATAGCAAGAAAAAATATATACTATTATAAGTATATATTACAGAAATTACATATTTTTTCTTTTTACTCCATAAGTCACATAACACAACAGGGTCATACAACCTGAAAAGCGATTGGTTTGAATTTGGCACATGGTTTCCTGGGCTAGCTTCTGTGATTGGCCAGCTGGTGATTTCCCACACAGCAGGTGTCGGCTGTAAGCCACTATGTGCATCACATGACCTGAGGTGTCTGGGTATATTGGAATTGCCCTGAAGCACTCCCTATCACGACTCACATAGAGCGCAGCCTCCTAACCAGTAAGTCCAACAAGAACAGGTCAACGCTTTACCAAAGACGAGCCGGAGTGCATCCAAGACTCACATATTTTACTCAAAATAAAATGGTCAGACAATAAAGCTAAATTCCTGATCAATTACTCTTTCGTTTCGTCTGTCAGTTTTCCAATCACTGTTCCTGCTACCTTTACTTTTTCCAGGATAATGTTCTTTTTCATGTAACAGAAATAACATTTTTATTTTTAATTGTTCTATTCGTTCAGCTCAATTTCAGGAATCTCTCAAACACAGTACAAAATTTTGTTTGGCATGTTAAAGCAAGAGTTGTATAAATGAACGAATATCAAATGTAGCCATTTATAAATCCTAAAATCATAAGTGCCTCAATACCGTGGTGACTGACGTATGAATATGGAGAAATGACACAGGTTTCTGTCATTTTATCCGATTTTTATTACATTTTACTGCACATAGTGAACTCTCTGTATCGTATTCACAATAAGCACAATAACAGTGCCATGAAAACATACAAGCGTAAAATGATTCTACTGAGACAGCCGGTGGGAAAACGCCACCCACAGCACGCAAAAATGTAGACGGAAAACCAGAAATGGCAGCCTTTCACCAGCACTGCAGCGATAGATAATACAGTGTGAAAAATGCCCCAGACTTCATAAAGATACATACATGAATGTGTCAGATAAAGTGCATTTAAAACTTTTTAAAATAAAAAACAGACGCACATCACAATTATGAGGCTTCGAGCTGCTTACAAATGTGAGCTACACAGTTTTAGCGGTAAAGTGAAGCATTTCGTCCCTCTCCACAGGACAGTGTATTACCTGCTCTACTCAGGACAACCACAGTTTCAGTTCACCAATATCACACTAATATTCATGACCCATCGATAAAAAATAAATAATAATTTATTTTTACAGCATTAAAATATGTGGTTTTTTTCAATCTGTGAAGTTGCTGCCTTATGAAAATAAAACCAGAAAGCAGCTATGAGAAATCATAACAAACACAGCAAAACGAAACACACTGACGTGCTCCGAGCACAAGTCTTCAGCTCTTGACTCTGCTTTGTGTGATGGGAGTAATGACAGGTCTATCCAAAGGACACGCTTTGCTTTAAAGGGCGTTATTTACCACTAGAGGGCAGTAAGTCATAGATAAGCAACGGAAAAGGCCAACATTTACCACAGGAAAAATAACCTGAAGCTAACTAGTCAAAAGACCTTTGCATATTATTACGCATATTGTAAACAGCACTTGACTAAAACACTGACACTAAACTTCAGACATCTCATATATGGAAAGTGTTTTGCATACAACTGAGGACAAAAACAGTTTTAAGCCAGTCAGTATTTCTTTTGTTTTTGCACACAATGGTTAGAGCGAATTCTAATAACAAAGCTATGTGAGACCATGTTCTCTTACAGAAATATTTTTGGTGCTTGTCCCGTCGAAGATATTCACCTTTCACCTTTTCTAGAATTTCAAGCAACTCCATTTCAAAGCCTACAGACTTTCAACGCTTTCGTTGTATGGATAGTTCATTATACAAAGATTCATAGTAATTCATTACCGTAACATTCACAAAGGAGAAAGGGCTTGACATTTCCTTTCTGTAACCTCCACTGTAACCTCCACTGTAGCCTCCACTGTAACCTCCACTGTAACCTCCACCAAACCACGTTCTTTATTTGCACGAATCCAGATTTAGCCCTTGGAGACGCACGGTCACCCAAATTCTGGAGTTAAAATGTCTCACATCTACAGAAAAGTCTGAAGTGAATCACATACCAGAACAAAACTCTACAAAGGTCAAATACTTTATTAACAGCTTTGAGTCGATCTTTTTAAAAACTCTACGCAGATATCACGCTAGTATCCCTGACATTTCTGTCGTACGCTTTGAACTTTGGAATTAGGAATAGTTATGTGGCATTTCTTTTTTCTAAAGAAAATATAGCAGATTAATCCAAAATGACTGATATGTAAAGTAGTGATTAATTATCCACTGCCGTCCAAGATAGACGAGTTAAACCAAGATGTCCACAGGTTGCGACCTCCTAGGGCCCTAGTGCAAGCCCAGCCCTGTAAGCACACTCTAACACACCACTAGGCAACACCACTGCAACACTGCCCTGCCTGCTATATAAACTATGACCTTCAGCCAGTCAAAAGCAACAGGCAGGGGTCACATGGGAAGCTTTCCACCAATCAGATTCCGCCTCCCAAAAATGGGTCACTCCCCAGTTCCACAGACACTTCGATTCTCTGCTAGAATTTGGCTTTAACTAGAAGCATAAACGGAAGGTTTTGCTGCCAACCGGCAACTTTCATATTTGTCTGCATCATAGGTCTACGTAATGGTGTGAATGACGCAGTATTAAGAAGCACCTTGACAGTTGGGTTTTGGCTACTTGTTTCGGTATACATTTATTTACACTTTGCATTTTATTGTTAAGTTACATTTTTTTCCCCTTGACTGGAATGTTTAAGGGTTTAAAATTGTGCTGTTCTGTGATTGGTTCTCAGTAAACCACGCCCCTGAACACGCCCTCAAAGCACTTGGCCAATCCGCTGGCACTCACAGGTGCAGCTTAGAGGAGCTGTGGTCAGTGTTGGAGATGCTGAGCGGCGCCACCTGGGCCTGCCATCACTGCGGGATCAGCCAGCGGACCCTCGGAGGAAGCCCCCGCCTTACCTGCAGGGCTGGCCCTGCTCCCGCCCAACGCCTTCGGGCTCTCTATTCCCAGGGCTGCCTCCTGAGTGCCAGGCTCCAGCACAGTTTTTACCATGCTGGCTGTGTGGGTTGCAGAGCTGGCCTTGGCACAGGGGGAGACAGGCTGGGAGGAGCAGGAAGACATATTGCGCTCCTCTGCCACCTCTGGAACTGGGCCCGAGCCCTTGTCCCTGTTCAGCTTGGCTGACGCCAGTGCAAGAGACGAGCCTGGAGCTACAGCTGGACCAGAGGCTACATGGGTGGTGCTTTTAACCCTGGTTTCTGCGTCAGAGTTACTGACATGTAGGTTTTCATTTTTAGTGCTCTCCGCCAGTCTGGCTTCAGCCCTGTCCTTTGTGGAGACCGGCCCTGTCATATCTGACACTTTACAGTTACCAGGACCTCCTTTCCTGGCTGCATCCCCCTGCAGGCTGGACCCTGTGGACTCCATTAATCTGCCAGCCCCCTGCTTCGTCTCTTTCTGCTCCTCCGTCTTTCCTGGCTTGCGGGCTGGGAGGGTCTCCTGTAGCTGGTCCCACTGCTTGTGGTCTAAGGTGGCCACACTCTGGACCAGGCCGGGTGCCACAAGCTTCTCTGAGGTGTTTGAGACTGGAAGGTTCAGGTCCACAGGCTTATTGACAGGGGTGGATCTCTGACACACCACTAGGGGGAGCACTGTTTGGCCAGTCAGGGACTCCGCTGTCACTGGGGGCATACAGCCAGGCAGGGCCTGGGCGAACTGAACCCCCTCAGTGAGTTTTTCTGGCTCTGTCTTGGTGCGCCCCTCCTCTGGTTCTTTTCTCAATCTCTCCATTTCTGCCAGCAGGACTTCGTGGCTCAGAGGTGACTCCTGCCTCCCTAATTTCCGCATGGGCTTGGGAGGGGCTGCCTTCTGGGTGGTCGGACCTGGGGTGGAGGTGGCAGGACCCTCAGCCTCCGTCTCCAGCAGGCTCTGCAGGGGCAGCTCAGTGTGAAAGGGCTCCTTGCGGTGCTCCGGGTGTAGGGACTCCAGGCCGTGCTTGCGTCCACCCATTCCTGTGGCCCCGCCCATTCCAGAGACTCCACCCACTTTCTTGTCCTGGGAGCAAGGGAAGGGCGGGGCTACTTTCTCGGCAGACTGAACGCGCTTCAGCAGTGGGGAGCGGGGCGGCTCGGCACTCCTGGGCCGCGGACGGGCCACCGGAGGTGAGGAGTGCAGCTTGGCCGGGAAGGCCTGCGTGGTGTTGGAGCTGCCCACCAAGTGGCCGGGCAGTGGCGGTGGCGGCGAGCAGGCAGTGGGCGAGGGCGTGTGCGCCAGTGGCGACAGTGGGATGTTGCCGGCGGACTTGCAGCGGGCCGAGCGGTACTGCCGGTGCAGCTTGGGCGACAGGCCGTGCAGCGAGCTGGGCCGCGCGTGCTGGGACGCCGCTGGAGAGTTGGGCGTGCTGGAGGATGGGGAGCTGCTCTGGGAGGAGGTGCCTAGGAGGAGGAGGGAGACAGGCGGAGTGAAGGAGGCCATTCTGTATCGATTTCAGTGGCAAACAAGTATGGTGTGGAAAACTGTCTCAACTGGTGTGTAGTCATGGAACAGTGCATGAAGGCACTGTGCTACTGCTACTGCAATTTGCTGCATTTAATATCCATCCATCCATCTTCTGTAACCACTTGTCCTGTACAGGATTGTGGGGGTTTAGAGCTGTCCTAGAAGCTATGGGCGTAATGCAGGAAATAACGCAGGAGGGGGTGCCGACCCATCTCAGGGTACACAGTACAAAAGAGAACATTAAATTCGAACAGTAAGAGGAAATGTGTGACCAATCAGGTGTTGGGGCCTGAGGCAGAGGGGGACGGCCTCACCTAGGTAGGCGGAGTCAGGGGTGGAGCGGAAGCTCTGAGTGGGCGAGCGGGCAGACAGGCCATGCGTGGGCGAGCCGGGGAGGCTGTCACTGGAGGACAAGGAGCGGTTGAGGGAAGACAGACTGTGGCTGGTGTGCAGCAGGTTGGCCTGCTTAGTGATCTTCCGGAACAGAGAGTTGCGCTTTTTACTATGGGGAAAATGGGGCGAGAAAGAGAAGGGCGATGGAGCAGGTGAATGAAGATCAGACTGACTGAAAGGAGCACGGACGGGATTTGAAGGCTGTGACACAGCTGGCTCTCACCTCTCCTGCCCCTCCTTGGACGTGGCTCTCTTGCTGCATCGCGCCATCTTGGACTTGTAGCTGGATCTGCGGGCGGGTCCTATCTTGATGGAGGTGTTCTCAAAGGGCGTGGTGGTAACCATCACCTTGTTCCCGCTCTGAGGAGAAGCGGCATTTACTACAGGCTTGAACAGCATTTACTACAGGCTTGAGTTCGCTTAAAAAAAAAAAAAAAAAGGCCCTAACCCTCCCCTACCTTCAAAATGAGCTCCACGACTTCTGTGTGGACCAATCCGTGGACAGACTCGCCGTTCACATGCGTGATGAGGTCACCGGCACAGAGGCCTGCCTCCTGGGCGGGGCCACCGTCCTCCACATGCTGTGATTGGGCAAAAAAAAAAACTCCTCCTCATTGTCGGCTCAGACAAAAATGGACACGCAAGTGCCAGACCAGAGTAGTACAGGTTACTTTGGGACTGCTTTATAAAGTAAGGTGACCCACTGGACAGAGCGGAGTGCAGTCAGGGCTACTGGTAAGCAGAGGGTTAGAGAAGAGTGAATGAAGGAGCTGATCTACAGATGGCGTGGTAGAGGACTGCACTTCACACACACACACACACACACACACACACACACAAACACACACACACACACACACACACGTTGGGTAAACATATCTTTATGAAGACCGCTCATTCATTTCTATGGGAAAAATGCTAACACTAACTATGACAACCTTAACCCCCACCCAGCCCTAACCATAAGTAACCAAGCAAAATACAACAGCTTTTGCACTTTTATTTTATTCATTGCAGTCACAAATTTGCCCTTATGGGGACCAGGAAAAAAAATGGGTATTCATCACGTTGTGTCCCCATAAGGTAAGGTATACCTGCTTGGACACACACACACACACACACACACACACACACACACACACACACACACACACACACACACACACACACACACAAAATCGCACACACGCACACGCATGCACGCACGCACGCACGCACGCACGCACGCACGCACACGCACGCACGCACGCACACGCACGCACGCGCACACACACACACGCACGCACTACTTTCTGACCTCTATATTTTTAGTATTCCTGGTGGTGGCAGAGCAGTCAGTTGACCTTGGACCCCCCAGGATTTTCCCTTATTACTATATAAAAATACGTAGTTTTGTTTTCCTCTGTTTTCTTGCCCCAGAATGAATGGCTACTGTTTACTATTGTTATTCTAAACTACTCTATGTCAGTTAATTTCATAATTTTTTAGACCTTTAAGTGCTTTTAAGGGAAACAGCACTATACATAAATAAACTGAAGTGAATTCACCTATTCTTTGTAACTGGGGAATTAAATAATCCAAACAATGGCTTTAAATCAACTTGTTGAATGTTAAAACAAATAGCTGCATGACCTGCACACTGGTTCACGGCCCATATGTCACTTTTGTGGGTCATAGAGCAGGTCAGCCAGCACCCCACTAGCAGCTGAGGTTAAGGGCCCATCGGTGATACTCTGTCAACTATGAGACTTGAACCAACAACTTTCTGTACATGGTCACAGATCCGTAAAAAACGCTGAGCAGCATCCTGCCTATTTAGGGCTGGTGTTCCAGCATTAATATAAAGGCAGAGGCGTATCTGCGAGTCCCGGAGGCGGCCCGACTCTCACCCAGACCATGTGGTGCACGCTGTAGACGTCGCTGTCGCCCATGTAGACGCGGATGGCGCGCAGCGTGAAGCCGTACTTCTTGCCCGAGCGGTGGATGGTGATGGGTGAACGTGGCGCGCTGACAGCCGGGCAGCAGTCGCGGCTGGGGGAGGAGTCCCGCGATGACGGGTTGGAGGACAGTGAGCGAGGGGACATGGGACTGGCCAGTGGGGATGTTCCATGTGGCTCCACTGAGGGAGTGACAAAAGTAAGGAACAAATAAACAACAAACACAAAATTCAGGCAAACAGGCAGGGCTACTGGCTGCATCATTTCCTGTGTGCCTGTGTCTGTAAAGCCCCCTGGGAGCCTGACTTTCTGTGTTGGCCCTACCTGAGGGGATGATGACAGACAGGGCTGTGGCCGAGGCTGACTTGATAACCTTGCCCCCGGCCCGCTGGCCCGGCCTCTCGCCATCTCCCAGCAGCGGCTGCCGCGTGTGACGCAGGACAAGGTCCCTGGGGCCCCCCCCAGCCGCAGCAGCGACTGCCGGACCTGCCGATTCTCCAGCTGTCCTCATAATGTCTAGAAAACCAGGAGGCCATGGATAATAAAACAGACATAACATGAAACTTTCATTATTTTTCTTGAACCCCAGCAAGAGGCTAATTGTCTCACTTGCATTATAATTTATACTTTATTTATACAGCTATTTGGTTTTGCTGTCTTCGTTGTGTGCAATAAATTGCTTCTTCTCTTCCTCTCCACCTTCTTTCCTCTTCCTCCCCAGAGCTCTCACCTCCCACGGCACCCCCGACGTCCTCCTTTAGGGGGGCACTCTGTTCGGCCTGAGCGGTGGAGGTGGCCACTACCCCCTCGAAGGACTTTCCCCTGGTCTTAACCGGATGCTGGCGAGGCTGTTGCTCAGGGTCACCCTCCAGTGGTGAGGACAGGCGGTGCGTGTCCATGAGGGCCGAGAAGCGGCGGCGGGCACCAAGCGGAGGGCTGGAGTCACTCTCCATGTAGGACAGCTCGGAGCAGGACAGGCGCTTCCTGATAATCGAGAAGGACACAAGTGTTATGGGACATCAGGCATATAATAAACCGCGTATATATACACATGAAAAACAGTCCCCGCGACGCTAACCAAGATAAGCGGTTAGAAGATGGATGGATGAATGAGTAATCTATAACAGTAATAACCGCAGTGACAGCCTCAGTCTCTCATACGTTATTCGCAACATTTGCACAAGTTTGTTAATTGTTTCCCCGTCACCTTCGGTTGCCAAATCTTCAGTTTCTCAGCTGTTGACTTAGAAGCAGCGACGGCCAAACGAAGCTTCGTGAACCACTTTCCATATTTCTGATTCCCACTAGATGGCGCTCTTGGTTTGCGTTGAAGCATAAATTGAGCCATTTTTTAATAGAGAACATCATCTAGTGGTGTCAGAAGATACAGCAATTGGTTCATGAAGCTTCATTTGGCCATCAATACCTACAGCAATTTATAGTATCTTCTGTGATCTGCCTGAAGGAAAAGGCATCCCCTAAGGGCTGTAGGTCACCTCACCCATGACCCTGTACTGGACAAGTGCTTGGAAGATGGATGGATGGATGGATGGATGGATAATAGGGTAACACATTAATTAAGGGGGCACAAATAGTCAGTAGTAACTCAGTTAGTACTGCACAAATATAGTAGGTACTTGAGAAAAAAGATGCGTCACAATGCAGTAATAATGGACAAACACAAGATCAGTATTTTACTTGTGTTATTCGTGACTTGTTCCTTCAGTAATTCATAAACATTTACAGAATTAACAGATATAGTAACTGCTTCAGGTAAAACATGTTGCGATTCATTAATGTCGAATGAACATGAGATCAGTATGTAAGTAATACTTAGTTTGTGGTTAATTAATACATAAGTAATCACATAATACTATATTATTTGTGCCCCCTCAAGCAAAGTGTTACTAATCATAAGTCACATTCTCCTCAGAATTCTTCCAAGGGGAGCCAATAGGAGTATAAGCACCATGTGCTGCCGCAGGGATGCCGTACTCACATGTCGGGAGAGCCAACCCTCCAGCTGCGGTCACGCAACCCCAGGGCGCTAAGGCTGCCCAGACTCTCTCTCTTGGGCCGCCGGTCCTCCTGAGGGCCCTTGCGTTCCCGCCTGGTCACCGTGGCCAGCTTTGGTTCCAGCTGTGACAGGTGCTCCATGCTGCTGTACACCTGCGCCCCCGAGACATATACTTGCACTGTCACTATGGCCCCTTTTGAAGAACGCACACTATCACCCATGGTTCTTGTGCTGCTAGCTACCTTCTACCCACAATG
This sequence comes from Brienomyrus brachyistius, assembly GCF_023856365.1. Lineage (NCBI taxonomy): Eukaryota > Metazoa > Chordata > Actinopteri > Osteoglossiformes > Mormyridae > Brienomyrus > Brienomyrus brachyistius. Next base: position 3,879,965 of record NC_064554.1, read on the forward strand.
CTCTGGTCCTCATTCATCATCTTTCTTCCCAGGTCTTAACTTATTTAGCTGTTTTCTCTGTAAACCACTATGCCTTTCCTCGTTCTGAATTTGACTCGCTGCCTGTGAATGCCTGCATGTGGGTATGGGGTCAGTAAGGGGTGTTTATAGACCCGAAAACAGAAGAACCATGTAAAATGACAATGACGTCAACAACCTGTCGTCACTGCAGGAATCTGGATCTCCCTTAATTCTGCCTGCTTCATTTGTATCTGTTTTCAAAGCTCCACTGTAGTGTGATGTGAGGAACTCAAGGCCAAGTTTACTTTGAAGAAGGTACTTGTTGTGAAGAAGATGGTGGGAGGCGAGGTCAGGACTGGAGTAAATGACAACAGTGATGGGAAGGACTTAAATAAACTACTAATTAACCCAGAGTGAGAGTTAGTTTAAGTTGTGAATCTGACACATTTAAGGTGATGTGATTGGTTACTGCTATTATAGCACAGGGTGAGAAATAAGGCGATGTGATTGGTTACTGTTACATTGACTGAGGGAAAAAAACTGGGCCGTTATTTTAGCAGTGTCGGGGTTTTTTGGGGGAACTGCGTGATGCAGAGATGGTCTGATAGCTGTATGTAAACTATGATCGGCATAATGTTCTGCATGTCCTCCATATTTCTCCAAGGCCTCAAACCTCTGAATAGTCATGGATGTCCCACACAGTCCAAAGAGAAACATGTGAAGTGATTCAGAGAGCCCGTGCACAGAGGCTGAGGAGGCTGACCTTGCTGAACCGGGGGGAGCAGGATGAAAACTGTCGGATCTCCACCGGCTCATCGTCGTTGGTGTCGTCCTCATCGTACGAGTTGATGTGATGGTAGCGTTCCGACCGCGCTGGTCGTGAGAATTTCAGGGGGCCAAAAATGTTGAGGAAAAGGGCAACAAAGAAAATTGAGAATTTGAATGGAGAGAATACGGCTAACCGCTAATTAAGCCTTTTATTGTTTGCTCTTCTGAAGAGCTTCAGCGTGTATGACACCACCTGCACTGAAAGGGGGCACTGAAAGGGAATACTCACAGTCAAAGTAGCTGGTGTCCTCCTCTGATTCTAAGTGAGGAATGAACTCTGCCTTCTGTCTTAGCAGACTGTTCCAGTCCAGCTCGGAGAAGAACGAGTGCTGCTTCACCTCAGCAGCACCAGCTAGTGACAGAAGAGGAAAAAAATCTCACTTGTAGCAAGTACCACTTTTCTGGGGAAATGCGCCAATAGGATGAAGAGCTTGTGAGAGCTCGGCTCACCTGTGCCCAGCCGAATCAATGGGTTGGTCTGCAGAAGAGCTGAAATGAGGCTTTGGGAATCAGCAGGAAGAGCCTCTTCCCCGTCGGGCCAGGCAATGGCATCTGAGCACATGGACAGACATGGAGAGGAGCAGGGATGCGGAGGATGATGAGAAATGAAAGAACAACTGGATGAGTTACGGAATGATATCAGTTATTGATGAGAACGATATCGATCGTGGGACTAGTAGAGGCTTGGATAATAATGACGAATGACGTCACAACGAGGAATGACATCACACTCCCAGCCCACACCCCTTACCTGTGATCACTTGTCCGAAGAGCTCCTCAGGGGTGTCGCCGAAAAAGGGCACGCAGCCCACCAGGAACTCATACAGGATGATACCCATAGCCCACCAGTCCACTGGCTTGCCATAGCCCTGCCGAAGGATCACCTCTGGGGCAATGTACTCCGGGGTGCCACACACCTGAGAGGTCAAAGTTCACTGCTCATATGCAAGACAGATGAACAGTCATGGAACAAGAACTACAAAGATGGCGCTGACTGTGTTAGGCAATGTGACTAGCCAATCCATGGAGGTAAGCAGACCGCCTGCTGAATTGATGTAAACAGTAAATTACTCAAAGAATGACGGGATTGTTACACTGGCTGCTATCTCCACGCATGGCAGGTTACTCAGTGGTGTGATAAGCCAGTGGACAAGCCACGGAGCAGCAGACATGAACAGGACTGCGTAGCCCACCCCGACACAAATACGTCCCCCCACCACCCCCACGGAGGATTGCTGCCAATTACGTTTCTGTGCTGCAGAACCTTTAGTCAGAGCCCAGAGATCACAGTGGAGACACGGGGGCGCTCGCAGCAGGCCGAGATCGTTACCATGGTGGCATGGGGCCCAGGAGGCCGAGATGCTCACTGTGGGGGGGGGGGATTCTTTAAGGGACTGCCTCGAAATAAACCATGAAAGGGGCTCAGCTGGTTTTCATGTGCAGATGGGAGGGAGTTCATTAAACGGGGGCAGATGGCTGGGCTGAAAAGGAACCATCGGCAGATAATAACTGCACATCTAATTGGACGCACGGACACAAACAAACACATTACAAAACCCATCCCCAAAGTAAGGGCTTTTCCCATTGCGTCAGAATGAAATAGCCAGTTGGTTTTCAGCCTGGAGTTGGCTAGGTGGTCTGAAGCCGGCTGTGATTGGCTGTGTGCAGCTCAGCAAGCTCAACAAAGAACAAAGTGTAAAAACTCTCAAGGACAGGTGATCCCTGCAGAGGAAATGGGTCACCTGCTTGTCCAGGAACTCGCGGGTGTCCTTCTCGATGTGCTCCTCATACAGGTTGGTGGTCAGGTTCATCAGACCGATCTTGGACAGGCCAAAGTCTGTGAGCTTGATGTGGCCCATGGCTGTGATCAGCAGGCTAGGGAGGGGAAGGCAGGTACTTTCATCTGATGCCAGTCCTCTCTGGCAGACAGAGCCATCACGTTCGTTGCTTATTACAGATCAGGGAAAACATGTTCTCACCGCAAAGCTGTACTGGAGAAGTTGCCAGTTTTTAGACGAACAGATGCGAAGTTGGAGTGGCTCCTTCCATGAATCACATATTTTTATTAAAATATCCAAAAGATTATAATTACATAATAAAGCAAATTCGCTTGGAATTCCTCACCACTTCCCTTTCATCTGTCCGTCTTTTCCCACTTATCCACCACAGACTACAGGGAGTCTGGAGCCTATCCCAGGCACCAGGCAGGGGAACATCCTGGATGGGGTGTGTTTGGATGTGTCATCTTCCAATTTTAGACATTCTAATTCCCCAGCAGGGGAGTCTTACTTGTCTGGCTTGAGGTCGCGATGCACTATGCCGTAGTTGTGAATGTACTCCAGTGCCAGGACGGTCTCTGCGAAGTACATGCGTGCCATCTCCACAGGCAGGGCGCCGATGTTCTTCAGCAGAGTGGCACAATCTCCGCCTGGCCGGACACACTCGCATGTCAGCGTGGAGAAACCTCACGTCCCAATCTCCTTTTTAGCATGTTAATGAACAGCTAGAAGTACTGAGCTACAATATGCTGATTCAAAATATGATATGAAGCTCGATTAAACATCACTCTCCTCTGCTTCCAACATCAAGAACAACACTGCTAGCTGATGATATAACCCAGCTTTAATAGGGCTTCTCCTTCCACACAAGCCTAAGCCCTTATCCTGCATAGATTATTATTGAAAGACCCACCCACATAAGCTGAAATAATTTCTTTCCACCAAAAAAGCCATCGCATATAAGCTGAAGCCCCACCCTAAACCATCCGTTTGAACCAGAAGCTCCTCCTACACAAGTCAAAGTCCCACCCCAAACAGCTTGTTCTGCCCCCCCCCCCCCCCCCACCCGTGCTATATCACTCACCCTCTACATACTCCATGACCATGCAGAGGTGGCGGCGTGTCTCAAAGGAGCAGAACATGCCAACCACAAAGGGGTTCTCCGCAAAGGTCAGGATGTCCCTCTCCACGAAGGCCTGTTGGATCTGGTTCCTCAGGATCAGGTTTTGCTTGTTGATCTTCTTCATGGCAAAGCGCTGCCGTGTGTCCAGGTGTCGGACCAGGTACACGGCTCTAGGCAAGAAGAAGAATGGAGGTGGAGAGGTACTGGTCTCAGAGACGTTGGTGAACCTTGGAGTGGTATAATATTGCAATGCTGTATATCGATTGGACCAACCGTTAAATTACACACCACCAATCATCTAGAGCACAAGTAGACAAGTCAATGAATAATGTGCTGGCAGGTCCATGTTTCCAGTTTGAATGGATGAAGAACTCATGGATGTGAGGCAGGAGACATGGCTATTGGTCCGTAGTCAGCCAATCCACTTACCCATAGGCACCATGGCTGATCAGTTTGATATTCTGGAAGTCGCTTTCACTGGGTGGCTTAATAGCCTTCATCTTGCCCTGGAGGGATACGCCAGGCAACATTAGTGACCAAGAGGACAATGATTAAAATGCACAGATGGCAGCCTGCCTCCGACAGGCTCCATGGGGGAGGTACGTATCTCGTATCTGCCAGTCGCCTTGACAGCCTCACCAGCCCTATTCCTACAAGCTCATAAGACGGTAAAAGCCTTACGGATCTAATTGGTGGGATTAATCACGTCTTGTTCCCATGCTGATTAGCATCGAATCAATGCAGGGGCAAGCGAGCGAGCAGATGGACTTTGAGAGCTGGACCTTCAGGCAGCTGTGCCTCCCTCAACTTCCAGAAATAAGGAGGTCTCACCTCAGAGTCCTCTGTCTCAGGGGTGTGGGACCCCGCACTGTCGCAGCTTTCAAGGTGAACCATTTCTGGAAGCGAGAAACACAGGAAATGGGTGTGAGTCTCAAGGGACACAAGATGTGGCGTGGTGAAGAGATCCCTCCTCTTCTTCTCGTACCCTTTCCCTCTCATATACTGCCTCTATAGCTATCCTATTACAGGTTACTCTGATATCATTTTGCGCTCAAGGGAAATGTACTTGCACAAAAATGTTCTGAGGGCAGAATGAAAAGTGATTGGTTTTCTCTCTGAACCAATCAGATTGTAGAGGAGGTGGGTCCAAGCAACTAGAGGCGGCAGGACCAACTAATCAGATGTCTTGGTTCCACCTCCTCTAGTTGCTTGGACCCACCTCCTCTATAATCTGATTGGTTATCTCTCTGAACCAATCATTTTCCATTCTGCCCTCCGATCATTTTTGTGTAAGTATAACTCCCACGAGCCTTTTTTTGGGCACCACTGCTGGTCCCATCTCTATCCTATTGGCCATCCTGTCCTCACCCTCCAGGGGATCCCTGGTAAGCCCGAGTTGGCTAATGATGTAGCGGGGGATGTCCGTCTTCATCAGGTGACCCTCTTTGGCGTGATCTTCTGCAGCCTCCAGGAGGTGGTAGAACTCCTCAGGATTGAACTCCTGCCAGGGAAGCCATATAGGGCATGACTCCCCTCATCGCAGAATCAAGCAAACAGCCCCTTTTCACCAGCCTTTAATATAAATTTTGTCAAATGTTTTGTCTGCTTCATACAACCCAAACACAACAGATGGTTAAATCTTAAGGGCCTTTTTACAATTTTTGAAGACCCATATGTTCGTAGGTCAAGATCAGTGGCCTATAAAGAAGACCGTTGACGTGAGCTTGAATACAGTGGACAGAGACTGAGATGCAGCAGGTAACCTTCAACCGGCCTCTGTCTGACTCAAGCACTAACTGCCATTCACAGCAACCGCCTGTCGATACAGAGACTGTTACCGTTCTTGCACAGGCCTTAGGCTTAGCCTAATCATCTAGTACAGTGTTTCCCAATCCGATAAACCAGTGTTTCCCAATCCAGTCCTCTGGGACCCACAGTCCTTCCCTCGGAGCTCCCTGTCAGTCTCCAGTAGGGAGCAAAAATGTCTGTGGGTCCCCAAGGACTGGACTGGGAAACACTGGTCTAATAGCCAGTCCATGCCTTAAGTGACACACACCAAGGAAGCTGGGGATGTAGGGAAAAGAAACTGTTGTTTTCTAAAAAAAAAAAAAAACTTTAGCTTGAAGGGATGGATAATTATCTCCCCGGTAGATGAATGTTTTGATTTAATGATCTGCTATGTTTTCTTGAATAAAGAAAGAAGAAGGGATTTTAACGGTTAGAGTCAGACCTACCAGGCACTCGAGGAGTCTGGCGGGGCGAGAGATGATGATGAGGAGTTTCTTCACCAGCTCTGTGACAAATGTCAGCTCTGAGCTCTCAGAGCGTTCATACGCCTACCAGGGAGGGGCGTAAACAGATGGCGGGAGAATAACTAGTTTGCAGCATTCAGTGCAGACACGGAAAATCGGTCTGTTGTAGCCAAAGACTCACGTCCTGCAGCAGCCTCTCCAGGCTCTCCTGCAGCTCGATAAAGTAGATGCTGGTGATGAGGGCACCACGCGCCTTGGCCAGGCAGTCGCGGGACAGTTCCACAATCTGGTGGTGGATGAAGCTGAGGACCCCGTCAGCCAGGGGCAGCACGTTCTCCGGGGAGTAGGCCTGGATGAAGTCGGCTAAGCGCTCCTCCATCTGTGCCGTGGCCTGAGGCAAGCAGGTAAGCATGCAGACAGACAGGAAAAGGCAGCAATGCAGGCTGTTAGATGTGAAAGGACAGGAGATCGACATCCTGTATGTTCATATGCAAAATTGCTCTCCATCTTCCATCCAGACTGCATAACCTACCACGATAAATGGCCAATAATCAGTGTTACCAGTTGCCTGATGCACTGAATGAATCTGACTCAGGCAGGATGGAAACTCACTCCACCAGTGATGCCTGACTACAATGTCTGGTAGTGTGAGAGCCGCGTCTGTGCATGTCCGTGCGTGGGTGCCCATGCGTGGGCGTGTGTGTGTATGTGCGCGTGCATGCACGCATGCAGAGGTGGCATCTAACCTTAGGGAAGCGGTCCTTGTAGACGTGGTTCATCATCACGATCTCATTATCGAAGCAGGAGGGTGATCGACCGGGGCTGTTGTGGAGAAAGGGAAAGGTAGACTTTGACCTTTGCTGTTGACCAACACTTCTGTTTTACATTGTATTTCTGAAGAATCCCTCATCTTCTTCATCATCATCATCATCATCATCATCATGCGTTTATTTGGAAGAGGCGTGGCCCTACCTGAGGCTACGGGACCGGGGCCTGACGTGGGGAGAGCGGCGCCCCCCGGGGTCATCCGTGATGCTCTCTGTGCTGCCGAAGTGCTTCGAGAGGAAGTGCAACTCGTCCATGGTGGGCTGGAAGGGAAGCTGGTGCAGCCGTTCCTGGGAAGAGCTGGAGGACTGGGGGAGAGAGTTATGGTAGAGGATGAGAAGAAGAAAGAGGTAAGGGGAGAGATTAGGGCAACACGCAGAGCCAATGAGCCCTGAAGATTGACATCATCACTGCAACCCAACCTCCACCAATGGGAGCAAAACATAAAGAGCCAACCGCAAGTTCTTTGTAACTCATGTTAATATGAGACAGGAGTTTGGGTTCTGTCTGCATGCTGCTCTCCCTTATATAATCTCTCCTTCCCCAGACATCACTGAGCCACCCATGTGGTCTCTCGTGGTCTTTAATCATCTCTCCAGCTTAGGTTATACTCTTCTTTTGAACCCCTGCCTCCCTGAAAGCTAGTGGTACAGCCCATATCCGTGGCTGTATTATTTAAGGGAGGATGGCATGAAAGTATGCAGAGAGGGTACTCATTAATGTGGCCCAAACAGGTCTTTGCTCATCCAACTTGTTCTGCACCTAGCAAAATCATTTCTTGTACAAGCAGTTATACTCTCATCTACACTAATTTTATTTAGCAGATACAACATATGTTTTGTTTGAAAAGGCTCGGTCATCTAGTTGCTGGAGCAATTTCAGGATAAGGGCCTTACTCAGGGGCCAAACGATATAATCACGCTGCTGGATTTGAACCAGCAACCTTCCGATCACAGTATCATAACCCACTAAGCCACACATCACCACCTCAAATAGTGGATGGTTCACTGTTCAGGGCTGGTATCAGCCTCATTAAAATGATAGTCACCCTTAAGAACATACCAAATTTACAAATGAGAGAAGGCCATTCGGCCCATCAACCCCGTTTGGAGAGAACTTAACTAATAGCTCAGAGTTGTTAAAATCATATCTAGCTCTGATTTAAAGGAACCCAGGGTTTTAGCTTGCGCTACACTAGCAGAAAGACTATTCCATACTCCAACTACACGCTGTGTAAAAAAGTGCTTCTTCAAATTTGTTTTAAAATGTTCTCCCACTAATTTCCACTTATGGCCACGAGTTCTAGTATTTAAACTAATATATTAAACCTGGGGCGGTCACACAGCCCATACCGTTGAGCTGGGGGTGTTGGTTCCATATCCCGAGGAGGGCAGGGAGGCCAGAGACCATCTCCTGCCATCCGCCCTAAGGAGGAGGAGCAAAGGACACGTCAAATTTGGCCGGGGAATCTCGATCTGGTTACTAACGACATCTGGAAGGATTGCCGATGTTACCTTCTGGAGGAGGCGAAGGAGAAGTGAGCGGGGTTGCTGGGGGTGAAGGTCCGAGGGCTATCCAGAGGACTGCTTCCTGCAAATGACACACACGGGTAGGCGGGGAACAGTGAGAGACAGACAATACGGGTGTCCAATCAGGAGAAAGGCCGCACACCTGCTGTACCTACCAAGATGTCCTGGGAGGGGTGAGTGTGGGCGGGGCAGAGTGGGCGACGTGCTTGTCAGGATCAGGCTCTTCCTGTTACTGGCTCTGCAGCTGAGGGCACAGCGAGATGCAGGGTTTTAATGCGGCGTGCAAATGAGGGGCTTCTCTGTGCAAAGCTCCCAAAATAGCCACGAAGCTACAGCCACGATAAGCTGTTTAACCAAAGCAGAATGGAATGCACGTGCATGATTAAATGCATATTTAACAGGGATCCTCAAGCTTCCCATGCACAGGGCCAAACGTGTCCATGGCAAGATGACTCATCCGTGTCTGCAGCAAAACATCTTGATTGAGAAGAAAAACTACGTAGGTTATGTTTTTGAATTTATGCTTATGTGTGTGGTGTGTGTGTGTGTGTGTGTTTCCTGGCCTTGACGTCCCCGTGAGCTCGGTCGCAGTGCGAGCTTTGCTGTAGGTCTCAGTGTAGCTAGTCTGAGCAGCTGCAGCAGTGGCGAATTTCAATTTCCTCTATGGTGGATCCTAGCTTGCTCCTCACTGGACGAGGCAGTCAGGGTGAGGGGCAAAGTGAAAAGCAATGAAATGGGGAGGGAGGTGTCCACACTGAACCAACCCCCCTCCCGTCGCCGTGCTCATTGCTCTGTCGGGGAAAACACAGTGGTCGGCCTCACGCTGATCCGAATGACATCCTCAGAACTCACCCATGACCACGAGTGCATAACACTCACAACATACACTGCACACACTACATGCACACATACTCACGCCAGACATACACACACACACGCACACACACACACACACACACACACACACATAAACACCACATACTCACACACGCACACTCACATACACACGCACACTCACATACATATGCACACTCATACACATACACACACACACAATCACACCACAGACAAACATACACACTCACATCATCACACACACTCACAACACACACACACTCAGAGAATTCAGCTGTTTCTAATAATTCTCAGCATCCATTAAGGCCAGGAGTGCAGAGTTCTCTGTTGCCCCCAAAGACTAACAAAGTTTGACAAAAACAGTATAAAAAGTTCCGGAATTTTACCCACAAACACTGCTGCCCCCCCCCCCCCCACTCACTTTCCAGCTTGTCTTGCTCATATATCTCACTTATATCACTTACTGCCTCTTGGACAACAACCTCTGAAAGGAGACAGAGCCTAATGCTTGATAATAAAACGAGAGAGAGTGGATGCAGAGCCAAATGCTGTGGGAAAAGACTTCACTTCACTTACAGCAATGCGTAATGAAATGGGCTTCGTGTCAGTGAACCGGCCCGCAGCTGACCGAGGTCAGGGATTCAGCCCGGGAGGGAGCCCAATGAGCTGAAATGCTGAAGGTGAACTCCGTCAGCATCCGGCTGCCTGGCGCCGCACGGCGATCCCGGTTGGGGGGGGGGGCAGCAGCGAGGGAATGTGGTGTCAGGCCTGTGAAATGGCTGCTACGGGGTGCCTCTCTCTCGGTTTATGTGAGGGCAGCTTCCAGGGGGGGTTCAGAGACCAAACACCCCCCGTCAAGGTGTTTGGGGGCTATGAAGGGCAGCTTAGCACTGTGAGCGGATGTGGTGGAGAATCGGCCACGCTGGCTTAAATAGATTAGCGTCTGACACATGTTCTACGCATCTTCTTCAAGAACAACAGTAGTTCACTTCCTGCCACAGGGACTCGCATGGCCCGACCACCTACTGGTGAGCAGGAAACGTATTCCTCTCTGCTGCCCCCTAGCTGTAGGACGTCCTGGCGCCAGAGGACCCCAGTAAGATGATAAGCAAACAGGCAGTGGCAGAAGTGCAAGCGCAGGGATGTCAGGAAGCATATCGGAAGCCGGATGGAAAGCCTGGCTCAGCTGTTTCGTTGCCGCTAAAAAGGATGAAACTGCACTGTGTGTGGTTACTCACATAATCTCAAAAACCTGCTGTCGTGTACAACGCAAAAAAAAAAAAAAAAACAACTATGAAAATAAGAGATTCATTCTGACCTCAAGCCTGCGTGAGGATGACCCCCGGCGAGGTCACCCCAGGGGCTCACTGGCGCACAGGAACCTGCTGGACAGCGCCCCCACCAGGAGCGTGGCAGCAATCTCCAGCCTTTAACTAGCCCCTTTAATTACTTTCCAACATGGTCCTGAATTCAGAGAGCTGGGCGACAATCATCAGTAACTCCTGCTAGTGACTGAAGCATGAGAGGGACGCGGACTGACGACTCGCTGGGGAGTCCATACTTCCTCACAGGTGTCCCGCTGTTACACGGTCCCTTCAGACTGCAATGTCAATGTCTGGGCATGTGGACGCGGGGCGGGTCTGTGAGGTGAGCGGAGGGCTCTCTCCGGAACCGGACACCGCACATGCACACCGGCGTCCCTTGTGCTGAGTCACCACGGCGACCCACTGCTCGCTGGCCAATGGCGCGGTGCCAGGCGCTGAGAGGGCGGGCCCTGACCTTGGCTGGCCTTTCATTGTGTCCCGAGAGGGGCAGGGCCGCTGTGTTCACACCCCCACATGTGTGTGCATCTGCATGCATCTTTCTGCACAGGTGTGCCCTGAAGATAGGGGGCTTCCCCAGTTCATCCAAATATCGACATTTGGCCAGTGGTCACCCTCAGCATCCAGCTTCAGGGATCAAAGCACAGAACCGCTTTTTAAGCCAGATGGAACAATAACAGGATACGTCACCATCACTTCCCACCCCTGGGGGGGAGGGGACAGGCAACAGCCATGGGAAAGGTTGTGCCACAGCAGGGTTGAGTCACATGGCCTCTAGTTGCTAGGCGACACAGGTTGAGGACGACACCAATGATGCTGGAGCCGGTGGGGGCGGATTAAACTAAGAGGGAGAGTAACATCGCAGTAAAAATAGAGTAATGAAGGAGTGAGAAGCGGAGGAGAGGAACAGGAGATGAGTGAGGTGGCCAGCTTCGGGTCCTTCAGGAGCCTCGGGTGACAGGGGCGGTCAGAGGGCACTGGATTAGGTGTAGCCGGGCCCAGGCACGACTCAGAGGTGACACGGTTAAACTGGCCCCATCGCTCACCCCGTGTCGGTCTCACTCCGACTGCGGGCAGCTCGTTAATGATACAGAGTGAGTCTCAAGCCTTTCAGAAACTGATACCGAGCTACGTGCGAGGCTGGGGGGTTGCTGAGGCCACCGGAAGGTCATTAAGCAGAGTCTCCCTCCAGGTGTCGAGAGATGCCTGCCTGCGTCTGTGTAACTGGGCACCGCGTTTGGCACTCAGACACACCCCTGACACACTGCCACACCTTCAGACGACACAACTGAGGGCCTGGATCAGAGGTACAGAGGTATTTTCGACTCTGGGATTCAACCTCACACAGTTGCGGTTGTAAGTCTCTGTACTTACAGGTATTCACAAATTCTCTCAGCCTATAATCTGTGGATTATAAATGTAAAGAACAAAAGCTTACTTTTCATACCGAACTGCATAATGTTATGCATTTTTTTTCCCCCAAGAACTACATGCACACTAACATTAAACTTTGCCCTCAAAGTCTTTCTGTAATGGCGCTTCGGGTTGGTCGTAGGATTGTTTTTTACCCGTTTCCCCGGCAACTGAAAGAGCTGGACGCAAACCGACCTGCAAAACCACGCGCTAAAATACCAGCCACATGTAAAGTCAGAGAGGCAGAGAATTTCAGTCATGATACCCAGAATTCCATGGGGCAGGGGCTGGACAAGCTACTGCTTTGGTTCTGCAAAGTTCAACTTGTGCTGTAGCCTCAGTGATGGGGCAGCCGGTGAGCGATACCAGGCTGGTGTCTCTCTCAGAACCACAGAAGGCCATGCTGGTGGGGGCTACTCGCGTGCATCCGGCTGTTTGTTTTCTGCTCCTGACACACCTGAGCTGCCCCCCCCCCGGAGGACACGGGCTCATCATTCGCCTGCCAGCCCACCCCCCCCCTTCATCACACAAAAGGCTGAAAAACACCAAGGCTTCGAGTGATACACATCCTGCATCGGTCCCCGAGCCCGGTGAACCCCGCACACACGCCGTAAGGCCGCGTCCTCAACCCCGGGGCCACTGCCCCCCCCCCCGCAATGCTTGCCGACTCGCTGATGGCTTCAAGAAAGGCAGTAGTCACGGCAACCACTCCGCCATCGGCCACACCCTGGCCGAGGCGGTCCAGCGGCATTTCCGCAAAAGTCAGGGAACGGTAAGCATCAGAAACACGAGGTGGGAGGGGGGACGGTGGGGGCACAGAGAATGAGACCAAAAGACGGACAGAGAAGGATGGAGAGGAAGACGGAGGCAAAGTGGGCGCCGTGCGGATCATTAGCGCAGTCTTTGTTTACCTTTTGGTGCGGCGAAACATGGTATGGCGGAGGGGGAGGAAGAGGAGGAGAGCTTATGGGGGCGCCACGGAAATGCCGCGCCACTCAGCCGACGAGCGCCGCCGTCTACGTGTCTGTCACCACGAGGGAGCCGCCGCGAGTGTGGCACAAACATCAGCGGGGAGAGAGAGGCAGGAACAGAGCAGAGTGGCTGCCGCCGACTGCATGAAGCAGCCGTGGGGAATCACTGGAGCCAGCCTTAGGGGAGACAGGGAAGTGTGTGTGTGTGTGTGTGTGTGTGTGTTTGGGTGTGTGTGTGTGTGTGTCCACATCTGTGCGTGTGTCTCTGCATGTGTCTGTGTGTGTGTGTAAATGCCAACCCTTGAGGACACAGACCTTTGTAGCGTGGGTAATGCAGATGAAGAAGAGGAGGGGTAGGGAGAGAACTGACAGAGTACCAAAGGGTGAGGAAGACAGCGGGCGACAGTGAGGAAGAGCAATGGGCCCACGACGGGATGGAGAGGCGTGATCTCACGGAGACGCAGACTGAGAGAGAGGGACTGAGGAAAGGCTGCACTCACAGCCACAGGACCGGCAGAAAAGTCTGATTCCTTTAAATGCCATTTGGATACAGGCTTGATTTCGCCAATAAATCAAAACATCTAAAGAGCAGAATCCTAAGAATATTCATTCATTATTTTTCAAAGAAACCCATGGATGAGTCATGATGAGGAAAAGTCCTCCGGTCCCCAGTTAATGATCTACTCAAGTACTGGTGTTCCTTTAATGTACATATGAAACACACAGGCTCTATACGGCTCATTCTCCCTCAACTCGGCTACTCTGTGTAACCGTGACCAAAGGAAGCCACCATCCAGGACCATGGACAGCGACCAGACAGGAGAAAGTGGCCCTCTCACTGTCACACAGAAGCCCCAACTTCAAGTCTCCACCCCGAGCAGATTACTGATGGAGATATATTGCCCTACACCAGGTGTGGGGAACCTGATCCATGGAGGGCCAGTGCGGGTTTTTGGGATGACCTACAGCCAATAAGAGTGGATCCCCAGGACTGGAGTTGAGAGCCACTGCTTTATTATTGGCTGCTTGAGAGGTCATCCAAAAAACCCAGACTCACACCAGCCATCCATGGAACAGGTTCCCCACCCCTGAATCCTAACTAATTTGAATTTCCTCTTTGTTCATTTACACAATCCCATTTTCCCTGATAATCCACTCTATCCATTTCCCATAACTACTCATCCACTACAGGTTGGATGCGCGGTCATGGTGAAGATCCTCAGGAACCATCTGAGAAGCCTCAGGAACCTCAGAAAGCACAGCTGGGCAAGGCAGGAGACACCCGGGATGGGATGCCAGTCCAGCACACAGCACACATTCAGATTAAAGACAATTTAAAGACAACAGATGACCTAAAACAACTACTCTGGAAACTGGTGACCCACGCGCAGACGAAGCTCACAGAGCCAGCACTGGAACCAAACTCACCATCTTGAAGGTGTGAGATCACAGTGATACTCACTGAGTCACTGAGCTGCCCTGGATGAATCAATGATGAATTCAGTAATTACCTGCCAGTGGACACCAGAGTGTTTCACAGACTGAGCCAACACCTGTGCATGACTAGGGGATAAAAGCGAGAAATCTCCAAGCAGTCACCTCAGCCGGGCTAAGGGCTTTCAGAATGCGTCGCTACGCACCCTCGAGAAAGTAAGAAATGGGCGCACTCACCTGCTACTTTTGCGTGGAAGTGGAAGATCCTTCTAGAAAGAGAGCCAAAAAAAAATTAAGATCAGGTTGACTTCTACGTAAGAGCATCAACCATCAACACCAACCCAGACCTGTTGCCCTATTAAGATGAAAGGCAGGTTTGCACTTATGCAGAAACCCACTATCTGTGGAACAGTGACTGTTGGCCCGTTCGCAGATTCAGAGGATGTGAGAAACAGTGCCCCTGCATTAAATACCTCTGCACATGCGGTACTGCAGATGCATAAACTGCAAGTTGCGTTGGACAAATTCATCTGCCGGGGGAAATAATGTAAACGTAGAGTACACCAAAGTTCTCCTATACCCTCAAGCGAGACACTTAATTTAATTGCATCACAAAGACCTTTTCGCTTGCACTGGGAAAAATGTTTTGCTGAGCAAATACACAACGCAGTGTAATGTAATATCCAGACAGGAAGTCTGACATGACAGATCAGCACTGGAGCCCCTGCTCCTTCAGCTCCTGCTCAGTCTCGCGGTGACGTGCAAAAAATATGCCCTGAAGAGAATGTGTGGAAGGAAAAAACATTCAGGTGGGACCTACTGAAGTCTAACTGGTACCAAGAGGTACGAGATGGTGCAAAGAGGGATGAGGAGTAGAGGCTGAATGGGTAACACCAACACGAGGGTGGATTCAGGATCTCGAAGGAGAACGGATGTTCTTAAGTGACCCCACTAGGTCACTGTAGTCCATAATGATGGTCTAAGTTAGTGTTTCCCAACCCAGTCCTTGGGGACCCACAGAGAGTCCACGTTTTTGCTCCTTCCCAGCTCCCAGTAGGCCCTACACAAGACAACGGCGTCATAGTTACGATGCTGGGACATTTTTTAAGCATAGACCAAAACAAGATTGGTGGCTCACATTGATTCATAGTGCCACTCTTCCAGTAGGAAGCTGGGAGGGAGCAAAAATGTGGACCACCGACGGATCCCAGAGGACCGGGTTGGGAAACACTGTGCATCTACACCATGAGTGACATTATGGGATGCCGTAAATCTTTCACCTGACACCAGCTCACTTCTCCCTGGTGGATCTTCTGTACTCTCCCGTCCAAAGTAATTGCTCAGAAATACCTGAAACTATACATTAATCTGAAATGACAGGCTTACAAATCCCGAGGAGAAATAGAATCTCCTGGGCAGGAGATAGAGAGTAGCACAATATCAGGAATTACCCACAAAGGGACCACCTAGCAGCTACCCGGCCATCTGCTTCAGTGCCCCGCTGATGCGCCTTTCCCCGCACGCAGATCCGTTTTCTCTTCCAGCATTTCCTGTCCACATTAGCGGTGCTCGCTTTCAAATGCCTCTTAAAAGGTCTTACAGGCCATGACGAGGGGACGATAGATACATTAACCGCTACCCAGGATGAGCCTGGGTAGAGACTCATGGGTCGATTCCTTAACATTACTGTGTGGAGATAAGGCCCCTAGGGAAGATGTGGTCCTTGGGGGGGGGGGGGGGGGGGAGCAACGCAAACTAGAAGAAACACACTGCAAATGACGTGTTTCTCTCACAGTGGCACTTTTAAATCGGCATGCGCCACCATTCTTGTTTTGGTCTGTGCTTCAAAAACGGCCCTGCACTGTGATTATGACGCCGTCGTGTTGTATAGGCCCATGATGTTGTATAGGCCCATGAAATGGTTGTGAAAGCATGTAACAAAGGCTGGGAAAGCACAATTTGGCAAGGAAATAGGCTTCCACTTGTTGAACATCTGGTGTCTAAAAGGCCTTTATTGCTCCTGTCCAATGGGAACCTCACAATCTTTTTTCTCTTTTAACTGAGTGTAGTGTAAACAACTGAAAGACAGTGTTACCTATGCCTGCACACAGCCCCCCCCGGCTTTCTTTGTCCTCAAAGAAGCCCTGCCCTCTGACCCGAGTTCTCTGGGTGCCCCGTGTGTTGCCATCTGGCACTGAAAAAGGACCCGAATGGGCTTTAAATGGCTTTCATTCAGATCTGTATAGAAACACATCCACAGCCCACCTGCCACCTCTTGGAAGAATAATGCCATTGCTTTGTAATTAGGCTGGCTGTGGTCCTCAAACGTCACAGCCGGCACCCCCACGGTCTCTGAAATCTCCCTGCCCTTTCCTCTGCATATGTGTCATTGTGTTTCTGGCTTGGGAATGAGGAAGGACACTGAGCAGGAAACTGAAGAAGGAGCAAAATATCTCCCCCAAGGACAACGGTGGGAATTTTGGTACCCACAATGCATTTCAGCCCCAGTGTCCCTGCTTTTGATTCCAAGTGTCTCCCCAAGCCTATATGCACCCTGTTCTAAATTCTGGATGATCACACTACAGTGAATAGCGTAAAACAATAAGATCAACAATGCAAGATATATTTACTGGCATAATTCATAAATCTCAGAAGTAAAAACACAGATTAACAACTCTAAGTAACTAAGATTATCAATATCATTGATCTTATATTGAATTAGTTTACTAAAAATTCACTGTAAATTGGACAATCATTGTGCACCTCACACATACACACACACACACGTTTGTATTCTTAATTTTATGGTGACTTTCCATTTATCCATCCATCCATTTTCCAAACTGCTTATCCTACTGGGTCGCGGGGGGTCCGGAGCCTATCCCGGAAGCAATGGGCACGAGGCGACTTTCCATTTATATCTATGGGAAAAACCATAATCCCAGCAATGACAACCGCAACCCCCACCCAGCCATAACCTTAACCATAAGCAAGCAAAATAACAATAAAATACACGACTTTTGATGTTTCAGTTCTTTTGATTACATTCACTATTTTTATAAAATCGATTTCCCCTTAAAGGGACTGAAAAAATTCCCCCCACAGCGTCAGAGGAGCAGGATTTTTTTATCACATTGTGGGTCCTTGCAATGCACTATATACATAACTCTCTCTCTCTCTCTCTCCCATACACACACACACACACACACATAAACACACAGTTTCAGTTACTGTTTGGTTAA
This sequence comes from Brienomyrus brachyistius, assembly GCF_023856365.1. NCBI lineage: Eukaryota > Metazoa > Chordata > Actinopteri > Osteoglossiformes > Mormyridae > Brienomyrus > Brienomyrus brachyistius. The sequence continues at coordinate 3,897,537 of NC_064554.1, forward strand.
ACACCAGAATGCCTCAGATGCATGATCTAGGCCATTTTGTATATGGTGTGATCGTTGGTGGTACCATAGGACTTTCACACGCTACAGTATTTTTCGTTTACACGGTATGATGCAACAAACACAAAATACCCAGTCAATGGTTTTTCTGTGGACAAAAGCACCTTGTTTATGAGAGAGGTTAGAGGAGAATGGACAGACTCATTAATACTAACGGCAAGGCCACAAGTGCAACAATAACAGCTCAGTACAAGGTGTGAGCAGAAACGCTTCTTTGAAAGCGTAACTCGTCTACCCTTGAACCGGTTCTGGGAGGAAAAATGGGGTCCTATCCGGTATGTGTACATAATAGAGTTCCAGTGACCGTGTGTATATAGATGGGTGTAAATATCACTTATATTAAGAATTATATGATGCATGCATTTGTAGTTTGACAATAGCACAGCTCATGCAAAGATCTCACCTGCAACCTCCTTCTCCGAATGATCCCCGAGTCGTCCATAGCGAGATCGCGGGCGGACACCTGGAGGAGCGGACCTCGGAGGGTTTATTTATTTCTTTCACGCTACCGGGCCCGGAACCAAAGGCGTCCTGGTGTGACTCTGCGGCACGCACAGACGCCCTGCTGCATCCCAGCAGCGCCGGTACGAGCGATTTCTCAGCCGGACTCAGAGGCGCCCGAGTCGTGGGTGAAAACTACCAAGGCTACCGGATGCCAGGGCGCGCACCCAGAGCAAAAAATAAAAATAACAACAAAGGAGCACTTCCTATTAGAAAGATGGCTGATCTATAATTAACGACTTATAATTTCAGTACAGACCGAAAGCCTGTTAGTGCGGTGAATTAAATACATACCACTCGATGTGCGACCCCCCCCCATGTTTTGTCATCACACATTAGGAAAAAATGTTAACAGTTTCATTCACCAATAACTGGTTTTTAGCTCTTTATGGTATTTAATTCGGTGACACGGCAGTCTTTAATACCACCGTGACTCCCGCTTCGTTCCCCGCCTGGGTGACATTACGTTGCCTCGGATCCCTCCCGTGTGATTCCGCTTCGCTTTCCAATCATTTCGTTCTGCTGCTATTTCCAAATCTATGTCCCACAGATACAACCACTGGTTTACCAAAATACATAAGCAGGCACATTTTATTCCTCTAGAAACCTTAAGTATTCCGTTCTACATTTTTACCTGTGCTCGACCTGGATCAGGATTTTTTCCCACTGAAAACGTAAAGAAAGTCTATTGACCTTACGCCGCAGATTCGTCCATTTCACACTCAGATTTCCTCAGTTGCCAAACTCTCATCAAGCCCGTCCGGGTCTGTTTGTCGTTGTCATTTATAAGACTAAAGCAGAATAATGCTACATATTACAGGCAGAAACGTTTCTACTCAGCTATGTGACCGCATGCATCTATCCTAAGAGAATGACAGAGCAAACGTGTTAACGTGTAACCAGGGGCTTCTCTTCTTGAACAAAAAAAGAGCAAAATGAGATACAGCTGTTATCATGTGTAGCATTACTTGTAAGCCCGTACCAGCCGCCGCGAACTTGAAACTAAATAAAATTTTGATTCTGGATCCAATCCACACAAGTTTTACAGACTAACACTGGTCTTCAATGAGCCGCAGAAAAATATGCATGTCTGTTATTCCCTTCCTAATTCAGGGATGCCTGTCCCTCGACAGTTCCCTATCGTTTTCATTCATCCTTCTGTTCCCTACCTCCCACTTCCTACAGACCCTGTAGTTTAACCCTTTATTGTCCCCCACCACGACCTAGGAAGGCAGTTCACTGAATGAAAATTTGGAATTTGCGTTTATTAAATACTCATCTGCCTAAAAAGAGAGCGTTGGTAATAACTGTACAGTACGTTTCTTTTATTATATAGTTGGAGGCTGAGAGTGTGTTTTTTGGATAGAGGGCACTGTACAGTTTGGTGTGGAATCCTTCCCTGGGCTATATTTTCTGTGCAGGGCACCTGAGAAATGCCAAGATTGAGGGTAAGACCCTCGGGCAGATCATTTTTAATCATCTGACTTTGCATTTATCAGTTATCACTTTTAAACTATTTTCCAAGTATCGCACAATGGTCGCCAGGAATCGACATTGATTTGAAGGCACCTAATAATGAATAATTATCACACAAATTCATCAACAGGCGAACCACGAACAAGCAAACCCTTAACAAAACGTTTGTACTCTGCGAGAGCTCAAATACAACATAACACAAAGAATGAAACAAACTCTATACCGCAATACGCAGAAGGCATTTGCAGTGAAATTCGCAGCGCCCCCTACCAGCAGGCTGTCACAAGATATCAAACAACAAGTATTTGAAGTCTATTGGAGCGTGTTATTTTAGTAGTAATAATAATAACAACAGCAATAAAAATAATTATAAGTATAATTATTATTATTATATAGCACCCTGTAATATAACAGATAATTAATACATATGGCATAATAAAGTTGATTGGTCGAGTCCAGCTTTTCATCTCGGTACCCACCGGCGACACAGTGAGATCGCCCTGCGGCAGGAGTCAGCAAACAGGCAAGCCTCATTCTTCCCTGAAATAAGTCTCACGAATCACTCAACTGAAGAGCCATTGGTTCTTTCTATCTTCGAGGCCGTTTCAGTTCGGGTTTACAACTGCAGTTTCTATCGTCTATTCTTATTCTCTGAAGACACTTAGGTGACAGACGGGAAACGAACAACATGCAGGAGTAATTTAGAACAACACAAGCCATAGGGCCTAATCCTACTGGGAATCGATGATTATCAAGAATCAATTGTACTTTCTGCCTACAAATGACATTTTTTACTATATGTCCGCATTCTGACAGGGTGGACAGCAATTCCAAGGGCACATACAAAATCTGTAATATGAAATTGAAAAATGCAACTAACATATCAAAAGACTTGAACTATGTAATATCTTGTTTATAACCTAAAGAAAATTTTTTTTACACTTTTGTTATTTAATCACTTAAAATACATATTGAAAATATCCAAGTGGCACTTGGGACATGCAAATCCTCCATATTGCATCGAAAATGCTATAAAATGCATTTTAAAACCAATATTTTTAGACTGATATATTCAGAGCTGTGCCCTGTGATGGGCTGGCCCCCCCATCCTGGGTTGTTCCCTGCCTTGTGCCCATTGCTTCCAGGATAGGCTCCGGACCCCCCGCGACCCAGTAGGATAAGCGGTTTGGAAAATGGATGGATGGATGGATGGATGTTATTTAATCACTTAAAATACATATTGAAAATATCCAAGTGGCACTTGGGACATGCAAATCCTCCATATTGCATCGAAAATGCTATAAAATGCATTTTAAAACCAATATTTTTAGACTGATATATTCAGAGCTGTGCCCTGTAATGGGTTGGCAACCCATCCTGGGTTGATGCCTGCCTTGTGCCTGTGGCTCCTGGGATCGGCTCAGAATTGTATCGCACAGCACTTTCTAGTACGGTGTTCAGTCTGAACTACTTCATACAAAATGTCTATGGTTACGACATAAAAATTTCTCTTTCAATCCATCATTCCACCCCCCCTCCCCCTACCCGGTCTTACCCTGAAAGGGGAGACATTTGTAAATTAACATGGCCACATGGTTCTATTTACCGACACATTTACATAATCCCTCGTCACTGGTAAATGCCCCCCACCACACAAACAAACACCCCTCCTCCCCCACGGCTGTATTTCTGCTCCCTGCCCGGTCTCTCCAGCTGATTGGTATAGAGATGTGGTTCAGTGAGGACAGTGCTGGAGTTGGGGGGGGGGGGGTAATGTAGATTGGCACCTATGGCAAGCATACATAAGTCATCAATTTGGAAGCTCCGTGGTCAGGAATGTGCCCACGGGACTCCGAGATTTTGGAGAACTGCGAGGGAAAGTTCCCAAGCCAGTATCTCACCCCTCTGTGTAGAAATTGCTATAATACCAGCCATGAATCAGAACTGAATGAAACATGAAAGCACTTACTTGGTTTAATTGGCCTACCCACTCTCTATCTCTTAATTTCTATCGATGGCTGGATATTGAAGGAAGTCTCCATGGATGAAGGAAGTCAGGGTGTGTGACATTGTATATATTTAAGGTTCAGCATTTTACTTTGGCTTGTTCTGCCAATTTACTGTGGCTTGCGTCTGTCATGGCCGTAAGACAATCTAGGATTAGTCCATAAATAGCTACGTGTGTCACTCATAACAGCCTTTATTCTGATAAATCCCTTCTTATTGGATTTCTGGATTCCCAGCTAATCACAGAAAACACAGATGGCTGTCAGAAACTGCAAGAAATTAGCACAGAAAAAGCAAACAGTCGATGCACATTTCTTTTTTGCTTTACATTGTTTCGGGATGACCCTTTGCTTAAGGGGTTTTTCAAAGATGCACACGCGGCTTTGTTTCCAACAGAGAGCAGCCTGACTCACATCTTATTCATTTAGCTCATGCATTGAGCCACTTAAATTACTCACTCCCGGTCAACAGATGCACTTCTCAGAGAGTCATCAATGATTCAGCAGTTAAGGCTCGTGTTTAAAAAACACTTGAGAGCAGTTTATTGCCAGGTATTACCGCAAGACAGCATATTGTTTAAAGAATTGGGTTTACCAACACAACACTGCTAGTTTGCCAGAGTAATTTGACAAGCCCAAATAGCATCAACACAATATTAAGCTCTATAAATGAGTAAAGTGTGAAGCTTCAGGTCATGTAAATGATCCCAAGGCATTAACAATAATATCAAAACACAATTTTACCAATTTATACTGCTGCAGCAAATCACTCCCCCATGCTGGCTGCATGTCAGTTTCATTAACCTGTCGAAATGATCGACCAATTATGCCTCGACGTTCAAAGCAATGCACTGGCGTGTATTTCAGCTCCCCCCCCCCCCCCTCCAGATCTGTATGACATCCTTGTGATGTAAAAGCTTGACTTCATTTTTATCAGCCCTGTTTAATGTCACGCGCCTGGCAATTTATTCAGCTGCACATTGGTGAGCCACCGCTGTCCTATTCGCAGCCTTGAATTTGATTTGGTGCCGGAAGCGCAGCCTCCAAAACAAACATGCTGCAGTCTTTGTAAGCCGCACAGCTAACAGAGCGAGTGCATGCAGTGCCCAGGACAGCAGTCTCTGCATTCAGGAACAGCGTGTACCTCAGAGTGGCATGCAAAAATCACATTTCTGTCCAGACGTGACAGAACCATCCATTGTCAGCCCCCCCGAGTTTGTGATTTAATGGTTATACATTATTCTCAACAGCCTTATATTATAACTGCCAATACAGGTATATGTTTGCCAGTGTCACTGAGGCTGAGTACCCTACTTCAGAGGGCCGTAGAAAACCCCCTTGTGGGATCAATACCTTCTGGTCATGCAATTGCCCCAAGCTATGCTGTCATAAATGGATATCAAAATACAGCTCATTGATTTGTATACAATGAATGACATTCACATTTCAGGGCCAGGGGAATATATGTGTACTTTTGATACAGAAGAAATGCACACCACTGAAATATGTCAGCATATTCCAGTAATAATAAAATTAAAATAAAAATTCAAACTTATTTTTCCTGGAAAATAGTGTGCTAAATTTACAGTGTAGATATTATCTGCGTATGGTTAAATTAGGTCTAATTAACTAATAAAGCGTAACATCCTTGAATAAAACCGAATTTTAAAAATATACAGAATAGAAGTTTCGGTGCCTTGACCCGGAAGTAAACACGGGATGACCTTCTGCAGCGTCAGAGATCTTCCTGTCCATGCCGGCTGCCCGTCTTGTCTTCGTCCTTGGTGCTGAACGTATGATACGTGCATTTCCTTCCTGTTACTGATAATATTCGTGTTACTTAAACCTTATTAAGTAGTTAAGTAGTGACAGTTCATAACGTCACAGTGTCTTGTGTTAAAATTACTTTGTTAAAATATAGGTTTTCAGATCTTGTTTTATTTATGTATCGACGTACAGCTTGTCATGGACTTCTCTTTGTAGGGGGTTCAGTATGACTTTTCAGGATCCATCTGTGAAATCCCATTGACGCAGTAGGAGATTCTACTAATTCGATGATCTGACGTGAATACCGACGGGACAACTGTGTAAATGTGTACTACAGGGACATTTCCAGAGACACGACAGCCGAGAGGGTTACAAGAACATCCGAAACAGCTGAAAACAAGCCGTCAGAAACTTCAGTGGATATTGTCACCATCGCTCAGAACAGGCATTTCCTGGCACGTACGCTTTTCTGTAACCCGTTACTGACAGTCACTAAAGCAGACTGTAGAAAACTCTCACGCATCTGGCGTGACACTGACGGTTTCTGACTCTCACGCCCACGCAAGAAATCTTACGGGAAATCTGTATTATTCCATTATAAACCTAAAACTGAAAAAACTGCCACATCGAACGCGTTGGTGACACTGAAGAGATAGCTGAAAGCCTTTAAAGCAGGGGTGATCGCGATTACAGCTCTCATTATAAAAAAGAAAAAGTTTCGGCACACCTCTTTTAAAGTACCCCCCCCCCATCATTATATCAACTCCATCAGGGACAGGGGTGTGGATACTCTGGCAGATTTAGGGGGTCCCCAAATTTATCGAGGTGGACCCCGCAAAATCTGTTGAGGGATAGCCCGCCTTTGCCGCTCGATAAAATCTACAGTGGGACCCGTATTTTTTCAGATTTGAAGTCGAAAGTGCAGCCAACCCAAGTGAGGGACCAAATACAGACCAAACGTGTGCTACAAAACTTCTTTAATGAACATTACTGCAATGGCGGCCGATTTTCTACCTATTTGTACTGACATGTTTTTTCAATTTCCCAGTATAACTGCAAATGTTTCTGTATACAATGAAAATGGGCGTATATGTGTTGCTGATGCAGGTCTTACATAATGATACGTGAGTTACTGTGAAGACGGCACAAAAATTAATATTTTTTAAGGTTGCACTGAGTAGCGGAGCAGTGACATTCTGACCCCTTAAACATGGACCCACATTACAGTCAATTTAAAATCAGAAATATATCCCGGAATAAACAGCAAAAGGGGGCATAAATGAAAGTTGCGTGTGCAATTTTGTCGCGCGAATATATGCCAGCCTGCCGTCACACAAAAAATGGTTAAGACATAAGTGCATGAAGCTGATAACAAACTGATTTTTTTCTCACCACAAGAGGGCAGCCTAATGCTGTGAGTAGCTATGATAGATCTTAATTGGAGGCTGAATTAAGGCCTAACGGGGTGATGTTTTACTATAGACGTAATAAAAAGGCATGAAAAATATGTCCGTAAGAATGAAGGGATTTCATACATAATGTGAAAAATTAAACATTGTCGGTGTGTCGGTGTGTGTTAAATAGTGTATAAACATGGGAAGTCGGTTGCATCAGTAAGTAAAGGAAACTATACAGCCGCACCCACCACATGACAAACCACCTCAGGGATGAGAACCTGAGTGCAGCCATGTGGCCGGTGATACCTCAGAACCACAATAGTCCAAATGGGCCAGTGTGAATTTTTTTTTCCAATGGCTGCAGTGCCAATCCTGCCACCAACCCCCAAATTTTTCCCAGTAAGTTGGAGAACCTCCTTTTAGGGCTGGATGTAGATTGACGTTATACCCAGGATGAAGCAATTGCAGGTGAAGGGCCTTGCTCAAGGGCCCAACAGAGTAGGATCACTCATTCACAGGATTTGAACCAGCAACCATCCTAGCCTCAGAGCCACCACTCCGCCCTGGCTCTCTACTATACAGTATGCCATCTGCAGTCACCAAGCACCTACACCCTCATCCTGTTCATGTGCTTCTGCTTTTAATACCATCAACCTTCTCAAACCATTCAAGAAATGAATAGACATGGGAATCTACATAGCAATTTGCTACTGCAAGCTGGACTCCTGTCATTTTCTACTTGCTCACAAATAGTTTCACTTCACAGTTTAGAGCCATTGAAATCTACATGAGACCGCTGCCATTATGCTCACCACTGATAATGATGAAGGGATTTTTTCTTTTATCATGTTCTACCAAGTCTTGACTTTATGTCAAAATACAGCGGTTTATAGTAGATTCAGTTGTGTTTCCAAAGATAATACTGATTTGGTTCAAAGACAAGCGAAAACGTCCGTGTGAACCATACCTGACTAGTAATTAACATACAAGAAAAACATTACAACTTTTCTGATTGAATGGCACAAACCGGAAATGTTCACATCTGCAGCACGTACGCCTGATAAAAAGCAAGCGTTTGAATGGTATTTGGCAGTCAGTGGCGCGCCAGTAAAATTACCCAAACAGAAATTTTAGTTTCATTAAAACGTGCAGTCTCATACTCGCTTAGATTTTACGACAGGTACTGTCTATTTTGATTGCAGTATCTATGGTGACTGCAGAACGAATTCTCGCGAGATCTGTAGAAGACAAAGTCACGGGACTTCAACACATGCGTAGCTGAACTTCTTTCTCTTTGCAATTAGAGCTTTACGAACTGGAGAGTCCAATAAAGGGACGAACGAACACCTATTCCTGTGAATCCAGTTCTGCTTGAATCAACAAGTGAGTCTCTTAACGTGGTATAGAACACTATTCCGAACCTTTGCTAATGAACTATGCTATGCAATGTAGTAGCAGTGTGTTATTAAAAATGTTTTATTGTAGTGATTGTCCTTGCACGCATCAGACAAAAGAAATATTCTAGAAATGTCTTTGAATATTTAATTTGTATGTACGTATGCATGCCGATTTAGTGTATACTGCAGTGTCCGCTGATTTTATGTAGTTGACTTTATTTGCATTTTTTATATAATGAATGTTTTTTTCTCTTGTATAATTCGCCTTAATTGAATCTAATTTTTCGTAAGAGTGAATACATTTCTTGCGTAGAAATCCATGGAGACCCAAACTATGGCTATAGTGTCATTTTAAGCGGAACAATGGGGTCCTTGTTTCGTACTTGTGCTGTGTCATCTACATTAATGGAAAATGGGAAGAACTCAAGGCTAAAAGCTTTCACTTAGCATGGCTTTTTAAATGTCCTTCACAGTAATTTCCTGCAACCATGTCTGCTGGGAAGGCCAGGATCGGACAGCCAGCGCCTCAGTTCAAAGCCACGGCAGTGGTGGAGTCCCAGTTTAATGAGATCCAGCTGTCTGACTACAGAGGTGAGGCTGGTGCAAGGGATACCAGACGTGTAATCAAGTGCGCCGTAATATATGTTTTCGGTCTGAAAATGAGTTTCGAACAGGGCTGCCTAACCCAGCCCCTTGAAGACTCTGTTTAGACAGGTTTTGATTGCATTTTAATTGGAGTCTGACTTGCCACAGAAACCCCAGGTGAGGCAACTTATTTGCCTGCAAATAAATCCCACAGATAAGCAGCCCTGGTCTGGAATTAGTACTTAAATTCCTTATGTAATGCAAAAAAAAGTCCTGTTATTCAGGAACACACTAGGTGGTCCGATTCAAAAGGGGAGTAATGACTGAAGCTTCCTTGATTTTAGTTCTGCTGGTTTACAGTGGGTGTGGCTGTTCAGGCTGCCTCAGCATTTGGTGACTTTACTGTTTTGCTAACAGACAATTGGAGCCTTTTCTGGTCATGCTGAGGGTGCTGGCGGTTTGGAGCTGGGGGCGTGCACTGTGGCCTTTCAGGGTCAGCATTGGCCTTGTTTTTGTGATGAAATGGGCACCATTTCAGTCTGGGCACGCCTGCCTTTAATGCATCCATCTCTGTTTCAGCTGTGCTGTTCATCTTGCTGTAAAAAAAAATCTTCAGGCAATGAAGTGATATATGTCAAATATTGCAATGGCCGAGAGACGTTTCTCACATGAGGAAATTTACTCCAGTATTAGAAGAGCATTGCAGGCTCTTGTCATCCTTTCAACTGACTTCTAGATGTAGAAGTGGATGCTTCTCCAACAATCTTGAAGGAGTTTCCACAAGTTCTGGGCACCAGTGGGCTACCTTGCTCTTTATCTTTGATCCAACTCATCCCAAACCAGCTCTACAGGCTTTAGGCCTGAGTAGGGCTGTGAAGTATGACATTGCGGTTTAATTGCAATTCTGTGGTACATGCCCAATAATCACGTCTTTAGATAACGGGTGAAACATTTTGTCCAGATGACTGCATTTCGGTGCCATTCAGATGTTTACTTATGCGGAGACTAAGCACATTAGTAGTGCACCGAAAATATTAATGAGATGCATATTGTGACACCCAAGAGTTGGTAATCTGGATAAATTCAACGTATCCTTCGATCTATTAAATGTGGTTAGCGGAGCACGTCACATGCTACTGTTTTGGTAAATCATGGAAGCGATAAACACTGAAGTCAGGAAAGGGACTAAGAGCAGCCACAACACCCTTTGAAAGAGGAGATGTTGTGGATAAACAAGGTAAATATACTTCGGTGGTCTGTCGGTAATTTTGCAGTTTTAAAGTTCTACGTTTAATAAACACAGATATGCCGAATTTATACAGATCACTGACTTTTGGGAGTCGCAGTACGCCTCTTAATGTTTTGGGCGTGCTACTTATCTGTTTGCCATATTGTGGGCGTAGGTGAATGTCTGCATTGTACGGAAAAGACAGAGTCCAGACAACAGTTTCGCCTGTCATTTTAAGCTCTGGTGTTTATTACGCATGCGCCATAGAATCGGGATTAAATTGCAGTGCGGTATCGCTCAGCCCTAGGTCGGGGGATTGTGGGGGCCAGGTCATCTGTTGCAGCACTCCATCTGTTTCCTTGCTCATAGGAGAATACTACATGCCCTTGACATACTTAAGGTCATCATCTTGTGGGAAAAAAACGAATGATTTTCAGTAGGTGTATCCAGATGTTTGACTGGTGCTGCATGTTCCTGCCCTGTGCACGTGTCCTACAGGGAAGTACGTGGTGCTGTTTTTTTACCCGCTGGACTTCACCTTCGTGTGCCCCACGGAGATCGTGGCCTTCAGCGACCGCGCAGAGGAGTTCCGCCAGATCGGCTGTGAGGTCATCGGGGCCTCTGTCGACTCCCAGTTCAGCCACTTGGCCTGGTAAGTAGCTGGTCTGGAAGGTGGGCTTGTTCCAAAGGTTGGTGGTTAATAGTGACTTTATTCGTCTCCTGTCAGTCAATGCTTAAACCCATCCGCCCATCCATTTTCTGAACCTGCTTATCTTATTCATGTGGAAGTGGGGGGGGGGCGGCTCTGGAGCCTATGGGCGCAAAACAAGGAACAACCCAGGAGGGGGTGCCAACCCATCGCAGGGCACGCTCGCACGCCAGTCACCCACACACCTATGGACAATTTAGGAACTCCAGTTAACTTATGCATGTTTTTGGAATGTGGGGGGGGGGAACTGGAGTTCCCAGAGGAACCCCCCCCCCCCGATTACACAGGAAGAACATGCAAACTTCACACACATGGAACCCTGGCGGAGACTTGAACTCTGTTCTCAGGGGTGTGAGGAGACACTGCTAATCACTGCATCACCATGCGACCCACTGTGCCTAACCACACCACCTCCCATTCTTAAACATTAACTAAAATAGATTTTTGTCATTTTAAACAAATGTTTTGTGCCTTTTTGTATGTTATACACATGTGAAAGTTGGTCGGCCAAATTTAACTCAAGGTGGTTTGGAAATGTGGAAGTAAGTCGCGAGGTATAAGAAACTCTTATGTTCAATGGAGTCATGTATGAGTGCCAAGGGGGCGGCAGGTAAAGTTCAAGTTGCAAATTGGTAACATTCGTGTAGGATTAGTTTGGGAGTTAGAGAGGGTGACTTAGCAATGGCTCTGCTTACTTCTGGAAATAAGCGGTTAAACTGTAACGAGAGGACCGTGTCGGTAACCTTTTCCACTATATTTAGTCATAACGTTCAGGTGATGATGGGCAACTATCAGTGATGGCTCACGTCCGTCCTGTAGGCTCACTTGCCGTCGCTGGAGTTTACAGCGTCCAGGGCAGGTTCAGCTGCGAATCTGAGAAGTTTCCCGGACAGGTTCTTTGTGTTACAGTCATTAGTGTAAAATGAGTAGACTAAATTGGGGGAGGGGGCTGCCACTGAAAAGCTCTAATTTCAGCTGCCACTGAAAAGAGGAGTCTGAGGTTAGATGGTACAGCCGAACACGCAGTTACCTCTTCACTGGCAAGTCGTAAATCTACTTGTAAGTAGGCTTGGATACGTTCCTGGTTCTTAATATTAACAAATCCGGGGTAATTATTTAATGCTAAAGTCCACAGGCAGTGTATGGGGATATATACCCTCACCAGGGGTGGATGGTTCAGGCCCAGAAAGGAAAAATCCAGAACAAGATTTTTTCAACTAACCAATTGAGTATAAAGAATCAGCCACAGGATACTCAACTGGTTGGTTGAAACCAAACCTTGCTCTAGATTTGTTCTGTCTGAATTTGAATTCCCCTCCCCTACCTTACTGACTGGATGCTGTTGGATATACTATTGACTGTCTGTAATGCTTTGAGGATTTTTTTTTCCTCCAGTTATCTGTTTGGGGGAGAATGACATCTTCCCCACTGTTTTACGGGCTACATGCACCTGGAGCATGACTAGTGTTACGGTGCATCAGTGCTTCTGATTTGTGGGTTTGGACAGGAAGCGTGGGGCCGGTTATGTTCCACATGCCGAATTCTGCCATTTTGTCCAGATCATTCTGCTCTTTGCTTCAGGATCAACACTGAGAGGAAAAAGGGTGGCTTGGGTCCAATGAACATCCCCCTGATTGCAGACGTCACGCGCTCCATTTCGCACGACTACGGTGTGCTGAAGGAGGACGAGGGAATCGCATACCGGTTTGTAATGCCTTCAGCTTGGCTACCGTGCTGCAGCATCACCTTTCCACGTTGTATACATAAAATGCCAGAGTCTAGTCCAGCTTGCTTTTGACATCCCTTGACTCAATTGTCTTCCTTTTACCCATAATTCCCAGGGGCCTGTTCGTGATTGACGACAAAGGCATCCTCAGGCAGATCACCATAAACGATCTGCCGGTTGGCCGCTCCGTCGATGAGACGCTCCGCCTGGTGCAGGCCTTCCAGCACACAGACAAGTTCGGAGAAGGTGAGAGTGCGGGGGCATGAAAAACTTGCAAGGGAGTTATGGAGATCCTTCAAAAAAAATGTAAGGGTCAGTGACGATGATGGTTAAGGAACTGGACAGACGCGCAAGTGGTTGTTCTAAGAGTGACTTCTGTAGTGTCTTTATTTGGATACTAGACATTGCCTCAGTACATAAGCAACTGTTTAAATTAGCAAATGATTTATGCGATGTATGTTTGCTTAAGAAAAAGAAACAAGCCACAGAATCTGTACGAATAGAACTATGGAGTGTTTACATTTCTGTTCTGGGTAGATGAAGGGAGTTAATCGGAGTTGTTTCTCTCTAGTTTGTCCTGCAGGCTGGAAGCCCGGCAGCGATACCATCGTCCCAGATGTGGAGAAGAGTAAGGAGTATTTTTCCAAACAAGACTAACCTGCTGCCCCCTCGAACAGCTAGCCTAAGTTCAGTCGCTGAGTAATGCAAAATTGTTAGTGCAAATCTAACTGTTGAGCTGATCGGGTTGCTAGGATTAAGCACTTAATGTCAGTTACTGTTCAGGCTGCTAAACTCTTTATGAAGCCCTTATTCTGGTTGTTTCTGTATTTGTAGAACTGTTTACTGTACAAATGAGCTGCTGTTTGATTTCTCATGTCCACCGAAAAATGTGAAGCTTTTTTTTTTCTCCCATCTCAAAGGTTTCCTGCAAACTGACCGTTTTATACTGATATCTAATTGCTGTATAATACTGGGTGATGTTAAACTGACATTCTTTAGACATGTGCATCGAAAAAATAAAGCTTAAGATGGAACTGAAGCCCTAATTAACTGCACACTGTGACACTGGGTTTAATGCAAGACGTTTCGTTTAATTTGCCTACATTGTGATTTTTCATTTTATCCACAAGGGGGCGGTACACAGCTGTGGCTACAGAATGGTCTTACAGACGACATAATTCCTTAAAATGAATCTCTACTGATTGCTTATCTTTACTGTACCTAGAATATTGTTGCACCATAAATATAGTGTGTGTGTATATATCTGTGTATAAAAGATATATGCGAGGTATCTGAGTGAAAGTTCACATTGTAGTCTTGCTACTTGAATCTTGTCCTTAGCTGGTTTAAACTGCCCCGTTTGCCATTTAAACTGGGTTTTACACACATACAGAAATGACTGGTACAGTATATAAGGGCTGCAGTAGATCTGTGATGATGGTCATGCTACACTTTTCTTTGCTAGTATGAGGCTGGTTCTCGCCACCATTTGCTTTAGGTCATGTGAAATTCGCCCCCCCCCCCCCCGATGCATGATACCCACCCTCAGAGAATAATACTGGATATAACATTCTGCGATTATCATGTGACCCATGAGCCAAAAAAAAAAAAATGTTGTATGATGCTATTTATAGCTTTTCTTTGGGGAAGTAGGTTCCGTTAAATACTGCAAAGACCACAGTCATCTTCCCACACATCCGGCGATTTACATCTCCGCTCCGATTCATCCAGTGGGACCTAGAGTCAGTCTGAAGGCATTGTGTTTGCGCTCCGTAGCGCTTGGTGTTCCATGTCTTAATATGTGAATCAAAGGTTTCCAGCAGAAACAAAAGACAGGGAGCGGCCAGTTTTGGCTGCTTCGAATTTAGATGTCCTCGGTCTACCTAGAACAGGGGCAGGCGACCCTGATCCTGCAGTGCTGGTATCCAGCAGGTTTTCCCATCCTACCTGGTCCCTGATGACCTGCACCTGATCTCAGGTAGATAGTAACTCGGGATGGAAAACCTGCTGGGAACCAGCTCTACAGGATCAGGGTTGCCTACCCATGACCTAGAATCTGTGCAGTTTATATATATAATTGTCCTGTTGGTTTCATGTTACTGTATTGAGATGTAGCTGGAGGTGAGGCCTGGGGAACAGTGACAGGCGACTAGGAAAATTAATGCGTCTCTGTTACCGCTGCTGATTCTTTTCCATGTGGGCTAGGCGTGTGTTTTTGTCAGGCCGCCCTATGAGATTTTGTAGGTACCGCGTTCGTTCCGTAAGCCGATGCCAGCTGTTCCTGAATCTGGTGTAGGTGGTGAGTGCAAAAAGGAACAGAAAAATACCTGAAAATAAAGAACCACGTGTAGATCAGAGTCAAATATGGGAGAATTAGATTAAGGACAAGACTGGTTTGCGTTTACGGCGTGACTGACTGCCAACTAAAACCTCGAATTCCTGCTCTTTGTCACGTCCTTGCTTGGTGTCCAAAGACAATCTAATGGAAATACCAGTCATTTCTGAACAATGAACAAAAGTAGAATACATTTATATGTGGTGAAATGATGTTGGATACAAAAAGGCCTCTGGAAAATAGAAAAAAAAAGGTGTTAATGGAACATAATGACAACCTCAAAATGCTAATGTGGAGAATGTTCTGGATGTATGGAGACCCGAAGCTTTAAAGGAGGTTGGATGTTTTATTTCCATGCTAAGTGCCTAATTCTACTTGTGACCAATTAATGGCTGGATTATTCAGTGGACCATCTGGTCACTGGCTGTCAAGTAGCAAGATGTATTCATCTTTGCTAAGGAGAGCTCTGCAAAATTTACTAATCACCAGGTGACTTAATTAGATATTACGTGCAATAGCCCACAGAATAATCAAACAGCTAATTAGAGCTTTTCAAAATAAAGCTTTAATCGTGTTTTAAATGTATGTTAAACGGGAAATTAACTAAACGTGACTCGCTGAGGGACCGATGAGCCGCTCCTCCACATGGGGGGAGGACATGTGCATTCTTTTAGGGTGATGTAGCCCCCGGAAGCGCGCGCGCTGGCCAGTCCGGGCCCGAATGTTACCAATGGGTGCGCGTACACGTGCAAGACGCCCACTCTCAACCTGCCCCGCCGGCAGCCTGCCCGTCAAAATACATTTTTAAATAAAAAAATCCACCCCCAGCATTCCTCGAGCGCACGTCACTTCCGTCTTTATTTCCAGTTATGTGATGAATAGCGAGACAATTGCCTCAACCACGTTTGAAACACCAAATGTTGTTTTGCACCACCCCCTGCCATGGGCCCATTTGGTGCTGACATGTACGGGCTAAAAATGGTTCGTTCCGTCTCATGGCAAATAAATAATCTCAGTACCAAAATATGCCTATATATATGCGCTTCATTTGATAATATGTCTGTAAACATATGTAAGAAAATGTTTTAAAGGAGGTTCAATGCAGGATTGAATGTCATTTTAATACAAGGATGATTGAGATGTGGTTTTCTGTAGTATTAACGTAACGTAACGGTAGTGTGTTCATCAGTTACTTTTTGATTTTCTTTTTATTTTCATTAAAACTTTAATCAGTAAGGACCAACATAATTTCAACCTTTTGCAAAGTGTAAACCCCGATACTTGACTGTTTCAACTTTTTTACGTCGGCCGTGTATCTGTGAGCACTTTTTTGCAGTTGTTTTGGGAACAGGGCGATATAAACAGCTGTGTACAACTTGGGAAACTCCCCGTCCTTTCGTGTGTGTGTGTATGTATTAAAATTTTTTTTTGTAACATTTCGCTTACAGTACTACTAGGAAATAAAGCAAACACATTAAAATCCTTTTTAACTGGCAACCTGGGCGGAGGTTTCCGGTAAGCTAGCCCCTTTTGACGTATTAAACACCCAAATTGACCATATATGGACATTTTCCTATACGTCAGCAGAAAAAGACCCCGACGCTTTCGCTTTTGAGACTTGCTTGCTTCTAAATCTGTCCATGTTAGTTTGTACGAACACGCCATAGATGTGTGCATATTGTTAATTTTCAAGTTTATATCAACACCACACTAGAATGGAAGACTATACAATAGGCCTTATGTTAGGTGTGATTTCCTCTACACACACAGATATGGGAAACTTTGATCGTCACAATGTTATTTTAACTTATGATAAATGTATAAATTCACAAACATTACGTCATTTAAAGGGTATTTTACTTAAATATATTGTACACAGATAAAAATCGTAAACAACTGACTTCATAGGGATTTGTCTGGATCAACCTGACACAGAATAATTTACATGGTTTTGGGAATGCTGCCATGAACAAAATAACAGAGTTGTAACAAAGGCATATTTAAAAATACACCCATCCCTCCCTCCTTAAGCAAACAACTTAACTTATAAACACAACCGGGATTAGTCGAATAATTTATTCCAGCCTTCTCCGGTCATCGGTGTCGCTGCACATTTTAATTATTTAAAACTATAATTATAGTATACATATATCTAGAGAGTAATAATCGGCGATCCACTGCTTTCAGATTTCTTATACAAGAAAACAACAACATACATCTAAAGCAAATGTCCAGTGTTTGCACTTTAAAGGTAGTCTCTGGGTTTAAAACGTATCCATCTTGCTGGTTAGCATGAGCTGACAGCCACTGTTGACATGTGTCATGACTTTCTGTTTGAGCTGCGCCACTTGCTCCCTGAGCACCGACGCGGTGCTGGACAGGCCCGCATTGTCCGACTTCAGGATCTTCACCTTATCCTCCAGGCGCGCGATGCGCTCCAGTTTGCGCCGGCGGCATTTGGTGGCCGCCAGTCGGTTCCTCTGCCGCTTCCGCTCCGCCTTAATGCGCTCTTGGTTTTCCATGTTGATGGGCGACACCGGCGGCGAGCTGTCACTGCTGTGCATGTCGGGGACAGTCTGCGGCTCTTCTTTCGGGGCGACCAGGCGCTGTGTGTGTAATCCTGCTCCGGTTAACGGGTGCTGAAAGTGATGGGCCGTCGCTGCCTGCTGCTGCGGCAAGTAGCTGATGGTGGCTGTGGGGTAGTCGGATCCGGACGTGAGGTTAGTGTTGGAAGCGTACGCGTTCAGTGTTGTGTAAACAGGAGGTTCGGCAGGCAGGGAGGAGCCGAAGCCGGAGGCCGCCGCCGTGCACGTCGTCACACCACCGGCTCCAATGGATACATTGGGCGGGGGTATATGGTTCATCTTGTGCAGCTCGTCCAGAGCCTTCACGAACCCGTCCGCGAAGCCCTCCTGCTCCTCGGTGATTCCGCAGCTGTAGAAATACTGACCCGGCGTGGGTGTGGTGGTTATAACGCCATTGCTGTTTTGGATGATCAGTCTCTCCAGCTCAGGGGAAGCCAGTTTTAGCGATCCGACGTCTTGATTGGCCGGCTGGAAGAAATCAGCTTCGGCTCGCAGCTGGGACTTCAGGCTCCGATACGGTTCGGCCGCGTTCAGACTCATGTGTTGCTTATGTAGCTTGAATTCGTGCAGGGACGTGTCGGGGTGACCGTAAGCCGGAATAAACGACTCGTCGTGATAAAACGGCTGCTCCATTTTTGTAAACATATAAACTTGGGTAAAATGCGAAAAATATAGCGTGAAAGTCAAAAGTAGGCCTTTTTCGATGGTTTCAAAGACGATGAAAATAACGAAAACAATGAATGAACAGCATAGATTTTTTTAAAAAAAATCCCGTTCTATTTTCGAGCGCTTTTAGTAAGCAGATTTAAACGCCAATATTTTTCTGCTTTTAGTAAGTGACAACGTCCATGCATTTCATCGTAACACACAAAAACAGTGAACTATCCATCAAAGTAGAGAAAAAACTCCGAAATATATTTTGGAGAACTTTAATGTCCCTTTTCCCTGTGCGGCAACAAAACGTCCAGAGGCTAAATTCTTGATTTCTCCCCTTTGTCCGCGGTATTTTATCTATAAGTATTTTGCAGTGTGCCAAAATGTGAGCAGGTTTTATTATGCCGCACAGAAGTGCATCTCGTGTCTAAATGCCGGTGTTTGTCCTGCATGCCATTTTATATATATATATATGCAAACAGACAAACCGCTGCCAAAACCGTCCAGGATCAGCGATTGGTGTTCGGCTTTCTGACGACACTCATTCCCCCGCCTCCTCCACCTTCCTCCCACCCCGCGGCACAACGTCAGATCGCCGATGACGGTACTGCCAGGAACCTCGGCGATTGTAAACAAGCATTAATTGTTTCATCTGTTTTGAAGCCTGCATTTCAAATACTAGGATATTTTTGTATTAATATTCCTTTAAAACATCCCTTTGACAAATTCACATAAAATAATTCAAATAAATGAAAGAGTTCTCTGCAAAGTATACTCACTTCACCGGGCATTAACGACAGGTACACGTACGCGTAAAATATCTTCTTTCTGTATGAAAACTAAAATGTAATTGCTCGTAATTGTGTTGTATTATTGCACGTGCTTCGCTGAGCATTTGGTTTTCTTACAGTTGCCAGTTGCAACCGTTAATGGGAGGGAGGGGGTATCCAGCTCTGACCTACATGATGCTCTAAACGTTTTTTTCTCCTTATGGCAAATTAATCAATAGAAGATCAATGAAAAGTATTCGTCACAAAACCAAGACCCAATACGTTTGGATTTTTGCAGTTAGTGTTGTGTTCTATCTCAATCATCCTTCAATGCCGCAGGTCTTCTATTAATTGCAAATAAGTATCATTTGCAGCGTACGTGACCATGAACATACCATGTACGTTCGTCATGAATTCTAAAACTTTTAATTAACTGTTAATTTTAATATTTCACTCATCGTTGATCAGATATAATAAAAACAGTATGCCCAGGAGTAGGCCTATATGTATAGCCTATCTGAAAGTGGTGGTGTGTATTCTGGTACCGAGCATTACAGGTAATCCCGATAAAAAACGACAAACCGTTAGTAATAATAATAATAATTATTATTATTGTTGATGTTGTTATAATTATTAACGCTTCGTCGGGATTAGACACACAAGGATCCCTCAACAGGTGGCCTCAGAAGTGTGGATAACAAGGTGACAAGGCGGGGTAAAAGCGCATAATGAAAAATGCAGAAGAACCTGCATGCGTTCTGAACTGGTCGGCTGCGCAGGGCGGAATGTGTCGCCGCGCTGTCATGTCTGCCAGAAATCGGCAGATTCTTCACGGTGAAACATGTTGCTAGGATACGCCGCGGGGCCTCTCAAAAATGGACTCGGAGTCACCCAATAAAACCTAAATCCATTATTATAAGGAGGTCTATTACTTTGAGTTATCTACCTTTTGTATTTGTTAAGGTGCTTTTTCATTGTAGGCCTTCCTACATTTTTGTAGGGTCGGTGTACTGACACCCCATCCTGGATGTACCTCGATTCCTGGCTGATTTCAGACTTGCAGTTGGATGGATAGATGAATGTAATTGATTAAGACACAGTTGTCAGACAAAACATTTCCAAGCCCGAGGAATCATGGTGTTACAACCTTGATCAAGGTATTTGGTTTGCTGCATGGAAAAATATATATATGTATAATTATTAATAAATATTCCTGTCGTGGTCATTTTTACGCAACTGTTCGCTCAGAAATAAAAAAATGCACGCATGCCAGCTTCAAAACGCCTTTCTCCTTCCTGGTTTTATCTGTGTGGTTTTGGCTTTCCAGCATCAGCGTCACAGGCTGAGCTTGACGCCTGTGACGGGCGGCGCTGAGGTCCGGCGCGGTCGCTGCTCGCTTCTGACACCCCGAGTGGGCTGCGTACCGCTGCCGCGGCTGTTCTGCAGGGCTTTCGATCGGAAGCGCATTTCGTTATCTGTAGATGATGCGAGTCTGGGCGAAATGCCAGAGAAGTCTGCACCTTTTCCTGCCTTATGTTATGCTAGTGTTTCCTCTGTGCCGTTATTATTCCTCTCATTGTTGATGTTATTCTTATTAATAGATATTCTATTTCCGGATATTATTCGAATAATCGTGTTTGGGAGTCCTGGAAGGAGGCCTATCTGTAATTTAGAATGTGAAGAAAAATACGTCTTAATTCATAAGGTTCAATCTCAGGTTTCCAGGTACAAACGAGTTACAGATGGTAACTAATAGAAATGAATGATGAGTAGAAGTTAAAGTTGTGTACGGTAAGAGAGCAAATTGTAGGCTACATGTTTGCACTCTAAAAATGCTGCGTTAATAACAGCCCAGCCTGGGTTAACTGGCAACCCGGTGCGGGGTAAATGTTGGACAGAACAAATGTTGGGTTATTTTGATCCAGCGTCTTGGGTTATGCAATTTAGCCATGATGCTTGTTTATAACAGCTACCCAGTGTCGGGTTAAATTAACCATTGGTATGGGATTGTTCATTTATATCTCCTATTATTATTAAATATAGCCCTATAGTAATATCATCTTTAGTGGTTATATTTCGTTGTTAAATATAATCACCTGGCAAATACTAAATCTAAATATTTATTGGTATCGATAGAATTACGTTTCAGAACATGCGATCCGAACGAACTCGGCTACATTTCAAGGTCAAGCTCTCCAGGTTTAAGCCACGATAATTACCCGCTTGACTAAACGTTTTCCCTCGTGATGCTTATCTTACAGGTAACTAGCTACCTTAACTAGCTGACATTAGAGGAAAGACGGTATAACTTTATCGTTGAAAGAGAGGGAGTAAAACTTCAAACTAACATTATTGTTGTTAATAAAATTTAATTGTAAATATTACTGTAACATAATGAACTAAATGTTAGTCCAGTTATTAACATAGTTACATCTATGCCTCATCAGCCAACAGTTCCGATGAAGATTTTTCACGTGATGTTTTTATGAATGCTAAAGAACGTGTGTTCCCCCGACAAAGACGGTACAGGTTCAAAAGTGCTGGATCCAAAACATAACCCTGCCAGTAGGTCAGGTCACACAAACACTGGATCAGAACTGGCTTCTGGACTGAAAATAACCTAGCGTGTTCTAGATCATGTGCTGTTGGGTCGAATTTTTTTCTGTTTTGCACTGTTCATAAGATCCGTTGAAACGAAAGTGTATTGCGATAATTTTGGATACTGCATGTTCAACATAGGCACGTTTTATCCATTTGGTTTGTTTGTCCCATCTTATCATTTGTATACTGGACTTCCTCATTATTATATATAAACATCGTTTTATGTATGATTTATGTAATGTCTATATATGTCTATATGACTGAATGTAAACCTACATTAACTCCTTACAGCCTTTGTTTTCCGGGTGCGGCTCCTCTTTTCTTTTTGAAGCATCAGGCTATTCTGGCACAATCCGTGACTCACAGCAGGCAAATCCGCAGCTCGCCCTGCGGGGTCAAAGCCTCCAGACGGGTACGAGAGGCTTTCAGCTGCCCGTCAGTCGCTGCGCTTCTTGCTAGTCAGCAGAAGCGAACAAGTGAGTGGGAGTGACAGATGACAAACAAAGTACTGCTCCACACCGCCATCAATGGCCCTGCTTGAGGAGGCCACTTACTGCCTTCTGAAGCATCTTTTCACTGAACAGTTGAACTTCTCACACACAATAGATGCTTTCATGTTGTTTCTCGGCGTGGGGGTTTGGGTAGCTATAAATAAGCCAATCCACAATTAAGAAGTCAGACGCATGTGACTTTATTGTGAAATGCGCTTGTGTTGCCTTCTTATGACGGCTTGCTCAAACTTCATTATGTCTGTAATTGGAGGTTATCGAGAGGCTGTGTTGTTGTGATGGATGTCAGACATGAGTGAGGAGCCACCTCTGCTTTTGCCGGCTTCCTCTCCCTCAGCATCATGCAGATGGAAGCTGCGATTACCTGAAGCTCTACCACAGGTAGCATCTACGGGAATGGATGCTTAATGCCGGAAGTTACTAGTGTAAATATCAGGAGACATGCTGATATATATGAATAGTATATAAAGTACTATGCAAAGTCTTACACTGCCACAGAAAATAATGTTTCCAAGCTTTTCATTGTCAACCTCCGGGTTTAAAACTTCTCTTGCCATCCAGTATGCTCAGATATTTGTCAATCACTAGACCTCCCTCTTTGGTTAATCAGTACCTCATGAAGTTCATTAAACGATTAAGTTAATTATTTAAGTGAACTGACGTGAAATGGTTGAGGTGCCCAAAGAAAAGATTCAGTAAATCCCTGTGGAACAGAATAAACGTTTATTCCTTTTATTGTTCTAGTTTTAAGTTTAACTCTTCCGCAGTATATATTCCATATTTTATGAGCAAAGATGCACTTTCTGCCAGGATAAACAGCTTAAAACATCTATTTCTCTTATCACCTAAAACTTTTGCAGAGTCCTGCATGTTGCTCTGGTTAAATATCCTGCTGTGTAATTGAGCACCATTGCAGATGGCTTCAGATAAGCTAATTAAAAAGCACAAACCCTGTCCTGCTGTGGATTGGCATTCCATCCAGGGGCTCTATCACAGAGCGGGATTTCTTGTCGGATTTGAGGTAGTCTGGGTTAAATGTAAAATAAAGTCCATATAAGTAGGAGTACTTTCAATCAGACAGGTTATTTAGTTAAGTCCCAAGGAGTTTTCCTGCAGGCCCTGTACCCTTTGCAGGGGGGCAATGAATCAGTTATCGAAAAGGGGCACTTAAACCCTGAAATGGGAGGCCCTCACAATTGTTCGGGCTGGTGGTCATACACCTAAGTTTAGGAGCTTGGGAAACCGAGCTGGCAAAAGAAATCCGATGCAAAAGGCGTTTTTCTATAGGAAGCATCTGCAGCAAGAATATAGGACTGTTTATTTGAGCAAATCTTTTCCCATACTTAAGGCCCCGGGCCTCCGGTTTGAAAGGTGACTGTATACAACAGCTCCTCAGTATCTGCGTTTTTGGTAACCATTGTTTCAGTTATCTGCGATTTACCACAATCCGAAAAAAAGTAAAATGTACAATAATATGTACTTTCATTGTTGCTTCATCCTTTGAGGGGAACCAAAAGCATGATTTTCATCACCCTGTCGTCCATTGACACATGATGTATTTTCATTGCTTTATCTTCTCTTAAGAATTAGTGTAAACCATCAAAATCCCTTTAATTTGAGAGTACAGTTCCGTATAATAATATAAAGTTTAATTTATTATTACTGTATATAATGTTATTCAACTACCACATATAGGAACACAAAAGTTGCATTATAGATGGGGTCGGCAGTTACGTAGCTATTACCTGTGGTTTTGGCCATCCGTGGTAGGTCTTGGAACGAATCACCCCTGTTACTGATTATACCTGCAGGTGACGAGGACAGGGTCTGCATGGGGATGAGCAGCCGCTGGTTCAGGTGGTTTTCTCTGGTTGAAATTATATAATTCTCAATATAAGGAAGTCTAAAGGGTCAGACTCCTGATTTATTTACTGATTAGTCATGCAGACATGACTGAGCTGAGATACGGGGCATCTTCAGATGCAACCTATCTGTACACTCTCTGGGTTTCTCTGTGTAGGATTTGATTATGATTGAAGGGCTCTTTTCGTTCACTTGCAGTTCATGTGAAATATTAGAGATGAATATTTAATGATGACCGTATAGAAGCACTGCAATAGTATTGCGCAGTTACCTCTCGCCGCCATCTTGGCGCATTGTCAGTTATGGTAATGGAGTACTCCCAGCACGTGAATGCAGGCAAGTGAAGTTAAGTAGGGCTTTATTGTCACAGCAATCAAATTCAGCACACTGCATACCTGACGCAAAATATGTTATATAAAACATTACACGAAAGAAAATAAATAAATTGAAGTAAAGCAAAAAATATAGAGTGAAAACGAATATTATTGGTGTGACTCGTACACATGGTTGTCAGCCGCCCATGATGAGAATATTGTTAATTACCTGGGGGGAAGCGGGATTTCTCAGTTAGCTGTGTTAACTTAAGTTAGAAATCATGATTGGCCAATAAGAGTTAAGGAACATTCCTATTGGACAATCTTGATCGTCCGATGAGAGTTTAGCTAAGGAGCATTCCTATTGGACTAGCTTAAGTTAACCCAGTTCAGTTAACTCAGTACTCCTGCTTCTTGGAACAGCCGCCCCCCCGGTTTTTAAAATGTCGTGGGCAACACAGAAAGAAATGAAAGTGACTAAAAGTCTGGAGGTTTAATTTCTTTATTTCTGACTGGGTAAAATAACTGTAGAGGGAAAATTATTGTGGACGAATTATTTTGGTATAAATCCCATGCTTATTTATTATATATTGTGTAACGTTATCTCATTTCCGTCATGAAATAAAATAATGTTAAGCAATTATTTTACTTTGTGCTTAACGTTATAGTGCTGTGCCTGTTGTCATTGTTATTATAACAAATCTGGTTTTATCACACATAAGTGAATGTGTTTAAAAAGTAAATTGCCGATTGATTAAATTTTTTATCTCTGGATGTGGGGCATTTATTTGGGTGCAGGGTCTGTCTGAGGGGTCATCTCTTCTTGTGTTCCTCTTGATGCCTGTGAAGCTGATCGACTCCTCACGCTGCTGTGTCCCACGTTTGCTGTTGGCGCCAGTCAGTGTTGCCTCTGTCATGCATACGTCTGGTTCGCCTAACGTGAAAGGATAAGAATGGTCTACAGGCAGCAAAAGACCCTCCCTCCTCCCCGCTCTGCAAAATTCATAGTGGCTAACCCACCCCCAGTCAGAAAAATGTATCATGTTGTCGGGGACCTCAAAGGCCGAAATTTAATCTCAGTCCAGCCCTTCCTTTTGGATTTGTCTCCGCATTGTATTTTAAAAACTGAAGAATCATTTAATGTTATCATCTTACCTCTCATAAATTATGAGGCACAAAAAGACATTAGATTACTAGTCTTCACGTTGGGTTACATCAGTCAGCACATCCATGAACAGAATGGGGATCATGAGACATTGCAGCGTTAGCATGCTAACAAAAACTAAGACGTTTACTAGCTAAGGAAGCCCAGTACCGTTATCAATAAACACATGGAAACATCAGTAATTTTTGTGTTATTCTTCCTAGATAACCCTTCATCTCTCCTCCCTGACTTTTTACAACTTTGCACATCTGAAAGTATCCTTTACCGCTGTTCTCGTACACCCGATCATGACGAACTCGGCAAAAGAACACAAACAGAACACACTGAATATCCTGCGCTGGGCAGGTAACTGCACCAACATGGCGGATGATGGCCTTCGCTTGGTGTGATGGTACAGTGGATTGTCACGCGCAATCCTCCATACTTGATATTCACGCCAACCCTATACTGAACAAGTGGCCAGAAGATGGTTGCATATTTAATGGCGAGGTCTGAGCTGCGTAGTATGACTCGTCAGTATGCTCCCCATGCTTTTCTCATGAATCAGTAAGAGACGTACTCATCACCTTTTGATTAGTGAAGCCCAAAGTGCGCTGGGCTGCGCTTATGTTTCTTTTCACAGTAAACAAACACAGTGTTCACTGATAAATGAAAAACATCTGATGTTAGATCACAATCATACGCCGCGGCATTTACAGCCGTAACTGAACGCCCTGCATGTCCGAAACAGGATTTCTGCACTCGTCCCGGAGATTCCCCCTCCGCTGCCATGAAGGCCTTGTTCCACACAGCCGCGACGCCCCTTTGGGGTCTCTCACAGGTCCTTACGTTTTCATCTCGACGGACAGCATCTCTCTGTCTCTTAGCCCCGGGGGGATACTTTTAATGGAATGAAGCAAACCTCTCGGTTGCTCTTTTTTTGGTTTTTGTTTGTTTAGGCGACGCTGCCGCGCGCCAAAAATGCTGCGAACCTCGAAGAGAGGTCCACGGGAACCGTGAGTCAGTCAGCTGGGCGGGCACGACAGTGTTGGTTGCCAAGGGAGACAGCGCATCGGCTTAACAAATAGAGATTGTCGCATGTTTGTTTGTCTGCTGTGGGGCCTTGCTGATGGCATGTGGCTTCACCTTCGCTCCCACTACTCCCAGCCTTTGTCATTCCGTAACCAGTCAGTCTCCATAAGAGGCTCCTGAAGAGAAAGGCCACCATCTCAGGATATCACCTCCAGTGTCTGTGTGAACGTGTTCGCATCAGAGAAAAAGGGGGGGGGGGCTTGAAAAGGCTGTTCCACATTCATCTCCATTGCCGGCTCCATGTTTTTTTTTTTTTTATTTGGCTTAACGTTTATTTTTTAATTGATTGAATGTGCAAACCCTGGTGTGTCGTTACCCAGAACGCTCTGTCCCTGCGTGCCTGCTTTTCTTTCCACGCGATTAATAGGTTTTATTTCTTAAAAGCTTGACTGTTCCCGTTTTAATCCATATGGTGTCAATGAAACTGGCATAATTCAATAAAATGAATCACGCAGGCAGTAAATAATTTCCACTCAAATATTCGCTGACGGCCGCACATTCGTGAAGCGTGGTGTCTGATGGACGGCCGCGTCGTAAATTAGATACATAAATCGATGTAAACCATAAAAACGTGCCGATTCAAAACTGCTGTATTTTACGTATGCGGCCAGATTGTGGGCTACAGCAGGATATTTCCATGTCTCTCACCTTCACTCTTCCTGATTAACTTCCCAAGTCGAGAAGCATCTTCAGAAATGCCATATATCGCCATGGAGATGCCCAGGGAAACCAGGGAGGACCTTGCCACGGCCTGATCTTAAAGTGGAAGGTGATGCAGCAGAGGGAGATGGGGGGAGTGGTATTGGGGGGGGGGACTGGTGACTAAGGAGTGATTAGTACTGCGATCACAAACACGCAGGAACATCCACATGTCATCGATCTATAAACGTGCTATGTAGACGAACATGTCTTACTCACCTTAAAGCAGACACTCTCATGACACTTATGTATCATGGAATTGGAATGTTGCATAATCTACTCATCCACTCATTTCCAGCTGCTTTACCAGTGCTGGTTTTTTTGCAGGGAGTACAGGGCGTATGGCAGGGGAACACGGTGGACGCACGCAGTAAAAAACGAGGAGGTAAACATGACGGTTTTATGCGCTATGATTTACGATGAGCTAATACAGCTGTACAAGATGGACATTTAGCATATGAGCCTCGGAAGGTGTTCCTCCAAGATCTGGCTCTGCTCTGTAATTATTTCTCCGAGAGATTGTGGAATCGCTGGGCTTTGTGTCTGGGGCGGAGCAGTCGTTAAACATGTAGAGACACTGAGCCCCTGAGGTCATACATGTTTTCCCTCAGTGGGTTTGTATGCCTTAGACACACCTGGCACGTTCACAGCCTGTCTTTGAGATACATGAGGTCACCGTATGGTGCAGGAGATGAAGGTCCATTCTAGAAGATTCTGGATCTGTGTTTTTACATGATGAACCGTGATCCATCTCTCTATTGATGGTGTGGAGGTCTTACGTTGTTGATGGTTCTGTTGGTACCTGAATGTTAGGATCAGTGACTGTATACGTTCACTAACAGCCAAAATAAGCTGCCGTTAAATGAGGGTCACTGTTTAATGTTTATTTTAGGGCCTGAATGGAGAGACTTCAACAGCTTTGAGGACAGGTGACATAGGATAAGCTTCTTACATGCAACATTTCATGCAAATCTCTGTTAGAAATGGTGGATCCCATACCTGTACAATGGGCCAAGTTTGAGATCTTGTGTGTGAATAGGGTAACTGCAGTTGGTTATGTGGTTCGCACATAAACCTCAAGCCAATCACCACCTTCCGGCTCCTTCCAGCATCTTCTTAATCGGGGGTTGAGGCAGGAGTCCCTAGGCCAGCGGAGGAACAGTGTCACCACACTAAACTGATCTGAATTCTGAAAACAATGATTCTGTCATAAAGGGAAGCGTTTACCCACAGCTTACCAATAGCATCTCATGTGCACGACTTTTAATAGATTGTGGAACAAAAACTACTGTGGTTTATCTGTGTCCGTTTGTTTCCACAATTGGACTAAAAAAGTAAGATGTTTTAATGCAGTTGCAACATGTAGCACAGGGGTTCTGGACGTGTGTCGTGTGTTAAGGCCCACGGAAGTCCCTCAGGTTCCTAACGGATTTGAAACTGATTCTTATCATTTGCCTCGAGAAAAACCAAACCAGGCCCCATAAAAAATGTAAATTACAGCGTGTGCGTGTTTTCCTTGGTGCGTCTGTGGAAACTGCAAAACACCTCTTTACTCCGCTCTGACAAATAAAGCAGAAAAGCCACAAAACCACCCCCCCCCCTACACAGAAGTGGTTAATGCCAGTACCACAAATGGCTGTTTACGCAGTACAGAACACTCCCCCCCCCCCCCCCCCCCCCCACAAACTGGAGAGGTGGCCTGTGCCATTTTGGCGGCGTTGTTATGTCATAAAAGTCGACGCTTTGTGACCGAGTTACAAAGCTTTCATTTAACAGTAACAGTGGTGATATTGACAAGTGCATAAATGCATATAAATTCGAAAAACCCGACACCCACAATGACTTGCATCTTTTGCTGAGCTGCCAGTTCCGAGATTCTACTTGTCTTGTAACGGCCCTTTTCTTTGCAGAGATTTATAGATTTTTTTTTTTTTTTTTTTGCCCAAGCCAGGAAAATGAAGCGGCCAAGCGGCAGCTTGTGTGGAAGTGGCTGCCTGAAGCGATGTTTAAGTCCCCATCTGAGAGCGCGGAGCAGCGTACGTGGGCGGCGAGGTGGTCTGCATGTTCTCATGACATTTCACATTCAACACCAGTCGCCGACTGGAGTTCGCCCCTCTGCACCCCTCCTCTCCTATTTTTCTTCATTTCCCCCCCCCCCCCACCACCCTCACAAAATCCTCTCTGTCTTCCCTCCAAGTCCCCCCCCCCCCCCCACCCCACAAACCCACCCACCCAGCGCCCCCTCCCCAGTGGTTTGTTTTGTGCCACCTCTAACCGCACCTGAACCCAACGCAGAAAAAGTCCTGCCCTTTGCCCGCGGGAAAGCAGACGCCATGGAACCGTTTGTGCCCGTGGTGTGAGAAAAGAAAAATATCCCCGACCAGAGCGCTGGTGACACATTCTCACACGCACGTGTGCGCACACACCTTGCTTTTCGTTCCATGGAAGGGCTGCTGAATCTGTTTGTCACGCCTATTGGAACTTTGCAACAGCACCTGGGTACTGGAGACCCATCTTAACTTTTGGTGTCGAAACTGACTCGAGCTCCTCAAGACACCGCATCAGCAAAACAATCCATATAACTGGAACATTTAGGTTTTTAAACATATATGTAGCCACAAATCTATAATGCAACTACAGCCAAGCATATACTGTCATGTTTTGGCAATTCAGTAATGGGCTTATTTTACCTATTTACTATATTTTCAATATCGTATCAGTCACTGTTGTGATGTCTATGATATCATTCTTGTTTCAACATGCCTGTTCAGCTATATAAAATTACCATATAAAATTAGCAACTGCCCGACGAAATGAAAAATTCCCTGAACCCTGACGAGCATAAGTAGTCGGAGGATGAATGTATGGATTAATGAAATAAGGGTAACCTTAGACTATTTTTGGTGCTTTCTGAGTGATTTAGTGACAACTAGCCCAGTGTAAGTCCAACTTAAAAGAACTTCTTTATTATTAAGAATGTACCCTAAAGCAACAACATGCTTTTTCGGAAACTTCACAACTGAAGAATGGAGATATAGGAAAAAGTACCAGATGGAGAGGAAAACATAATAAATGTGGCATTTCTCCAAGCCGTCCAGGCTCCCCCCCCCCCCCCCCCCCCCCCCCCCCCCAAACGGCAGCTTCTGCTTCTTACTGAAGTTTCCTCTCGGGCACATATAAAAACTCAGCTTTCCTCACTCCTCTTACGAACGTTTCTCAATGCTTTAAATTTGATACTGCAGATATCATGCTTGATATTAATGACGCCTTTATTTAGGTACCTAAGCTCTCCCTGGAGCACGAAGCTTCACCCTTCTGTGCAGAAATGCAGTTCCTCCATCTTTGTGTTACTGCTGCCTGATCTGTTACTGCTGCCTGATCTGAGTATAGCCCTCTTCCCCGTGCTTGAGTTGACCTGTATCCCTGTACAATAGTCTCGAACATGCCATCTTAGAGACTGTAGTCCTGCTCTGGGATCTACCCATCCTGTCACCTTACAGGAAGGCGTGAGATCAGTTGATACTGTGTTGTCTTCC
Organism: Brienomyrus brachyistius; assembly: GCF_023856365.1. Taxonomy (NCBI): domain Eukaryota; kingdom Metazoa; phylum Chordata; class Actinopteri; order Osteoglossiformes; family Mormyridae; genus Brienomyrus; species Brienomyrus brachyistius. The sequence goes on from NC_064554.1 coordinate 3,928,488, forward strand.
AGTATTAACTATGTGTGTATTATATTGACATAGCAATACTTGGCATGAATAATTATTTAGTCATAGTAGTTTTTTTTGGCTCATTGGGAGCATTAATTGATTTTGCGAAGACCAACAAAATAACAGCAGCAGTCAAAGCAAGTTGAGGGAGTCTGGGAATCAGTGCGTGGGCTTTGTTTGCAAAGTAATATGGCTTCGTAGAGTATTACTGAGCATAGTAGAGTATAGTGAGTATTACTGATTTTGATCCGATGATGACATGGAGTAGTGAGGTATGGATGCTTCAAGTCAGCATCAACCCCAGGTCCCTCTGTCCATCATGAACACATTCGGGGGTTTGACTCTCTCTCTCCGATGGCTAGTTTAGCTAACAGCGTAGACGACTTGCTGGTGCCCCCCCACTCCCAGCACAGTCGGAGAATTATCACTTTGACGGAGGAAGGAAAGCGGCCACTGGATGGGAAGGAACAGCTTCTGAACGGGCCTGGGGAGGGGCAAAACTCACACATGGAGTTTAACTTTGGCTGGCAGAGGAAGAGGAAAGTGGCCTGTGTGAGTGTCCTTATGCATGTGTGCATTTCTGCGTGTTTGTATTTGCAGTGTGCATGCATGATAGATTAATGCATTAGTGAATGAGCTGTTGACAGTAAAATTGTGCCTTCAGGGGCATCACCAGTAAATCTACAAGCTTGGGCACTACTTTTGAGTGCTTGCGTGTGTGTCCCTTGCTGACAGAAACATGCAGTGCTGTGAGTTTCCCTCTTACTCAATCTGACAAGAAGAATACAATAATCTGACAAGAAGAAGACAATGAAGACCCATCATTGACCAAAAACCAAAGTTCAAGTAAATATAGTCTCTTTCCTTGCATTTTTGTCTAAAACTGTCCTCGATCTTGCAAAGAATAAATTCTGGATTCTGACCTGTTCAGCTGGATAGCTAATTGAGACTGTCCTCCTGGCTGATATTGACACCCCTGTGATTTCTAAGAGTAGCATGCAGGCCATTGGTTCTCATCCTGCTGGTGCTATCTGCTGCCTTCGTCAAAGGGCACCGTCAGATGCTCCTACCCAGCCTTTCTTAATTCGGGAGACTGCTCTGAAGTAATGTAAGTCTCATCGCTCACATAGACTCTTCCACGTGTGTTGAGAAACACAATCGGTCAGGAAACAACCGGCGTTCCACATGGCTTAGCTCTTGGCCCCATCTCCTTGTCTCTGTTTGCTGCCTCTATATGTCTGATCATTTAGTTCTGTGGCTCCTCCAACCACTACTATAAAAAAGGCATCTATCTTTTCCTGACCTTCCCAAATGACACAACAACCCCATCACATGCCTCGCTGACACTGAGGCGTCCTGCAGCTGAAACATTTTTAGACCAAGCTTCAGGTCTCCCATGGCAACCCAACCAGTTTGACATGACAGGTTGGATCAACATAGTTGTCTCTGTCCTGGTTTGCCAGGAAAATAAGGGCAAGATGGATAACCAGGTATCCATTGTGGACCACATTGCAGTTATTTCCCAATCTTGAAAATCTATTTTGTAGAAATAACCCAACTCCTTTTCCAGGCACATGTCATCTCACAACTGGACTACTGTAGCACTTATCTGCCAGGGCTGCCAACGTGTGCTGTGAAACCGCCGCGGATGATTCAAAATGCCGCAGCCCGCCTGGCATTCAGTCAGCCGCAATGCTCTCGTGTTACACCCCTTCTTGTCTCTCTTCATCGGCTCCCTAATGGCGTTCGCATCAAGTTCGAGTTCCTGCTGCTCGCTTTCAGACTTGTTAATGGAACAGCATGCCCCAACACCGATACACTCATCAGGTCTTACGCTCTCTCTCACACTCTGTGGTTAGCAACCAAACATCACCTGATATTTCTTTCACCGCATGAAAACAGGTCTCGTAATAGACAATTTCCATGCTTTGTTCCACTGAAGAGAAACAACTTATCCAACTACATTTGGTTTGTAGAGCCTTCAAGAAACGTTCTCTCTTGGGAAAAACTCACCCAACCTCATCTCACCAATGACCCTTCTTCGCTCTCTGTCCTTGTTGACCGATTCAGATCATTTATTATTACTGGATGTAGTTTGAGTGTTAGTTATATTAATTATAATTCTTCTTCCTATATTACTTTTCACTTGCTACTGGTCACTCACTGGGAGCCTAACCTATCAGTACCTTTTCCTGAGGTATCTCCTTGACAGCTGTATGATTGTGATGTATTATCTGCCTCAGTTGTACGTCGCTTTGGACAAAAGTGTCTGCTGGATAAATAAATGTAAATGTAAAATAAATGTTAGGCCTCCCCCACCCCTCCGGGTACCTCTGGGACCTTTGAACCTGAATCCAGTTGAAGACGGCTGCGAGTTGTGGTGATGCAACCCCATTCTCCCTCTCCTATCATCCATCTCCTTTTTGAAGTGGTCTTTTGAGAATCCATCTTTGAGAGCTCCTTGACTGGCTTTTGAAGTTTGTCTCCATATCTTACCAACTCTCTTTCTCTGCCTATGTTTCATCTTGATCTGCTTTATCATTTGACATTCAGGATCAAGTGTAAAAAGAGGTAAAAACAGAAATTGAAGTGAATCCCCTTTCCCCGCCTACACTGTGCTCAGTCTGGCTTTTGTACCTAGAAACTTAGAGAAACAGAAACTGGTTTGCGTCAGTCTCCCACCTTCTACAGGCCTTGCAGCTGTGATTGACCTTGTTTTGTTTGTAGAGGTCAACACACTTTTAAGCACTTCCTGTGTCGTTCATTAATTTTTTTTACATACGGTGCCCACTTGTATATCTATACCTCAATGCAACCATCAACTTGGACCAGTAATCACAGTCTTTATTAACTGTAAAAAGTGAGAAACTTTATGCTGAACTACACTGGAAAAAAACTGCACTGCCATAGTGCTCAGACACCCTTTTCCAGTGTTTTACATCAGTTGACCGAAAGCGGGATTTACCAGACATTATTCTGGTCTACCGAAAGCCGACTTAGACAATTTCCCTTCCGAAAGCCTGTTGACACAGGATGCCCACGACCCACACGTACACAGTTTTTCCACTGTCGACCTTCTGTCTGGCCCCATACTTGTAACTCTGAAAGCCATGCATCCTGGATTCCGACCATGTGCTTCTGTCTACCAGTTACAATGGCTTTCCTCCATTATTCCCTCTGGGCTGACATCACCTTCAACGCCAGCTTGTAGCCTCTCCAGCTCCGGCCGATAACTGCCTGCCAGGCATGGCATCCAGCAGTTAAATGCCGCTGAAAGTCAATGAGCTGCACCTCAGTCCGCGGCCACGCTGGTTATTAATACCGGTCTCTGGGAAGGATTTGAATTTTTTCAGATGCCAGTCACGTATGTGCAGCGCCTACGCGCTCTCTGTGCACGCTGAGGCTGCTGCGTAGCTTTTGTCCGGCTCTTACGCTCACACCAGCCTCGGATTACACAACAGTATGCTGTCGGTGCTTGCACATTTATCACCAACTATAAAGGATTGCAAACCAAAAAATTTAACATTAAGATTACAGTCACTTTACCTATGAGTTGGATTAATCACTAATGCTTTAAAATATGAGAACAATCTCGCTATAACAGTCTTGCCACATTGTGACATTAATGACTAGCTATGGTGTCATTCAAATGTCCCCACAATGTAATAAAAATCTGTTATTTTGACGTTGTGGGGACCATTTCTCAGTTCCCCACAAAGATCTGTGAATGCAATCGAAAAAACTATAAATGCCAAAAGACTTTGGTTACTTATGATTAAGGTTAGGGCTGAGTAGGAGTTAAGGTTGCCACGTAGAGATTAAGGTTTTCCCTATAGAAATCAATGGAGAGTCCCCACAAAGATATAATTACAAACCCGTGTGTGTGTCCAGCAATGTACTGGCGTCCCATCCAGGGTGTACCCCTGTCTTGTACCCTATGCTGCCTATGACAGGCTCACGGTCTGTCAGCCTGTTCAGGATGGACAGGCTAATTATGGTATAAACTCACGTAAAGGGAAATGAATAATTCCTCTCCAACATTTTTTATGCGCTGTCCCCTACACCTGTTGTTCTTGTCTTTTCTTGTCTCTGAAACCTGTGGTCCCAGTGTTGATATTTTTCAATTCATAATTTGAATCTAGCTGTTCAGAAACTTCTTGAAAAGCCAGACAGAAATACAGGAAGCAGCTGTCGCCAGGGAAACAGACGGAAGATCTGTGGAGGAGTAGGGGAGAGATTGTGAGGTAGGGAAAAATGAAAAAAATGGATGGAATAAAGGCCACTTGGGCTGTGCTGTTTTTCCTTGTACCCGTGTGATTTCGGCAGGGAGACAGGAATGCTCCTGCGCATCTTTGTCTAGGAATAGCCCAGCTGACGCATACTAACAGACGAGCCTCGCGTTGCTGGCATTGCTCGCTCTTTCGCTCACTCGCTCACTCTCACCCTTTCTTTTTGCCGTCCTCCCTTATGGCGATGTGTCCCTACATCCCTCCGCTTTCTTCCTCACACCCCTTTCTCTATCTCCCGAAAAGTCCCGGGTGCAGCTGTTGGCGCAGGGCTTGGCAGCGTGCATCCTGGGCTGGCAGAAAGCCCCGCCTTCACTCCCATGCCCAATCCGCCTCCTCCGCTAGCTCGGGAAAATTGCGGCGCCCACACCTGCGTCCAGCGGACGTGGACACTCTCCCCGCACGGCCCAGCGGCCGGTCCACATTCCGGAGAGGCAGCGGGAGGGTCGAAACTTCATGCGGACGGCCGGAACGTCATGCGTCTCCCTGTCGATGAGCTGTACCTCTCTGAATCCTACCCACCCTCCATCTCTGTCAGGAGTGACACAGACTATCCACGTGTGACCCCCCCCCACCCCCCCCCCACCATTGCCGCACTGCGTGCCCCAAGCATACTGAGTCGAGATACAAAAACCACTCTGTGATCGTGAGCCTGAAAAAACAACAACACAAAAACACAGAAATCCACACTGCCAAAGACAAGACAAAGTCACCAAGAAGCAGCACCTGAACTTGGAACTGAGTGCCGTCCGTCTCAACACAGCGACCGCATAGACACCTCACCCTGCTCGCCGAACCTCCCCCCTGCTCGCCGAACCTCACCCTGCTCGCCGAACCTCACCCTGCTCGCCGAACCTCACCCTGCTCGCCGAACCTCACCCTGCTCGCCGAACCTCACCCTGCTCGCCGAACCTCCCCCCTGCTCGCCGAACCTCACCCTGTTCGCCGAACCTCCCCCTGCTCGCCGAACCTCACCCTGTTCGCCGAACCTCCCCCTGCTCCCTGAACCTCCCCCTGCTCGCCGAACCTCACCCTGTTCGCCGAACCTCCCCCTGCTCGCCGAACCTCACCCTGTTCGCCGAACCTCCCCCTGCTCCCTGAACCTCCCCCTGCTCACCGAACCTCACCCTGCTCCCTGAACCTCCCCCTGCTCCCTGAACCTCCCCCTGCTCACCGAACCTCACCCTGTTCGCCGAACCTCCCCCTGCTCGCCGAACCTCACCCTGTTCGCCGAACCTCCCCCTGCTCCCTGAACCTCCCCCTGCTCGCCGAACCTCCCCCTGCTCCCTGAACCTCCCCCTGCTCACCGAACCTCACCCTGCTCGCCGAACCTCCCCCTGCTCGCCGAACCTCCCCCTGCTCCCTGAACCTCCCCCTGCTCGCCGAACCTCACCCTGCTCGCCGAACCTCACCCTGCTCGCCGAACCTCCCCCTGCTCGCCGAACCTCCCCCTGCTCGCCGAACCTCATCCTGCTCGCCGAACCTCCCCCTGCTCGCCGAACCTCCCCCTGCTCCCTGAACCTCCCCCTGCTCGCCGAACCTCACCCTGCTCGCCGAACCTCACCCTGCTCGCCGAACCTCCCCCTGCTCGCCGAACCTCACCCTGTTCGCCGAACCTCCCCCTGCTCACCGAACCTCACCCTGCTCGCCGAACCTCCCCCTGCTCGCCGAACCTCCCCCTGCTCCCTGAACCTCCCCCTGCTCGCCGAACCTCACCCTGCTCGCCGAACCTCCCCCTGCTCCCTGAACCTCCCCCTGCTCGCCGAACCTCACCCTACTCGCCGAACCTCACCCTGTTCGCCGAACCTCCCCCTGCTCCCTGAACCTCCCCCTGCTCGCCGAACCTCACCCTACTCGCCGAACCTCACCCTGCTCGCCGAACCTCACCCTGCTCCCTGAACCTCCCCCTGCTCGCCGAACCTCACCCTGCTCGCCGAACCTCCCCCTGCTCGCCGAACTTCACCCTGTTCGCCGAACCTCCCCCTGCTCCCTGAACCTTCCCCTGCTCGCCGAACCTCACCCTACTCGCCGAACCTCACCCTACTCGCCGAACCTCACCCTGCTCGCCGAACCTCACCCTGCTCCCTGAACCTCCCCCTGCTCGCCGAACCTCCCCCTGCTCGCCGAACCTTCCCCTGCTCGCCGAACCTCACCCTGTTCGCCGACTCACGTGAAAACTTACTAAATACACTAAAGCTTACATGTCTTCACGCACAGAGGCTGCTTCCTTGCTAAGACGTTATACTCTTTGTATTAATGCTGATGCAATTTCACCCATTTAGTCGTATCTTTTGGCCTAAAGCTATTTTTATAAATCAAGTAAATGCAACTCAAAGTCACCAGTTTGATCTTTGGTATCAGTGATAAATCAAAACTGTAATCGTTCCAATTTGACAGTACAATGTCAGAAACATATGCAGCTTTATATTGTTATATGTCTTATAACATAAATATATATATACACACACATACACACAGTGTGTATATGTGTGTGTGTGTGTGTGCATGTGGATTAGGTTTATATTACTTTGTGGGGACCAAATGCAATGTAATGAACACCTCTTTTTTGATTTTGTGGGGACCATTTTTCAGGTCCCTACAAAGATCTGTGAATCAATCAAAAAAAGTTAGGGCTGAGTAGGTGTTAAGATCGTCATGTTGGGATTAGGGTTTTCCCCATTGAAATGAATGAAGAGTCCCCACAAAGATATAATTACAAACCCCTGTGTGTGTGTGTGTGTGTGTGTGTGTACAGGCGCTCCCTGGGTTACAATGGTCCATGTTACGATATTTGACTTTATGATAGGTATAATTATTCACTGACTTACGGGAGATATTCAACACTTTATTATAAAATTGGCTTCGTGTTAATGATTTTGCCCAACTGTAGGCCAATGTAAGTGTTCTCAGCAGGTTTAAGGTAGGCTAGGCTGTGATGCTTGTTAGGTTAGGTAGGTACTGAATTACTGTAGGTAGGTACTGCATTTTCACCTTACAATATTTTCACCTTACTTTCCAAACGTGAGCCGATTATACAAAACTCTTGTATCAGCAATAGGTGTGGTGACATGACATTACTAGAATATGTTTTTTTTAGTGTTTAATTGTTATCAAAAATCTAGTGGATCATTTTGATCCATTAACAAACAAGCTTGGTCATTATGTATACAGACAGGGGAACAAAAGTGTTTTCTTTGCACTAATCCTGTGTGACAGAAGTTAGCTTATCGGTCCGCCATCCTTCCTGAAGACTGCTTTAGCGTGTCAGAGGGGATTTTGCATTAATCTCTGGTAGAAAGCCGGTGCTCTTCTCCTCTGTTCACACATCAGTGCGCTGCACTGCTGAAGGTCATCGTGAGCAAGACCATAATTCTACACTTCAGTATCAGAATCAGAATGCACTTTGTCGGCCAGGTACAACTGCATGTACTAGGAATTTGCTCTGGCAGTATTGATGCTTACATTCACAGACAACGTAGAACATAAGTAAAAAAAAACATGGTAAAGGCAAAAATATGATTATAACAATCAATCTTCATTTCATAGAGAAGATACTCAGTGTAGCTGAAGCTTTGCTGGACAGTCAAACACTCTCACGTTAGCCTCTGCTCTTCGACAGTCACAATTCATATTTACAATAATTCTTCTTCTGCAAAGGTGAACATGAAGATGGACGTGACCCTCAGCCACTAGAGGGACAGTGGGTATGCAAACTGCCCTCGTAAATCACATTCCTTGTTGGTCGCTTTTGATTTTCAATATGCACGTAATTAACACTTAAACTGCCAGATCCTGATCTGGTCCTTACATCTTGAAGAGGGTCAGTTGTAGTAATAACTGGCGAACAATTTGTAGCTGGAAAAACTTCCGCAGCATAACTGGCCACAGCTGTGCATTTAATACTGTGTATCAGATGAAGCGTACAGTGAAATGCAGAACCAGCAACAGTCTGAGGAGTCTGAGGAGTCACGTCTGTGTTTCTTCTGCCATGACGCCAATTTCCATGCCCCCACCCTTTAAAAAAGTAAAAGGCTTGATGGTGAAATGGGATCTTTCACCTGGACTTTGGTGTGTCACTCACCTGCTTGGACCATATAGAGTGTAGGGACTCACAGGGACTCGGTGCCGCCACCCTGGGCCAGGGTAGGGCTGTGACTCGCTGTGACTCGCCATACCTCTGTGTGAGTCACTGGTTGGGCTTTGCCCCTCATATTTACAACAGGGGTTCCGGGGGCAGGTCAGACTGGGGACAGGCATTCTCTGCTGCCGGCTTAACAAGCCCCCCAACTGAAGCTGGAAATGTACGGGTGGGGTGGGGGGGGGGTGGGGGTTGTGGGGTGGGGGGGTTGATTGGAAGAGACAAAGGGAATGAAAAAGGAGACAAGCTAGGGGTGGATTTTTCAAATTGCGAGCTTTGCTAATAAAGCTGACCGAGCGCATGCAGATATTAAACTCGTAATAACAATCATGTGCCGCCCCCTTTCTGAATCAGCCTCTCCACACACCAGCTGCTGCTCGCTAACAGATTCCAGATCGCTGCGACCCCCCCCCCACATCCCATTCTTCCTGCCATTTCTTCTTCTTCTTCAAACTGGAAGTGGGCCGTGAGTCAGGGCCCGCTGGGCCCGCGAGGAGGGCCAGAGAGGAGCAGATCTGCACGTGCGAGTGCCTGCGAGGCCACTGCTGCCAACTGCGGAGTGCTGCGCTTTTAAATGTGCTTCCTGGAAATTAAGAAAAGGGCTAACTGCTGTGGGATTTCTGGGGGACTTTTACCCAGACCGCTGGCCGCTGTGTGTGTGTGTGTGTCTGTGTCTGCCTGAATTAGGTTTACATTACATTATGGGGACAAAATGTCCCCACAATGTAATACAAACCTGCTTTGTTGTCATTGTGGGGACCGTTTCTCAGGTCCCCACAAAGATCTGTGAATGCAATAAAAAATGCCAAAAGTCTCGTATTTTGTTTGGTTACTTATGGTTAAGGTTAGGGCTGAGTAGGAGTTAAGGTCGTCATGTTGGGATTAGAGGATTCCCCATAGAAATGAATGGAGAGTCCCCACAAAGATATAATTGCAACTCTGTGTGTGTGTGTGTGTGTGTGTGTGCGTGTGCAAGTTTGTCTTCTTTGCCACTTCTGTGCCAGTGAGTGTGTCTGCAATATTTGCTCTTGTACCCTGAACAAATTTAGAAAAAACACCCCCAGGAATTTATAACCTTGGGTTCGGCCGGCCCGCGTGGGAGGGCCCAGGAGAGCCATGTTTGCTGGGAGGATGCAGCTTGTGTTTGTTTGCGACCGATGGGGCCTTGATGGCACCCTGCCTCCCACAATGTCACCAGCCAGCCTGCCGAATGACACACAGGTGACACCCCGGCCTACACCACGCTCTCTGAGTGAGGTGACAAAGACAAGCACACGTTCAGGAGGTGGAACCCGAGAGAAACAGGGAAGGTCAAATGCAAACCCAGGAGAGGGACCTGCAACAACGTATACGAACTGAGTTAGCGTAGCTACGGAATTAGCTTAAACACCAAGCTGTATAAATAAACTGAAAGTGTCTTCAATTCAGGCTTCCTTATCAAATGATACAGTATCGGGAATTAATACTAATATCGGTCTTCATGTAGTCCAGTAAAGAAGTTTTGTTAAGTTTCCAGATCTTTATAGAATTTTTCACAACAACATATCCAGCAGACTGAGTGAGTTTGGGAAATTTCCTTAAATGACTTAAATAGCAGAAAATATGTTTATTGTCCTCTTGGTGCTATCTTACATTATGATGACTTTCTACCTGCACAGGTGAAAGATAACACAACGAAACTGAAACCAGATGTTTGGGCAGGATCGTTCGCGTCAATCTGCGGCAAGGCGTGACCTCACTTCCTTTGATGAGATCTCAATGAGCGTCGGTGGCGACGGACCTGGGGCTTTCGTGTTAGGATGTGGGATGCGTCTGGCAGGAAGTTACGGTACGCGCCGAGTGTACTGCAGTTCGCAAGCGCAGCCGTCAGAGCGGAGGAATATCCAGCCATGAAACCGGACAGTTTACAAGTGGTAAGAACTTGGTTTCAAAGTGGGCGGAACAGCTGCCCGGATTACAATAATGCACGATCATGTACACGTCACATGTAGCCCAGCAGTGCCAATGCGGGGTCTGTAAAGGGGGGAGTTGGAACAATTCTAAGGTTGGTAGGGGCCCTAAATACTTTAGAACATGATTGGCATGCGCTGGGTTTGGGGGCCAATATGATGTACTTTCATGGAGCCCAAAATCTATAGTGGTGCTTGTGGGAGCCAGGAGCAGGCGTGGGGGGGGGGGGGGGCAGGGGGGGGCATGTACCTGCCTGCTGTGATCACTTGGCCCGGGTGAGTGCGCTGCTGGGAGCCGGCAGCTGCCCACACAAGCTCGCGGTCACCGGCGCCAGTCCCATCCCGTCTCATAATTCGATACCCTTGAGGGCCAACCATTCCCTCAAAAGCCAAGGTAGCCAAAAGCAGCCGGCAGGCGAGAAGATTCCCGCTCAAAAGAGAAAAAAGCAAGTGAGTCACCTAAACTTCCCAAAAGCCTTTTCTTCCAACTTTACGGGAACTGGAATGCAATTTATTTTCCCCTTCATCTTTTTGACAGGCACCGGCTCGGACGCCTGGATCAGCGCCTGTGTGGCCGCTGCATTTTCCCGTGGGCGGGGAGGCTTAATTATTACCACTGGAACTGGCAAACTGGCTGCAAGCTCTGCACACTGGGGGCTTGTATGCAGCTTCCTGTACTGGCACCAGTTAACTCCAAGGCGCACCATTACTCAGATGTTCGACAAAAAACATGCTTTCCGCTCCCGTGTGTCACTGCTTGCTCGGCACAAAATGAAAAACGTTTCCGCAAGAACTTTGCGGCCGTGCCCCGGTCAGGAGGCGACGCCGTTAAGGAGAGTCTCCCTGCAGCTTTCTCCCGTCTGCTCCCGTATTATAAGTTTGCACAGAGCCAATTCGCGGCTGTGTAGGAGGTCGGGCACGATGCGGCATCTGGAATGTTCTGCTGCGATTCAGTTGGAGCTACATGCTCCTCAAGGGTGAAACCTGGTTTATCAACCGGAACATTCTACCCAGTGGACATTACCCACACTGCACCTTTCCCACATCTCTGCGATATCTGTCATATAGTGACATCTGTTGTATTTATTATTTCTACAGTCGCCACCGTGTCTGTTATATTGCGCGAGGACCCCTAGCTCCCCTGAGCCAGTGTACGTGCATCTTCTATTTTTATTTATTAGCTATTATTTTCCCTTTCCCTTCTCCCTCTTATGCTGCACTTGTCTTGTTCTCTGCACTTTATGTATATATGCTGCACTGTGGTCCTGGGGAATGTCAATATGTGCCACTGTTGCTGCGGATTGTATATAGATGGTTTGACAATAAAGACCCACTTGACTTGACACTTGACACAGGCATTCCGTCGCAACTCCGAGACGTATGACTCATCGGCATGATGTTGTGCATCAGTCTCCCTTTTTGAGACTGACCATCGTTCAGGAGATCCAGGAGATCTTTTCATAATGACTCCTAATGGAGATGGAAGTGTGCAATTGGAGAGTCTGTCTCCGTTAATTGCTCTGTAGTATATGATGGGACTGAAGGCACTAGGCTGAAGTGGACCCAGGGTGGGATGCCAGCCCATTGCAATGCAGATATACAGACACCGAAGGGCATGTCTCTGAAGAGCATCCATAAGAACCGCAAACACCAAGCTGAGGACATGCAAACTCCTTCCCATCAGGATCCAGACCCTCAGTACTGCAGATGTGAGGCACGTTGCCGCCTGTAGGCTGAAACTCTGAAACCACTTTTATTATGGAGCTGTAAAGTGAAATTTATTGGAATGAATCCCAAGTGCTGACATTCCTCATCTTACACTCATCAAAACTGCAAACACTCCCCTGCCTCTGTGCTTGCAGGTATCTATTTCTTTATACGCTTTTTGCTCAGTTAATCCGGAAAACTACGGCTGACCTGCAGGAGGTCATGTGATTTTCAGCCCCCATTCTGGACGCCAGGGATACTCAAGTTGTTCGCTGTGAGCGCATCTCTGGAGCGAGTTCTGGAAAAGTCCACTTCATTTCCATCCATCCAGTATCAAGGTCATGGGCGGCCTGGATCCTGTCGCATGCGGCACGGGGCGCAGGGCTGGGGAACACCGAGCACAGGATGCCAGATTCCTGCAGAGCACACACATGCACACACTCACGCACTCCGAGATGGTGCTGCTGGAGGTGTGAGGTGACAATGCCCCCCGCTGTGCCAGCGTAACAACCGCGCCTCGATAATTTCCATCGCCTTGCCAATGTTGGGCTACTTCATCCATAATTTTGGTTATGTAAACAGCACAGAATTCAGACTCGACCGCGCTCAGACTGCACTCCTGCGGGAGCAAACTCAGAAAAGAGAATAAAGCGCGAGAATATGGCGGGATTTTTATTATCTTGTTAAGCCTCTGGGCAGGCTTGACAGCTGCGGATTCTGACGGAGGATATTTCTCTGCGTGTCGTGCCGTCAGAGTGAAGTACGTACGCGTGCGGGGGTGCAAGCGTAAGTCTTGGTGGGGCTGTTTGTGCACCGTTCCTGTCTGTCAGGAGGAATATTCTGATCAGGATGTGGGTGTATGTACCGCGTCTGCTCCATCCAGGAGTTATTCACCGTAGTTTATAATTCGGGAACTGACTCTTCTCTGGGACACTTGAAGAGCCAATGTAGTGCGAGGTATGAAGAGCAACCAATCAGAATAAAGGGTCCAGGGCCCCACGCAATCCTGGTCAAGTGGTTAGAAGATGGATGGATGGATGGATGGATGGATGGATGGATGGATGGATGGATGGATATCACCATATGTATAACAAAAAAGTGGGAGCTTTCAGTCAGGGCATAAGACCCTGAAATACCAGGCACTGTATCATTAAAGCATATCTGACATAAACGTCATATGTGAGCTGCATACGTTTAACTGGCTGTGCCAGTCTATCTGCCCTATTGTGCAAAATGCAGTTTTAAAGAATCCCTTTAAAGTCACAAACAACAAGATGGCACCAATTCTCACCGTGACCCTGATGCTAGCGTCTCCCCTTAGCAGGTTTAGGTTAGACACTTTGTGAGAACTGTAGGCAGAAGCGTGTAAGCACTGTGGACAGCTGTCAGCCTGCGTGTCAGTCAGTCAGGCAGTAATTGTGGGGATCTGCCAGTCTGCCTGCGATGCTCAGTGTAATGCAAGGCGACAGAGATCTCTCTGCTCCTGCACTCTGTGTGTCCCGACTGATCCCTAAGCCAAGGAGCAAGCGCACCACCCCCCGCCCCCCCCCTCCCCCCCACCCACTCCAGAGTAACGGCTGTCAGGTCCGCGGGAGGCTGGGAGCGCGACAGGTGTCCACAGCTGGAATGTCAGACAGCGAGGAGGGAGAGACAGATGAGGAAGTCGATCGACGACGGATTGTATAAAAATAAAAGTACAATGTCAGGTCATCTGTGTCACTGTTACTTGTCAGCATGTTGCATGGTAGCGTAGCAAATTATAGCTGGGGGAATATGAGTGAAAGAAGAGGGTGAGAGGGGCATGTGCTGACAGGGACGAGTGAGCAGGACCGATGGGGAGGGGGGCCGGGTGCCTGGGCAGGGCCCGCTTAGCGCCGACGCGAATGCAATGGCTGCTGCGGACACTTCTGGTAAAGAGTGTGGTTTTGCTGAGTCAGACTCACTGTCACTTTGGCACAAACCCTTGGCCTCTCCTTCTGCCCTTGCTGACAGCACGCCCCCCCCCCACCCCACCGGGCCTGGTGCATAATTACGGCTCTGCGGGGCCGTGGGCAGCAATTACCAGATCTGCAGGCGTGTGCAGAAGTTTTTGTGCTGGGGGGGGGGGGCTTGGTGTGGGATGCTGCGTCAGGATGAAGAGGCCCCCGTTTTAGGTTAGATAACCCTTAGCCAGTCACATATAAAAAGGCTCACGTGCAGAAATCAGACTGCTGAGTTGCTTCAGTTACGCAGGACGGGATTGTGAGCGAGGAAATCGGCACGTGAGCGCAGTCGCTCCCCTCCTCAGCAGACCTACCCTTCGCTGGTGCCCACTCCTTAAAGTCAGCATCAGGTGATTCAGATGCCAAGTGTAAACTTTTTAACCCACTTACCCACCAAATGACAGATTGGCAGTTTCTGATTTCAGCGGGTGCTCTTGGATCCGAGTCCAGATCGCGGCATCACCAGCTGCCCAGGCTGAGGTGGAATCCTGAGTGACGGCTGTACTCACCCATAACTCACCCACGGGAACGTCTTTGCAGATCACTGTGTCTCAGTATGAGAAAATATGTTTAAACAAGCATGGAGACAGATGTCATTGTTTAAATCTGAGCTCTGGGTAGAAGCGCAACTTATCAGACCGATATGTGTGCCCAGACAGGTTTTATTGGTCTGGTCTATGGTTAGGGTGGGGCTTATCAGTCTGATTTGTGTGACAAGATTGGTTTTATTGGTCTAATCTTGTTTGATGGTGGGGACCTATTAGTCAAATGCGTGGGTGTGTCAGAGTTCTTTGACGTTCATGGTCTGGTCTGAAATGGATCATCTATTCACCTGTCAGAGGATCAAATTATTAATGCACTTTAAAAGTCCGGAATGTTTTAGTCCATAGCAAAATGTGACCAGTCTCTCATTGTCAAGCTATGCTGTATTTAGGCAGTCTTTGTGCTTTTTGAATTTTTTCAACAAAGGTGGAAAGTAAAAATCCAGATCCAAGATTTTGTTTCAACCAACCAGATGAGGGGGCTCGATTTGGGAGGCTGCGTTAGGATGAAGAGGCTGACTGTGACTCTTCATACTCAACTGGATGGTTAAAACAAAGCGCTGCTCTGGATCTGAAGTTTTTGGACCTGAACTTTCCACACCTCTGCTTTTTACTAAGCCACCATCTTGGGCGGTGGTCTGGTGGTGAGTCTGTCAGCCTGAGAGACCAGGAGACACACATACTGTGAAAATTCTGGGAAGTGAGGCGGCGTAATGGTTAAGGAACTGGAGTAACTTAGCGGCTGCTCTGTGACATGAAGTATTAAACTTTATAGACGTTAGTTTTTTGTAAAGCATCAGTTAATACCAGGCAGAATCAGTATCTACTCTCTTTGGTCACTTTAGTAGCATCTGGCGATGACACATTGTACAAATGGGACAGCCCTCTGAGATCCCAGGGGGGTGCTGGGGGGGCATGGACATCCTGGCAGATTCAGGAGGGGGCAGCACTTTCTAAGACCATTAACCCCACCCTTCTACCATGGGTGACCCCCGCTCTGCATGTGTAGGTGACATTTTGGCAGGTGACTCTTCTAGCTCCGTGAAACGATGTTCACGCGTAATTACCTGTTAGACATTTCATTACGTCGATGAGCGTGCAGTCGGCGTCTCGCATCATGAAGCTCATTTGTAAAATTTTACGTAAGTCTTTCCTCCACGCAGTCATGAAAAATGCAAGTGTGAAGCTCGACCAGTTTACGCCATTCAGCTATAATTAATTTTAATTGGTTTCATTTCTAAAATTTCAGTTCCCCTTGAAACCCCATTGAAGGCCCCCCCCCCCCCCCCCCCCATACCCCCAACCCTCTCCTGGGGATGTAACAATGGTCCCCGTGTCACATTGCCTTCGGAGGAGTCACATGTGACCTCCCGGCAGGGGGGAGCGATCAGGCCAACCTCAGACACATGTGGGGACTTTCCCTGGGGTTGGGCCCCCCAACCAGCAGGAGCTGAGTCACTCCACACTGGCTCTGCGCTCCCTGGGGTGACAGAGTGAGTAGGTGGGGATTCTGGCATCCAGAGCAGGAGGGTAGCGGGCAGCCATGGGCGACAGAGCCTAAAGGTCACAGGATCATCAGCTCTGATCTTTTGAGTGTCAACCAACACTCTTGATGTTACTTCAGTTAATACCCAGCTTAATAAACGGCTAAACCGGCAAGTGGCTTCACACAAAAGCATCTGCTCAGCAAATGAATAATGTACTGTAATGTAACACAGCCTCTACTGTCTATTTAATCTTCAGAAGGCAGCCGGCTGGTGTGGGGGGGGGGGGGGGGGGGGGGGGGTATCATGTAACATATCTGTCTTCTGATGGGCTGATTTACTCACACACTAATATACTGGTGCACTGGGCACTTCTCTGCAGTTTTAATGGGTGTTTTCGAATTTTACTCTCAGGGTAAAACAACCACCTGTCTGTTTTAGTCAGCACTATAAATCTGCAGGGTGAAAACACTGTTTTTTTGTTAGCAGAACGCAACAATGCTTTTACAGCCCTGGAGTTTCAGTTTGTCATTTCTATACACCTGTACATGACTTCATGTCTGGTGTGAAGGATCGTCACCGTTGCCCCACCTTTCTGTACTTTTGTGAAGGTAAGCTACCTGTCGGGGAGGGGGGTGGATGTTCTAGCAAATTCCAGTGCCCGGGTCCGAGAGGCAGCAGCTCACAGCGATCGTGTCCCCTGAAGGAGCTACTGTGCCGTTCAGGGCTACGGCGTTGTTGTTTTTTATTTGCACGTTTAAAACTTCACACTCCTCGCTTGGCGAAGCTGCGCCGTTTCTCTGGCCATCGCTTGGCAGCGCACCTCGCTGCATCCAGCCCCGAAGAAACACGGCGCTTGATTATTTAGCAGCGTGAAAACAGCTAAGAGATAAAAAAAAACGGAAGGTAGCGTGGTGAACAAAATATATAAATGTGTGTGTGTGCGTGTAAATACCCCTTTTAAGCATTCCCCTTTAAACTCCTTAGTTCTGCAAACATCTGCTTAAGCGAAAAAAAGTCATAAAATGCATGATAATGAGATTTAGGGCATCTGTTTCAATGATTCCCGCATTTGCGCGCCGGTTGCTCGAAAATGTCATGCCCTGTGCCAAATGTAGACTGCAAAGCGAAAAGCCCCTCCTTTAACTGCTTTCCAGCGCAGAAAACCACAGCTTTCTGAAATCAAGCTATTACACAATACCTTCCCCCCGTGATCCCTAAAGAGCATGTGCAACGCTGGGGAGGGGTGTGTGTGAAAAAGGGAGAAGTGAAAAAGCAAATGAGGAGAAAAAAGAGAAAAGAGGAACCGCAGGAGAGAATTTCAGAAAGGCGCTGTTAGCATGAATGCGTGCTCCGTATACTGCCCACCTACCCTGGGGTCGCTGATGTCCCCGTCCTTCTTAGCAGAGTGCCTGAGACCGGGAGGCTGAGCGTGGGCTCCGCTAAGTGCTGCGGGGACGTAGGAAAGTGAAGTGACAGCGGAGGAAACTTACATCAATAAACAGCCAAGAGGAGAACCCGAGACGGCATACATTCATCAGAGACACGCGCATCAGGGAACAAAAAATATTATTTTAACTTCTAACTTCCTATTGGTGATACTCTGCCCTAAGTAGCAGAGGGCAGGAGACTGGAGGACACCCCAGCCAAACGGAGAGGAACATACATGTACACTGTCACTCACGGACGAATTCAAGAGGCCAGTCAGCATGACCTCAGGAGGAACCCCACAGCCTGCACCAAGTGGGAGTCAAAGCCACAGCGCTGGAGGTGTGAGGCTATATGGCTGCCTACTGAGCCACTGTGCCACCCTCTCCTTTTTATGTCATTCTTAATTTGACTGGCCAAATCCAATTAAGTTAACTGAATTTGCACTAAAACCTCTTAAATCTGATTTTTGTATACTTAGCTTGTTAAAGGTATAGGACAAACACTATGTATACAAGTACAGACAGCAGACAACGTGTATAGGGAAAGAAGTGGTTAAACACAAAGAGAAAGGGTCCAGAGATTAAACTTTTGTGGATATTTACTTACATTTATTTACCTGATGTTATTACCAAAAACAACATAGACAAGAGGGAAAAGTCACAATCTATGTGCAGTCTAAGAGATTTGAACCCATAACCATTGCACTGTTGACACAATATAGGAGCCGCTATGGAATCCTCTACTTAGACAGACCTTAATTTAAACGGCCTTTATGGATAACCAAGCACTGCACAGGGCTTGCAGTCATCCAAATGGACAAGGTGAGGATGCCCTGAAGTCTAACTGGCCGTGCTGAGTTTCAGGAAGTGTCACCGACTCCGCAAGCGCAGGTGGGCAAGGGGAGTGAGCAGGTGGACAGATGGATGGCTTGGCCCGGAATGGCAGAGAGGACAGGAAGTTGGCACAGATACTGTGAAAAACACAAGTACTTGAGTGTGGAGCGAAAGAGGGAGCGATGGAGAGAGTGAGAGGTGGAGCCTGAAAGCCGGGTGGGAGGCTGTGCATGTACATTGGCATGTGAGTACTCTTACCAGCCACTCTCCATAAATAAATACCGGCATCTCAGTCTTTTCCTCTCACCTCTTTTAGATGTCAATCGTTTTACACCAATTTATAAATGTGCATTTGGAGATTTTTGAGAAGATTTATTAACCATTCCTGTGCATATGAACAAGGATATATTCTGAAAGCCGAAGCGTTTCTCCCGGCTAGCAGTTACTCCATCATAGCCCTGGCTGGTCTCTTCCGAGCTGGTCAAAGTTGATTGGATATAGTAGCTGGCTCCAGGGTTGTGGGTTCATTTCCTGTCCCCACTGTGTCTGCCTGTGTAGTTTGTATGTTCCTAAGCCAAGAACCAAATGCACAGCCCCCTCCCCCCACGGCTAACAAAAAGTGGTGGTCATTTGAACAGCTGTGTCGAATTTGCTGCAGTGAGTGTTAGTGTCTTCCTCCACATAGTGTTGGAGGGGTGTTGAAGGGACCCAAAATGTGCCATCGTGGCCTCACCGCTCTGGAAAATCTACCAGGGGACTCTAGTGCAGGGCCTAAGGTAACATTTTGTCAAGCACTGTGGAATTTCTGGCTAGTCTCCAGACTTTCTGTACCAAGTAAGAGGCTGCAAGACAGCTGGATGGCTGTTCTGTAGCTCAGTAGGTTAAGGATTTGTGTCCAGAAGATTGTGAGCTCAAGTCCCAATGGATAGTAGACTAATCATGTCACCAAGCCTTAAACCCCAGCCTCCCCCAGGAATGCTGACTGACCCTACACTCTGATTCCAAGCCTTCCTCATCTGCATGACTGTTTGGACAAAATCATTCTGCTAAATAAATGTACTGTTCGAGGGGTAGAGATACATAACCCCCCCCCATGAACTCTGAAGTAAAACTAATTTCCATTTGACATATAGTATGTGAAAAATACAACAGTGACGAGAAAATGCAAGGGTGGAAAGCGTAAGGGGTTAAACAGACTGGAAGATTGCTTGGTTCGTTGGAGCCATCTAGTGCCTAGTATGGGTGCAAGGAAAACTCAATTCTAAGATTTCATGTGCGGTCAACCGTCTATCTAAAGCAGTACGATATTTAAAAAACAGTATTTAAATTTTAATTTGGCATGATACGTATTATTCACTAAACTTATTATTATTATCCATCAATACTTAATATTTGCGGGAGGTGGGTGTAGGCTGTCCCAGGAAGTATAAGGCACGCGGCAGGGGGCACCGTGGACACGATGTCACTTCATATACGGGCTATTATTATTATTGGTGGTGGTCTTCTCTATCAAAATAAACGTAGAAACCTGTCAACAGCATAATTCTTTCAATCTTCAAAATGGTATGTTCAACACTGCTGTAGCTCCTCTTTTACTTAACAGTCCAAATGGCAAGTGTCGAACGAAAAATAGTTCAAATGTGGGTGGGTGCTAGTACATTGTAGGTTAAGCAGTGACAGTCAAATAAATGTGCATAAGTATGCCATCTTACTTACAGCAAGAATATGCATAAAATTCTTTTTCTGGGAATTGGCACGTATTAATTAAGTATACACCACAGTGCGCAAATAACAGGAATTCAGAACCGTCTCCCTCCCTCCTAGGTGGTGAAGTGGCGATTCTGCGAATATACGCCACTCTGACATATTACAGTACGAGATGGCATCTCTGCAGATATCCTGTTCCTTTTTCTGTTCTTACCAATACGCTTTTATGTCATTCTCTATTCTGTGATGCATGATTAAAAAAAACGTTATTACTCGCACCACAATTGCCTTGTCTTTTTACATTGTAAAAATTATTTTGCCTATAATGCAGATTAAATTATCATTACAGTATTACATTACATAACAATAAATTTTAAAAACAAAAAGTATAACCATATAATTTAAAAAAAGGAGGGGGGCTTCAAAAATATTTTCATTTACTCGGGCATTTAGGTGGACGCCTATGTGATCCGTTGTTATGGCGATTGTCTTGTACGGGGGCCGTAGAAGGACAATAGAGACGGTTTGTTTATCGATATGTGGAAAATGCGAGAGCCAAATTACAAAGGAGGCCAATTTATTTAGGTCTGGCACCTGGTTAAGCGGGCTGGTGCGATACTGACATATATTTAAAAAATTGCTCGAGGTGAAACCACAATGAGTTTGGATAAAGCGGATCTGTGTGACTCATTGTTAAACTGGGTAAGTTTTCTGTATGAATCTACGCGTATCGCTATTTGGTACACTGGCGCCGTTAATTTAAAATTTAATACAGTTTAAGTTAGCGAACGTTACCTAGCATACGTATTACACATGGAAACGAGCTTCAAATTTGGACCCCACAATTAAAAAAGACAAGGATTTTTGGCAATTCCGCAGGCTTATGCGATATCAGTTATCGCTATAGCCATTCGAAGGGAATAGTTATGGACAGGTTCACCCAAGGAGCGACTCCAAGTTGCCTACAAGTGCGATCCGGTATAAAGCGCAGTCACTGCTTTGTTGGAGCCTCCAAAACTGTGTGCAATCATAGGTGGAAACGTCGCATGGGGCGGAACGGAGCTGTTAATATTTAACACACGAAGACATAAAACATGCAGTCTCATCTGAAATATAAACCAAGGATTAATGTCCGGCGGGCGTGAGAGGAAAACAGGATAGTAGAACTGTATTCAGCTTCTCAAACGGCGTTACTGAAATCTTAGTTAACCATCGAAGTTTTCAGAGGTTTCATGATAGTTTCCAATCTTATCAAAATGAATTAAATTATAAAGAGTCTCGATTATTTTGTAGCAGGTGATTTACTCTCGGTGGTTACATTTAATGAATGCTTCCACAGTGAATTACTGCATGCCTTTTGCGGTAATCCTCTTTCATTTTGAAATTGCAAATCCTAATTCTTTTTCACGTAATCCACCTTAACCCTGGCTCTCCAAATACCTCCCAGCTTCAGACCTTTCAGGTTCCCAGCTGCAGCAGTATGCAGGACCTCACCAGCGGTGTGGCCATCGCACAAGTGCTGCATAAGATGTAAGAGCAGGTGTCTGGAGGGCCTTTCTGGATCAGGGCTGCTCATCTTGTCCTGGAGTGTCATGTGACCCTGGGTAGTTACAGTGTCTCCCCTGTGCTGTTGCCCTCAGAGACCCATTCTGGTTCAACGAGGCTTGGCTGGGCAGGATCAAAGAGGAAAGTGCCACAAATTGGCGTCTAAAGGTGGGTTAGAGTTAGATGTTTGAGTTAGATGATCATCCTTTTCCAATCCCACTTACTTATTCTGTTTTACCAATCAGACACTGAACTTATTACCTAAGTATCTAATTACTTAGACTAGCTATTAAAAGAAATCCCTAATTTAATTAGATTTGCTGGTGACATGCTAGAAACAGATATTTTGAATAATTTCGGAAGGAATCTAAGTAGCAATGTTTGAAAATAACTACCTTAGTTATTTTTTCTTTTGAGAATGCAAGTAACCTTAGTAATCTGTGGTTAATGTGAATGGGGTTTCTACAGGTTAGCAACTTGAAGAAGATTCTGCAGAGTATACTGGAGTATTACCATGATGTGAGTAGCCTTGTTTGTCACAGCTTTTGGATTTATTTTCTTGTGAAACTGCAGGGACCTGTGAGTCTCCATGTTCCTGGTCTCCTCCCCTCTCCGTAGGTGCTGGGACATCCTGTCTCAGATGACCACCTCCCAGATGTCGTCCTGATTGGTGAAATGGGAAATGTGACTGAACTGGGCAAACTGGTGCAACTGGTGCTGGGATGTGCAGTCAGCTGCGAGAAAAAGCAAGGTGAACTTTGTGCATTGGTTTAGCAGACAGGCCCACATTTGGCAGTTCCTGGTTGGGAGGCTCCTGTGAACCGTGAATTGACTGCGTTTGTGTTTGTCCCCGCAGAACACATTCAGCAGATCATGACCCTAAAGGAGTCGGTCCAGCATGTGGTCATGACAGCCATCCAGGAAGTAAGAGTCGATTCTGTACTTAATTTGTCATAGTATGGCTGGGTGAAGCCTTCTACTGCATGTGTCCTGGACCAACAATCTAAAATGTACCATATTGACTGGTATATGAGAGCATGCAAGATTTATTTTTTTAAAAAAAAAAGCTCTGTTGTGGTAGTCATCTGGCTGCATTCTTCCTGTTACCCTGATGATGTTGCTGCGTTTATAGCTTCTAACCAAAGATGCGTCAGAACCAGGAAGCCCTGAAAGGTACCCGGACTTTGACTACCAGGTTTGTGCCTCCTGATGTTTTTCTGTTTTTAATTTTTTTTTGGTTTTCATTTTATAACCACCAGTGTTGTCCTTCTGTGTTGTGTTCCAATCCCCTTCAGTCCAGAAAGTACTATTTCCTTAGTGAAGATGCCGAGGATGACTTGAACCAGCGCTGCCGTGACCTGGAGCATCAGGTGAGGGATGGAGGGGGCAGGGTCAGTGTGGAGCATGCTCAGTGTAAGCCTCTTAACTGCAGTGTGGCCAGCCTGTTAGTCAGCTTAGGTGTTGTGAAGTTTGGTGTTAAAAACTCTGCCTTGCCATGGAAGATTGATTCTATGTGAACATTTCAGAGGATCTGATCTCGGCTCCTCTCACTGCTCGCATCGCTGGCCGCTAAAGTGATCCGTTTGTCACTCGGCATAGGGCTGGGAGGGTTTTGTGCGGCGCTGAGGTATGACCGGTAAGTTTTGCGCCTCCCTGTGGTGAGAGTGCTTGCTGGCTGTAGGCTGGTCCCGCTGGGACCCCTTACTGCGTTGCCCGGAGGCAGCCTGCGTTTCTTCCTCTTCCTTTCTCACTCTGCCTGCCAGCATGGTGCTCACAGACCTGTAGCCTCCGGGGGCTTCTTCATGCCACCCGAGTCGTCCCTGAACTCGCCGGCCCAAAACACGCCCGTCGCCGTGTGTAATCGGCCGTGTGTAAGCTTCCAGTTCTGGAACCTCACTTCTGCAGGTCCGATCCCCCACGGAGGCGAGACGTAATCCCACAATAATCCTACCAGTTTAAGGCATAACCCCCACGTTCTGGCTTTGCTCTCTGGTCTGCAGTGAGCTTGTTGAAACTCATGGCTTGCTCTCCGAGGGTATTCCTGTCTTGTGTATTTCCAAACTCTGGTGCTCCCCCCCCCCAAAGCTCCTGTTGGCACCCATGCACTGCTGCCCACCCGGTGCCCGTTCCTCTGCATTCCTTTAGCATTAGCCTGTAGTGAGGCTCCGCCCACTCGCCACACCCCGCCTGTTCCCTTTGGCTCTGCTAGGCTTCCACAGCATCTGATACCTTTGCTTCACCCTAGCTGTCGGTGGTCCTGGAGGAGAAGACGGCGCTGCAGGCGGAAGTGCGGTTGATGAGAGAGCAGCTGAGCCACAGTGCCCCCCTGTACGGCCCCGACGAGCCCAACAGCGTCAGTGGCAGGAAGCTGCTGCTGCTTCAGAGTCAGATGGAGCAGCTGCGAGAGGAGAATTTCAGGTGGGGGGGGTGGGGGCGAGCCCCTGTGGGATAACTGGGTTTCATAGTCGTCTTTTACGGCTTTTTTTTTTTTTTTTACAGATTAATGTAAATATGCGCTTTTATATAGCTGGGGATCTTACTGGGGGAATTCAGCAGGAGCCTGTGGCCGTGTTGTTAAAGCGTGCTATCTGTAAGCATGGTGCGGTTTACCGCCCCCTGCAGGTTGGAGAATTCCCGCGAAGAGATGCGAGCCCGCGGGGACCTTCTGGAACGCGAGCTGCAGGATGTGCAGCGCCGCAATGAGGAGCTGGCCAGGCTGGCCCAGGAAGCACAGAGCTTGAAGGACGAGATGGACGTCCTAAGGTGGGAAGAGGAGGCGTGGCAGGGAAGGGGGGGCTGGGAGAGGTGGCAGGGCCGGGCAGTGCAGGGTGGGGGTGGGCAGGGGGGCTCGAAAGTAGCTCTTAATGAGGCTTATTTGCTCACAGTGCTGAGGCCCACAAAACTACATTCCTCACACGTCTGCCCACTCTGTGCCCATGGCAACATAAATGCTGAGAATGCGTGATGGCCCCAGTGCTCGGCTCCTCACCTGCCGGTTGTCTGTCCCCCCCCTGACCCGCCGCAGGCACTCGTCGGACCGCGCGGGCCGTCTGGAGGCATTGGTGGAGTCGTATCGGCGCAAACTGGAGGACCTGGGCGACCTGCGGCGGCAGGTGCGGCTGCTAGAGGAGCGTAATGCGGCATACATGCGGCGCACGTGCGAGCTGGAGGAGGAGCAGCGCCGGAGCGGCGCAGTGCGGGGGCAGCTGGATGCCTGCAGGCTGCAGGTGAGGCGAGGGGGCGGGGCTTTGGTGGAGTACAGCCGCAGCCTGAACCGTTACCCAAAATTGAACATGAGGTGTCATGCATTTCGGGTCTATGCATGTGTCCTGGACCGCCTCCACAGGTACAGGAGCTCCAGGCCAAGCACTCGGCCGAGGCCCTGAAGGCGGAGAAGTGGCAGTTTGAGTTCAAGACCCTGCAGGACAAGTACGAGTCTCTGCTGAAGGAGAGGGAGGTGGGTGTGGCACCAGCAGGGGGCGCTGATTTCTGCGACGGCCAAGTGGCCCGTTTGAGTGATGCCTGTATCCACATGTGCAGCGCCTTGTCTCGGAACGGGACGCCTTGAGGGAGACCAGTGAGGAGCTGCGATGCTCCCAGATGCAGCAGACCTGCCTCAGCCAAGCAGGTACGCGCCCCCCCCCCCCCCCCCCCCGCCCCCCATTCGGCACATGGAATGCCTCCTTGGCCCATTTGACTGAACGTGCCATCTGCTGGCCCACAGGCGCCTCGCTCCGGGAGCCGGTGGGAAACCTGGCGGCAGAAATGATGCCCACGGAGTTCAGGTGAGGATCCGGCGGGGGGGGCGGCTGGCCTCGGCTGACTTGTTACTCAGACGACTGACCTGTTGATGTTCCGGCAGGGAAACACTGCTCCGGCTACAGGGGGAGAACAGGCAGCTGCGTGCCCAGGAGGAAGACTACCGGCAGCAGCTGCAGGAGCTGGGGGCCCTACTGGAGGCGTCACGGGGCAGCCAGGGTGCCATAGAGGAGCAGGACAGGTCTGTCTGGGGGGGGCGCTTTCTGCTGGTTAATTAAAAATTGTTGCAGGGTCGGTTTGCCAGCGGTAAAGGGTTTACTGCGCGCGAGGTTACCCGTACATATGTGCGTCCCCCCCCCCCCCCCCCCCAGCTCCAGGGGGAGCCGGTGTTTCGTGTGGGCAGGAGTGGCCAGATTGGAGCGTGCTCAGTGTGTGCCGGCCGGCCTGTGCGTGTGGGGGAGGTGTTTGTGAAGACCGGTGCCGTCTGGCGTTGTGCGTGGGATGTATTCTGGGCAACAGAAGGACAGCGAGCTCTGTGTGTGTGTGTGTGTGTGTGTGTGTGTGTGACTCACTGGCTACCTCGCCGCCTCACTTCTGTCTGCCCGCTGACCCTCCAGGCTGAACCAGCTGCGCATCTCGGAGCTGCAATCCCAGCTGCAGCAGCTGCAGACGGCCCTGCAGGCAGGGGAGCGGCCGTCCCCGCATGTGAGTGAGGTCCCACGTGGGCGCCAGCCGCTCTGACTACCCACCTGACACTCCGCTGCGGTGACACACGCTTTGCCGTGGAGGTTTACGCCCCGCCCCCTGTCTGTCTCCCTCCCCGCGCCTCCTGCTCGCTTCCCGCCGTCAGGACAGCCGGGGTACCGCCTGCTTGCTTAAATGTCACTCTGGGCTGTGCATGTTAATTTGACATTTTAATGTCTCGTCCTCCCTCCCTGCAGTTGACTTTGCTGAGGAACAGACTGTCGGAGCCCCTGTAAGTTGAGTTTTCTGCTTTCTCAGTGCCACTTGTCCTATTGACCCCACCACCCCCAGACGCAGTCCCATGCACCTGCCCCCCCCCCCGTCGTGCTGATACTTCTTTCTAACAGAACAGCCTTATCATTGTACTTGTTAGCATTAGCATTGTTTTGTTTTTAGTCGATTCGGCATTCATGAGTTCTGTCTGCTCTTTGAGCCGCATCACCGTGCACGTAGCTCCAGGTGGCCTTGTCTGTCTGTGCAGGGAGAAGGTCCATGATACGCCTTCTGACCTTCAGAAGAAGAGGGAGTTCGACAGGCTGGAGCCCCGAGTGGACGCCAGCGGTGAGGCTCCTCTGCCGGCATTGGCTTTCGTACTTGATCAGCTGCGTCTGGCTAACCGACTCTGTTGCGCCCTTTAGTGGTGAGGAAGATCGACGAGCTACAGGAAATGCTGAGGAAGAAGGATGAGGAGGTGAAGCGCATGGAGCGGCAGTACAGACGTGTGACGGAGACGGCTCAGGCGGTGAGACAGACTCTGGATGTGCTCCTCGTGTGTCTGTCAGCCAGCAGTGGGTGACGTTGTGACCAGGTTGCGTCCGGCCGGCAGGTGACTGAGATACGGAACCCCAAGCCCCCAGCCGTGATGGTTTCCCCCGAGCCGCGGACGCGCAACAGCCAGCTGCCCACGAAGAACCAGAAGATCCACGGTCTCGAGGTGAGCCTCCCGCCGGTATCTCACTTTGGCCCAGACCAGACTGCACAGCCTCTCCACTGACCCTCATGTGGCTCTTTGCTGCAGCATGACTTTCAGAAGGTCCGGCCCCAATATGACCAGGAGGAACGGATCATCATCAATGCCTGGTACAACATGGTGAGTATGTGTGAGTGTGTGTGTGTGTGTGGGGGGGGGGGCATATTGCGCCATAATTTCTGGAGTGCGTGCTGATGCTGGGTTCTGTGAGTAGTACTAGTAGAACTAGTGTAAGTCTGGGCTTCTGTGGTCGTCACACTTCCCAGGGAATGGCTCTGCATCAGAAGGTGGCCAGCGAATGGTCAGGTTCCACAGCTCAGGGTCAGTCCTTCCTGGCCCAGCAGAGGCAGTCTACCTACAGCAGGAGGGGCTTGACCTCCAGACTACAGGCTCGGCTGGAGGGAGAGAAGCCGGGGAAGGTGTGAGAGGAGAAGGTACGAGAAGGTGCAGATCACTGCTGCCAAGATCTCAATTTGTGCACTTCTTTCTGAAACAAATGTTTTTTTCTATTTTGTGGAAGACTTTGGCTGCCCCCTTGTGGATTTATCTTGGAATTGCACCACTTGACTGTTACAGGCTCTAACAGTGGTTATGAACTCAAAAAGCATGTGCCACACTGCCAAGTATTTCCCGGGATGGTACTCACTTCTTTAACATACAAAAATGGGAGCATGTACAGAGGTGCTCCCTGCATGTGTTCTTTCTTGTCAACTCTATGGCGATGCCGTCAGATTTTATATACGATCATTTTAAAATGTTAAGCTTTGGACATTTGGGGATTGTTACATGTTGGTATGGGCAGATGTGTTTGTATTGGTTTTGGATCGTGTTTTTTTTATTTTTTTCCTATTCCAAGATTTGTCCGTTATCTATGAAGTAATGAAGGCAGGCCATCTGTATGATTGAGGAGCAGAGAGTGGGAAATGGCTAGGTGGTCTCTCTCAGCCTCTGGGCTGTGGTAATGTACTGTAAGTGATTATATATATATATATACATATATATATATAGGTATGATGGAGAGTAATGTAATGATGGAGAGCTTCTGACTAGGGTGGGGCAGCGGGTGTAGCTCTGATCATGTGATAAATCATTGCCTGGCTATTGGCTCCACCTTGAGGCAGCTGTCACTGTTTTCCCCGTCTTTTGTTTTAAACTATGTCTGTCGTTCTGTGCTCTGCTGTGACAGTTTAAAGTTTTTATGTTATTTTAATTACCGTGGAAGTGTCTGGAATGTTTGTTTGCAGTGAGTGGAGCTTATTTTTCCAATCATCAAACTACTCTTCCCACTTAGTATTGCCGGATAAAGAACACTGTTTTACTTTAGCAATTTGATTTTTCGAATCGACTTTTACTGCTAAGCAATTCAGTTCCTGTGACTGCAACCCAGTACGTTTTGGTTCCGGCACCCTTTTCTGCTGGGTTTTACTTCCTTTAATGCACAAGGCCAAAAAGCGTGTGATCTGTGATTGGCGGCTTCTTGCTTTGAGGGGGGTCAGAGTCGAATGCAGTGTAGAATTTATCGATATGCGAAGCTCTGATCACAGCACATCGCACAGTGGTTTGTGTCGGCTGTGGAAGGTGCTGCCTGACCCTGGCCGTTTGCTGACATGGATGGTGCTGTATTGTAATACGCAATGCAACCTAAAATGCCCTGTACCTCATTTGCATGGGACTGCAGTCCCTTTTAAACACTGGATTTTATTTTTTTTGAAACATGGTATTTTGGACCTTTGACATCTGTATTAGTGACTGTCTGAAGACTGTCATGATGTTTGAACTGAGCTACCTAGTATGTGTTTTTCCCTTTTCTAGAAATTTGGAGCCTGGTTTAGTTAATTTATCACTTGAACGCTAAATGGAAGAGCTAGTGTAGATATGCTGTGTGCTGGATGACACTTAGGGTTTTGCACTAAAATAAATCAGGATCCTTGACTACCAAGATGCGTTTGTCCGCCTGCCGTCTCTCTCACTTTTACACCTTTCTGCCTGGTTATCGAACAATAACAGACACACACAGCTGAAAGTGTACAAACAGAAAGGGTTAGGCAGTCATTAGCATTTTATACAATTAAGTAAAAATTCTAGCAATACATAAGATGGCTGTCACTTATACTAGCAAAGTAAATGTGAAAATAAGATTCAACTCTAAATTTAGATCAATTTAAAACGTAGTGTCCTACACTTGAAGTGAAAACATTCAAAATGTTTTTTATAGTCGTCGCTGAATTCATTGTGCACTGCAAAAACCAGAGTAAGTGAAATTGTTTTAAAAATTACGTAGCAAGTGACATGGTGGGTTTATCGATTCGCCTTTTTTTTGTTTTTTTTAAACCTGTTTTCCTTTCTACACACGATTGGATTTCTGATTCATTTTCCATTTAACAATTGGGTACAGAGCAAGTGAAGAAACATCTGAATAATTAAGTTGCTTCCCATTTGACCTTCATGGATTTTAATAATAAAGATGTAAGCCGTCATTTCCTAAGTTCTGTATTAACACACAAGAATCAGTAACCATGTCAACATCACAGTCTGACTGCACAGCCATGGAAAGGCTACAGCCAGACCCACTTCACTCTCCCAGAACTCCTCTGCCTCCTGATAGGGTCAGTACATGTTACAGTCACGGACGCCACACACAGCCCATGAAAGCGGGTCCAGCCACAGGTGACCCAGCCAAGAAAATTCAGCACTGGTGAAAAACTACACTTAACCCGAGAACCACAAAATAAAAAATGTCACCTACGTTGTAGGGGAAAGTTATTTTCCTCTTGAGAAACATCCAGGTAAAATACGAAGGGTAGCGAGCAACTAAAGGAATTTAGGTACATCATGTCGCCATAGTGCTTATCTAGGCATCGACATCACAGCGGTAGGGAGGTGACACATTGAGGGGACCTTGGGGTGTTGGTGGCAAGTCATTTTTTGGGAGGGGTGTAGGGCTCCAGGAGCTGCTGGGAGAAAGTGTTGACCTTATCTGCTCCACGGACCTCATGGGGCAATAGGGGCAACTTGATAATGTGGAAATCTTCATATAAATCCTCCATCTGCAGAATAACAACAAAAAAAGTGAGTACAGAAATAGGCTGCCTGGTAGTAATGGACAAAAAGGACGCTTCATGAACTAATTTGCTGTATTTAACCCCAGTAGATGGTACTCTTGGTTTCCTTTGGGACATACTTTGTGCTCTTTTTTGCACCATCTAGTGGAATCAAACAGTACTGCAAATGGTTCATGAAATGTCATTTTGTCCGTCATTTCTGTCTGGGGATGTCTGCTAAGCTTTGTTGGGCCATTTGTTCCATTTGTCCATGAAGGTGCTGCCCCTACTACACCCAATTAAAAACTGCAATGTATAGCTAGCGTGATCCTTAGCTATGAGTCAAATTTTGAAACTCAATTCTTCATGCGCTCAACCTTTTATCTTGTGATGCATTGTAAGAAAGTATTTTTGGCAATTTTTTTTGTAATTTTATTGATATTTAGAGGTTGCTCTACAAGAGCAAAGTCTAATTGTAAATGTTCAAAATATACTAAAGCCAAACAAAATGACTATAGCACCAGCCACAAAGAAAGAATGTGCTGTCAAATTGCCCATTTGTGCGAGTGTACTGTGATGGGTCGGTACCCCACCCTCGGTATAAGTGGTTACAGAAAACGGATGAACCAAAAAAGGAAATTCTGCTATAGCAATCTAGGAAAATAAAACGAGTACAGAAATATTAATCAGATGCATGACCCAAGAAATTAACAGTAATGACTGAACTAGCCTTTAGCCATTCAACCAACCTCTAAACACACTTAAACTCATCAAAAAAATTCCTGAAATCTATCAAAATTAGGCGGTGAAAACTAGCACATTCATTAAGGACTGACCACCCTAACGCAGTGTTTCCCAACCCAGTCCTCAGGGAATCCCAGACAGTCCATGTTTTTGCTGCTTCTCAGCTCCTAGCGTATCTGTATTTCGGTGTTCCTGATTGGCTGGGAGCTGGGAGGGAGCAAAAACTTGACTGTCCAAGGTTCCCCGAAGACTGGGTTGGGAAACACTGCCCTAATGTACACGAGGGGGCTACCTGGTCCAGGTACTTGGACTGGATCTTGTGGCGCGCCTCACACATCCTGCAGGGTCGCTCGGCGTCAGGGAACACCAGCTGATTGACGATGATGTTGTGCGTGTCTATCTGGCACTTGGCCAGCTCCTGGATCAGCCTCTCTGTCTCATAGAGGGAGAGGAACTCGGCAATGCAGACGCATATGAACGTGGTCTGGTCCTGCAGGGAGAACCAGGCAGGAGGCCAGGTGGTCAAACTGTTGCTGTTTTTAATGTACCACTAGAGAGATCAGCACTGCTCTCACCCAGATATTTTACTACAGAAATGTGGGTTAAGTGGTATCTTGGGACATGGACCAGAAATCTTTGCTACAGCAGTCATGACAATAATGGATCACTCACCGGGTCCTTGAACTGCTCGCTGACGGAGCGGATGACGGGAAGAGTCTCTTCCAGCTTGGAGGCCAGCTGGTCGGCATTCATCTCCCCCAGACCGAGCATGTTGCACATCTGCAGAGAGGGGTGGGTATATTATGGTAGACTGTTTAAAAAAAATAAAATAAAACAAAATCCCATAATGCAGCTCTGCTGTGCACAGGTATTACCATGGCAGTGTGATGTCAGCACAGTGTGTATGACATCATCGGCAGTGCACAACATCACAAAGGGATGGCCCACCTGCGAGATAAAAGGGCTGATTTGGTTCTTGATCCGCATGAGGCGACCCAGCCCCCGCTCCACGATGGTCGGGAAGTTCAGCAGACGCAGCGTGTGCCCCGTGGGGGCCGTGTCGAACACCACCACTGAGAAGTTCATTCCCTTTACTAACCTAACAAGGGGCACAGGGTGAGAAGTCAAAGTGATATCACTGCCAAAAATACAAAACACACCTTCAACGTTCATCACCACAAGTGAGTGGCTCAGTGTGCTAAGTCTCTGACTGATCAGGAGGTTGCTGGTTTGAGCCCGGACTTCCGCAGAACAGTCACATGTCTGTGTGCCCTTGAGCAAAGCCCTTAGTCCCCGACTTCAGGGGCACCACACAATGCACTGAGACCCCCAAGCTATGGAGAATATGATGGCGTAAGTGTATGCATCTGTACTTGGGCAAATAAACGATTTTCAGTGTCCCCGGGCCAAACAAATGAACATCTATCTTCTAACTGCATGTCCAGGTCAGAGTCAAGGTGGGGACCTTGCTCAAGTCACAAGGCTGGGATGCCACTCCATTGAAGGGCACAGAGACACATAAGCACCATGATTCTGGGCAATTTAAAGACACCAGTTAATCTTAGCTGTATGTTAACTGTCTTGGAGAAAATACGAGTACCTAGAGGAAATCCGTACAACACAAGGAACACACAAAAAAAATAAATATAAATAAAATAAGCATGAACAAACTCCCACCCCCCAACACACACACGATATAAATCTTATTTTACAACATTAAACAGAAGGCCAGCATGAAGGACTCCAATTCCCAGCAGTCACAGTTCACACGTGGGGGAGGAGCCTTACCTCATGACCTCTGCGTAGCTCATGGCCTCATCAATGCCCGGGAAAGCACTCATGGCTTCCTGCATCATCTTCTTGCCCATGCTCAGCATGTTGTCCTCCTCGAAAAACTCATCTGGGAGTTCCGCTACACCGAGACTGGGGTCAATCTCCTGTACGAGCACACAACGCCCCATCCAGGAAGGTCACTCACATGACAGCCTTACCAAAGCATGATTCAAAATGCATGCATCCTGCCAGCAAACATACTGATTATAAATACTTAAGCCGACAGAATGATTTATTCAAAACGAAAGATTAGCGTGTATGTAACATGCTAAAAAATGTTTCCCCTTGCCATGGTGGATAGTTAGCTCATACATAAACTTAGAAGGAAAATTCCCCCAGAATGCAGCTGGAATACTGACCATAGCAAACAGGTTATCGTAGCCTTTGACTTTAGTGGGAACCTTGGAGAACTTCTGGTCAAAGGCATCAGAGATGTTGTGGGCAGGGTCTGTGGAAATGATGAGTACACTCTCCCGCACCTTGGCCAACTGCACCGCCAAGCTGCAGCTACAGCAGTAGACAAGATGACATGTCAATCCCTTACACACCAAATGCTCTTTAGAAGACATCTGAAAACCACCTGGATATGACTCATGCCGACAAATGACACGCAGATACTCAGCAGACCGGCCCATTAGCATATTTACACAGGAGGTTAGGTCTTGGTGTATGATATTTTATTCCCTTTGATATCAGATATCACGTTACAATCAGAATGCAGAGAAATACTCCAATACAAACCTGCAGTGAAACATGAATAAGGTAGAGAAAACATTACTCTAAGATTCTGTAGAGATTGAACTGTAAAGTTCTTTGCTCTAAAGTTCTGGCCGCCAAGTCCATCCTCCGAAGCACCGGGGATGTCCGGGAACGAGCCGCCCTGCATCGCATACGTCACTGATGCAGACACGTCACACTGCAACCGTCACATAGTAACTCCCGTCTGCTGCCACGTCACTGCCGCAAAGTATTTTTCTTAATTTTCACCCCCTCCTCCCCTGCGCGTTCTGGACATCAGATCACTGGGTGGAGACTCGGCTCCCATCCGCTTGGTAAAGCATATGAAGCGAGAGCCGAATCTCAGGCACAGTTTATATCCCTAAAACACCATCACCGCTGGCGGCACCAAACACATTTGTTACTTGGCGTGCACCTGTTAACTGCGTAACACTTAATACTCCCTCATGTCATACTACGTTTACGGAAAGCAGAACGGGTAAACGGGAAAAGCATAGTTATGCTTTAAAAATCAATGTACCAGAAACAATTACTTGGTAATCCCTTTCTAAATCGCCGTCCCCCTGTCATCGCGCAGCCGGTCTCAGCGCCGTCCTTCCCTACCTGCACGTCGTCTTCCCAACGCCGCCTTTTCCTCCCACGAAGATCCATTTTAGCGACTTCTGCTCAATTATATTTTTCAGTGTCGGTTCCAGTGGCTCTACATCAGGTGCATCTTCGAACTCGTCGTCCACAGCAGCCGCCATCTTTAAGGCCGACCGGGTTTAAAAAAAAAAAAACGGCGTGAAGCCCCTTTAAATCGGAGGCATCAGGAAACCGGAAACGCCGACATGTTGGCTCTGATGTGTAACAGTTTCAGCGCGTGCACTAATAAGTTACTCTATCCGTTGAGACATTTAATGATCTAATTGTTTAAGACTATTAAGAATGGTGGAACATGGCATATGAAATATTTTAGCTTGGGTATTTTAAGGACAGAACATATTTAACCCCGAAACGGAGCCTTTGGATTGACTGGCAGATTTGGCTCCAGTCCAGTAGGTGGCAGTATTGTATCTACAAGACGTTTTAAATCCTCCATAAAACCAACAAAGGTGCAACCCCGCAAAAGGCAACATGGTGGACGCCTGCAAAGGTTTTCCAATAAACTTTAACAGAAAGAATTAAGATAACAGAGCATTATTTCCATTGAATCTATTCAAATTAGTTCCACTTTTGTGGAAAGTATAAAAAAAATCTTTCTTAGAGTCTGTAATGCATTAAATCTCTTATTTAGTCACGCTTGTAGCTGGACGGTTACATGCATGTTGGATATGATTTAGTCATCCGCAGGAATGCTCGATTTTATAGTTAGTCATCCGACTGTTTAACTACAACACGTAAAGGTACAAAAAGTGACTTTGTATCCGCTTGTATAAAACGTCATTAGGTAAGCTGACGGTGGAGTTGGTCGGGTGGGGTCGCGCATTGCTGTGTTGCTCACAGCCGGAGGACGCCGCCTGAGCAGCAACCGGAGCGTCGTTATTACTACAAATAAAATACGAAACATTTAAAACAATCACCATGGACTCAAAACGCAGCAACACGAAAACAAGTCAGAGTAGCAGTAGCTGCGATTCAAGCGGCAGCAGTCCCGGCGGCTCGCCCTCAAGCCCGGCTCCCTGCAAGGCGCCCGGGGGGAACGCGTTCGCCAACGACGGGAGCTTCATGGAGATGTTTAAGAAAAAAATGGAGGAGGAAAAAAGGAAAAGAGAACTGGAGCAAGAGCTGAGCGAAAAGAGATCTGCAGAAGAGGGACAGTCAACGCAAGAAAAGAAGACATTTAACGCGACCAGCTTCGTAAGGGGTTTGGTAGTAATAACGCAGAGATTAAAAACAAGCCAGTAAACTAGCAGCATCCATATTCATCTAGTTAAAGTTAGCCGATTACCCGAGTAATTTAGTATCTTATTGTGCAGCAAAGATTATGAATTATGTTTAATCCTAGTAAATAGCAAGTGGTTCTCATCACACAGCATTCCATTAGAAAACATCGAACACAGCTAATTTCTAACAAGCAGCATTGTATTTATCTATTACATGAATGTACTGGCTGTAATAAAATAACGGTGTGGAAATGGCACGTTCCGATGAAGACGTTAATCCCTGTAATCGGGCCACTCGGTCCGGTCAATGAGTTACACTGTGGGGACGCACTGAGTAGCATGTGTCTCCGCTGCTGTCTCAGTGTAGCCTGCAGTCAACGACTTTGATCGTTTCCGTCATGATCGGTGCACCTGGAAAGACTCCTGTAACGGTTGCAGTCTTTTATTCCCTACAACCCAGGTGGGCAAGCGGAGAGGCGGCGCCAAATTAGCCCTCAAGACCGGGATGGTAGCCAAGAAGCAGAAACTGGAGCCAGAGGTGCTCGTCTTGTTTTTAAATAAAACGAATTATGCGTGTTGTTAAAAAATCATATGAAATGGGCAATCATAAAAATATCAACTAGTGATATAGCAAAACACTTTGGATCTCGTAAAAATTGTTGATGACACTGACAGAACTTCTCTGTTGTGTACAGAAAGTGATTATTTATTTGCATTGACGTGTGAGATTCTTGATTTTTGTTGTTTGCTTTACAAAAGTGGATTTTTTTCCAGAGATGTACAGTGCCCTATATTGGAACGGTGTTTACTTACCCATATAAATGGTTTCTTCCTCCAAACAGGGTTAGCACGGTATTAGCAGCTTTTCGCCATGATGTTACACTGCACATTGCCTGAAAGGCAGTGTGTGGGTCAGTGATACATTTCTGCGAACTCACCCACAGTCTCTCCCGTTTTCCAGGTTGTGGCTGGTAAAGGAGATGCTTGGACTAAGTATATGGCTGAGGTCAAAAAATACAAAGCACACCAGTGTGGTGACGATGACAAAACCAGACCTCTGGTCAAATAGACTCCAGTGCCGATCTTTTTGTCTTCCCTCTGCCCCTGTCCCGAATGCCACTTGGCCCAGGTACATGTGAGCTCAGTTTTTGGGAAGAAGAGAACAGACTGTCCTTTCCAAACTGCCTGGCTTATGCTTGACTAAAATCAGGCTGAAAAACTTTGTATTTTTTTCCTCCCACTCGCCGTCATGGATTCTTCATGTCTCTGCCCCTATTTTTTACTTTCATAGTTGACTGCATTTCATATTGAGTTAAGGCAGTTAAGTGTGTAGATGTTTACTTTTTACGTGACACAGAGTGTGTTGCTGTCATAGTTGGAATTTGCTTCGTCTTGTGAAATTGTTTTTTCCTATTCGCATATGGAAGCTGCATATGTAACCGTCACCATCGTAAAGTAAAACATTTCCTCCATATTAAATGGTTTCTGTGGTCTGAGATGTTAACCAAGAATGCTGTGAATAAAGCATGAAAAGTGCCCCCCCCCCAACTATAAAAACAGCCCCACTGCACCCTGCATATTATAAAATATTGTTGTGGGGAAAAAAGCCCATCATGCACTATGTTGGGGGTGGGGCTATGTTTTATAGTATCTATTGTTTAATCTACCTCCCATTCCAGACTGGTTCTGATATTTTTGTGTATTAAGGGGTGGTGTGTGGTTCAGTGGGTTAGGACTCTATGGGAAGGTTGTTGGTTCGAATTCCAGGGCTGGCAGACAGAGCCCTTGACTCTGTCACTGCGGGCATGCTGCTGACAGCTGGTGCTGTGGCTCTCACCTGTGTGTGTGTCTGTGTGTCATGGAGATCAAGATGGAGCAAGTGAAAAGAAAATTTCCCTACAGGGATAAAGCATCATTATTCTGTTTTACATATTTAGCAGACACATTTGTCCCAAGTCATGTACACATGAAGTGAATAGAATATTGCAAACATATATGCTGTCAAGGAGTCAACTAAGCACAAGTGCAGCTATGCTGAGCTTCTAATGGACGCCCAGGTACAGTGCAAGCAGGATAAGAGCAGGAGCTACACAACAACTTCTAACAGTAAGAACCTAATAAGAGTATTCAGCAGAGAGTATTTGGAGCAGGAGTGCAACGTAAGAGCATTCAGGGAACGCAAAGAGGTAGAGTAGTAGAGGAATTCATGGAACAGATGGGTTTTGAGGGGTTTCTTCAAGGTGGAGATGGAGTCCAATGACTGGATGTGATTGAGAAGCTCATTCCACCATCAGGGACCCACATACCCAATGCAAGTTTGTTTTTTTTCCTTGTGAATTCGGGCCCATTGACCTCATTTGTGAGTTTTCTTGATTCTCTTCTGGATGTTCCCTTGTTTGAACTATTACGTTGCAAGGCATCTTTGCCCTTATTAAGCAGCAGTGGATAATGGGTCGGGACCTATGCAAGAATGGAGTGTACTATGTTGTGGTCCTGAGAGCGAACTTCTCCTTACTAGGCAACATTAATATTAGACCCAATACTGACAAAAACATACAATGCATAGACAGGTGCTGCAATGCAGTGCACGCCCTCTGAGTTGCTACAGAGTTTGTGTCTGGCTTTATCTTACCGAGCACCATTGGAGTTTAAGCCCCAAAGCTTAATTTCAGTGACTGAGGCCCTGAATGATGACACTGCATCTGCACTGCAGTCTAAATTGGTGCTGCAACATGTGTTTATAAGTTGGTGGATGGAACTCCTGGGGGGACAGGGGTAGGTTAATCTCCAGCTGGATGTATAGTGATGATCCCTGTAGCTTTCAGTTCATATCCACAAGGTTGATAGAAAAAAAAATTTAAGAGCTCACTGCAGCCATAGGAGTACACTGCACACTGCCTTCATTCCCTGCTAGTGTGTGACTGAGCTGAAAATAATTCAGTCACACACGACTCAAGTTCTATTAAATCCATCTTTCAGCAGATTCATTACAGGATCATAGGGGGTCTGGAACACATTCCGAGCAACACTGAGCACAAGGCAGTAGAAACCAGAGACAGAATGCCAGTCCATACCAAGGCACGTGGGCATGCACAAGCACAATATGTATCTGAAAGGAACTTGCACAACAAACCTGCCCCCCCGCAGATGTGAAGTGGCAGCATTATTTGCTACATAGTTACTGCCACCCCCCCACCAAAAGTATACAGAAATGAAACATGCAGTGGAACATTCACAAGTATGACAATTCTAATAGTTTTATAAAAGTCACATGACATGCAGGCATTTTCTTGTCCCCGAGCTTGTTTAAGCTCTCTGTGAATTCTGGGCTCTGCCAACAAGCCTGTCTGGACCCTATTATTTTAGCTGCTTGAAGATCCTTCCAAGGAAGTAGAAACTATCTGCATCCTCTTCAGCTGCCTGTAATATTTGTATTGGGATTCCATCCTTTCGTTGTGATTACAGGGCTAATCCAACCACCTATCTCACCACGTAACTTCCCCCTCCTCTGGCAGGCTTAGAACGTTCCTCCAGCCATCTCCCTTAAGCAGGAGTACCTTAAATGCTTAGGACATTTCAGGGGCGCCATAAGGCTTTTGGAATGTGCTGTGCCTTCTTGAGTCTCCCAAGGTGTGTTCATCTCATTTTGCACTGTCATAATATGGTCATTAGAAGATGGCAGATTGTGTCCGTTATTAATCATGTTTTCTAACAGTAAAACTGCTATTTCATAATTGAAATATGTGGTTGTGAAATTCCCAAATAGGGTGCATGACGATTTATTAATATTTTATCAACATCAGTGGAATTGGAACAACGCATTTTTTCTTGTTGATATGCTGCCCCCTTGTGGGAAAAAATTGCAATCAGAAGATTAACAACACGGTTAATAAAACGATAAACTAATTTTAAAAATATCTGCCCATTTCCCGATTTGTTATGTGGTCGCGTTTAATAGTTTCATATTTAAGTATTTTTAGAGACTGTGTTTTTATAAAGTAGTTGACTATATTACGTGAAACGCATAAGGAATAAAATTCGTGTTGAACAGTCATTATGTACCCTTCTTCTATTCCATTTACTTGCCAGGAGATGGCAGCATTCTAAGAGAAATAATTAACAAAACACGACAATTGGTGTGTTTCGTATGCTCGCATGTTACATATATATGATTCCTTGGTAAGA
Source organism: Brienomyrus brachyistius (assembly GCF_023856365.1). Taxonomy (NCBI): domain Eukaryota; kingdom Metazoa; phylum Chordata; class Actinopteri; order Osteoglossiformes; family Mormyridae; genus Brienomyrus; species Brienomyrus brachyistius. The sequence continues at coordinate 3,967,971 of NC_064554.1, forward strand.
CCCCACCTAGAATATTGTGTGCAGGTTTGGTCACCATAAATTAAGAAGGACATTGCTGCCTTGGAAAAGGTGCAACATAGGGCTACAAGAATGATTCCTGGTCTTAGAGGAGAGGTTAGCTGAGCTGAATCTGTTTAGCCTCGAGCAAAGGAGACTAAGGGGGGACATGATCCAGGTGTATAAGATTCTAACAGGTCTGGATGCTGTTCAGCCAAATGGCTACTTTAATATTATAAAATAATAATAAATACTAGAATTTGTGGCCATAGGTGGAAATTAGCAGGAGAACATTTTAAACTTGAATTTGAGAAAACACTTTTTTTACACAGCGTGTAGTTAGGGAGTATGGAATAATCTTCCTACTAGTGTAGAACAAACTAAAACGCTGGGTTCCTTTAAATCAGAGTTAGATAAGATTTTAACAACTCCAAGCTATTAGTTAAGTTCTCCCCAAATGAGCTTGATGGGCCAAATGGCCTCCTCCATCCATTCTTCCATTTTCCAAACCGCTTATCCTACTGGGTCGCGGGGGGTCCGGAGCCTATCCCAGAAGCAATGGGCACGAGGCAGAGAACAACCCAGGATGGGGGGCCAGTCCATCGCAGGGCACACTCACACACCAGTCACTCACACAAGCACACCTACGGGCAATTTAGCAACTCCAATTAGCCTCAGCATGTCTTTGGACTGTGGAGTACCCGGAGGGAACCCAAATGGGCTCTTCACATTTGTAAATTTCTTATGCTCTTATGTTCTCCCCGACTTACTCTCCGGTTTCCTCCCAAAACACAAAGTCACGTGACAATGAAAGGCCGCCCAGTGATTGGCTGGGTTTCTGTCCAGGGTGTTTGTCTGTCTAACACTTCATGCTGCCTAGGCTCAGTATTGCCCGGAACTCCATAAGTGGTTGGAGGATGGATAGCTGACCTGAAGAATGTCTGTAACTTTGCAACTTGGTAAACTGAATGGTGCTGCTTCAGGTCACGGAAGGAACAGAATATTTGTATTATTTACCCACTTAGCTTGAGTTTTTAGCCATTATGGAACGACAGCCATGTCTGAGCGCATTTAGTCTTATCAGCTAGGTGGTTCACTGGTTATGAACCTTGGCCACAGGTATGTAAAGTATAAACTTAAGATACGAAATCCAGAACATTACCCAATAAGAAACAAACAGTACCCTGCAGAGGGCCATGTAATTGATTGTTAGTAGATGTTCATTGCCCCATTGATCTAATATCCATTTTCAGTCTGAAGATCATGGGTAATTTTCCTAGTTTCCATCAAGGTACTAAATCAATACAAACCTGATAACTTTCAGCTAATGCAACAGGAGCCTCAGTGAAGGTTTCGCTCATTGCTGGTTACCTGGGATGCAGCCCAGCAGATTAACTTCTAGGCTGCTTAGGAGAACATAGGAATAGTTTGCCACCTCATGTTAGAGCCTCTCTGAGCATCTCTGCTCTTATATCCAGTCTTAAAACATTTCTCTATTCCAGGGCATTAGAAACGTTTTGATGTTTGATGTTCATGACATCCAGTGGTTATTCTTGTCATTATATATTTTATTTTGTGCATGCATTGTTTTAGCTGTTCTACTCCTCTTTGTACAGCATTTTGGATCAATGTGCTTTACAAGTAAATTTTACTTACTTACTTATCCTCGATTAATCAGGGGATTTCAGACAGTAGCCCGGCTTTGAACTTCAAGAGCAGGGGGAGCATTTTCAAACCCAGATGGTCCAGGGTGTGTGGAGTTTATATAAAGTGAATAAGTCATCTTTCCACCAAATGCATTGCAGATACAAAAACCATTTTTCATTGTTGCCGCAAAAAGCATTTCTTCTTCCCTCGCACTAGTGTGCACCTCTGCAGGCAGCTTCTGCTCACTCCTCTCCTGTCTGAGCAGAACATCCTTTGGTTTCTTTTTTTATGATGATGCTAATTTGAGATCCTCTAATGAACAAAATGAGCCAGTTGGAACAACTGCTCAACAGGAGTGATTGTAGGATTTGAGCCTTTTAGGGCTGCCATTGTCAATCTGAAGAAATAGGGGGCGCCACCCACCCCTAACCTAGTGGCCAGATTAAGGTTCTAAGACATAACAGGTGCTATATTGCCGGATAGATGAAAGCAGAGTACATACCACAGCTTCAGAGGCAGAATGACTTACAGGCTGATATGGGAGGGCCATTTGAATTATCTTTCGGAGCCGAAAGAGAAATTAGAGAGAATTAAACATCCATCACAGAGTGGTGAACCTCTCCCCAACTTTACTGCACATAGACTCCACCTGTCTGGGAGGTTCTTTTATACCCAATCATCTTACTGCCCTGTTGCTAATTAACCTTATTAGTTGTGAGATATTCAAGCAGGTGTTTTGCATTTAGCGCTACACAACTTTTCCGGTCCTTTCTTGCCTCTGTCCCGACTTTTCTGAAACGTGTTTGGGCATCAACTTCAAACTAAGCACCTATTTGTCATAAAACAATAAAATTTCTCAGTTTCCACATGTGATATGTTGTCTTTGTTCTATTTTCAATTAAATATGGGTTTATATGGCTTGTATATTATTGCATTCTGTATTTATTTACATTTTATACAGCGTCCCAACGGGGTTGTATATAATCAAACCCCTCTGGATGGGTGGGGCACAGGATTGTTCAGCCCCCCCACAAATCCCGCCCCTGTTCGGCTTGGACACACCACAGAGACTGAGGACTTCGCATTGAGTTGTGGCTGGTGTTGTGGTTGGTGTTGCGAAGTCATGTTAGCTGGCAGCTGATCACAAGCCAGGACTGTGGGAAATACAGTCAAGCCTTTTATTTAGGTGTTTTTCGGTCAACATGTTCTCACCCCAGATCAATGATTAATTTATTAACCATTTCATATTTGCATTGATATATTAAAACGCGACACGATCTTCATACATCCCAAACTCAAATCAAGGATGGGGGCATTTGGAACTTTTCAAAAGAGTTTTTCCGAAGAGTTTCACACCGAAGGCCCAGGCTGATGGCAGGCATCACAGCCCCCAAATATAGGTGACGTCGTTTAGAGCGGTATTTCTGGGAGGGAGTGAAAATATGGGCTGTCGGGGGTTCCTGAGGACTGGGCTGAGAAACGTTGGCTTAAAGCATTCACATAATCATAGCCCTTCTGAGAAGACGAAACATAAAATAATTTTTTTTTGAATGTGGAAAAAACAATTAAATCACACTAAAATAATAAAACTCGCCATCAGCACAGCAAAGCTAGTGAGATGATAGGAGGCACCCCAGTGTGCTCCAGTCACCTGGACCATGGTCCCAGGACATCATGGGCGACGAGCAGCACTCACACTCAGTAATGTTGGTACACATGTAATCAGAAAGCAGGTGTGGACTAGCAGTAAAAAGCTGCCCCGGAATTTGGTGTCAAGTGGCTCCAGCTGGACATTTTTCTGCCGATTGGTTGTGTTGGGGGGTGGGTGGGATGGGATTTTGCCGGGAACTGGCCCGCATTAGACCGGCCCACCAGGAAATTTCCCATGGCAAATGTAATGGTAATGGACCACTGATGGCAAAACTCCTCAAACCTTCCTGAAAGATTCTGGTAATCATGTTCAAAATGTCTGTGATGCTTTTAGACACCCAAGAGGGGCTTTGAGTGCACAATAATGTGGTTCAGTTTCTTAAGAGGCCGACTTCATACGAAGACCAAAGATCACGCGGTAAATGTTTACACAAATTGCAGAAAAGCCTTTGGGGTTGGTGAGCTCTACGTGGGTCAGTGTACCAAAGGCAGGAGACCTGAAGCAGAGAGAACAGTGAGCTGGCACTTCCTGTGATGACTGAGGGGTCACAGTGTCTGTGGAAGCTTCCCCCAGGTACTCTTACTTACTCTCATCTTCCAAAGATTTGTTTTTAGGAGAAATTTATTCTTTATGTTTCGTGTGCGAGTGAATGTCTGCCCTACAAGGGACTGGCATGCTATGGGGGGTATATTCTGCTCTATGTGTCCTGGGAAAGGCACCGTACTTACCATAGTGCTGTGCTGGATAAGGGGATATGGAACACAAACAGATCTATAGTACCAATCACTGTCATCACTAATGTGTTTACAGACAACTGTTTTGTAAACATATTGCCTGTTAGAAAAATCTATTCTACACTTGGTTCTTTAATGTCAGTGTTTACGCTGATGCGGCCCACGTCACACCGTAAACCTTACCTACAGTCTCATAAAAAATATCTGATAGTCTCCTGCATAGGGGGAGGGGGGCGCCGCAGTTTTTCAGACATTCAGACATCTGTGATACTTTCAGCTGTTCAGTAATTTGCCTCAGACCAAATGCTCGGAATGGGCAGCTTCTCACATGCACTGCAGGATTCCTGCGATCTGACGGGTAGAGAGGAAGACAGCAAATGGAGGGATTTAAGGCCACAAAAGACGACAGGGAAGGTAAAATCGTCAGGCTTTAAGGTGAAAGGGAATATGGCTGAAGCTGGAGATAGTCCACAATGTTTGCATCTTTCAAGGGTGCACTGAATAAAAAAGGCAAGTTACTGAGCTGGTAATTCCCTGCTGCATCGCACCACAAATTCTATGTCTGCAGCTAAAATCATAATCAATCAGGTATATCAAGGATGTCCACACATCTACATGAGTGAGTTTTTTTATAGGTCAGGACCAGGTCCTATTTGTCAGATTATTAATCAGAAATTAGACAATGACAAAAAGACAACAAAATCAGAACAGCCTGAGTGCTTAGTTCCTGAAAAGACAGTAAAAGAAGTGAAAACATGACAGGCAGAGAGAGTCGCATGAAGAACTGAGTCAGCGAATACATCATCACATCCGAAGCGCACCCCAGCCTTGCCCCTCTGCATTTAGGCCCCAGCCTGACTCAGAACAGGATAAACATTTTGACGGGATGGATTCAGTTACATTTAAATCAATGTAGTAACTATAACTGTGTAAGGCTCAGTCACTAAGAATATCGACTCCAGTATGCATAGTTATAGAATCAATTTGCACTTCTACTGTGAATGCCTTGCATTTGCATGCCTTTCCAATATTGCATGGGATTCCGCCAGCATACAGTGTCATGCAGTGAAAAGAACTGCTCTTTCTAAACTGACCATGGTGTCCCTAGACTGGTATGTCCAACAAAGACCCTGCAAAAATCCTAACAAAAGACTTTTTATTTTACAAAGGCTATCGATATATCAAAATATTTGACTGATGCTAGATTCACGATGATTTTTAATGTCTTTTAATTGAAATTCTAATAAGACGCTGAAAAGGACGTCGAACTTGAGTCTGTGCCTTGTCTGCCTGCCAGCCGTGCTCTGACTTTCCCTGATATTTGTTCTCCTGCCACGTTGTTTACAAGGGCACCTTCAGCACATTTCCCTCAGCAGCCAACACCTTGACCCTGCTTGTTTCCAAAGCTCTTCCAGTAAAACCTCATTCAGTATTGCTTCCACTATCTCCACACCAGCGTCATTTTGCTGATCATTATTTCCAATCATATCACTGCTACTTCTTTTTCACAGTTTCACCTTGACTTGTTCAGCTTGTATCTGATCAGTCTGAAATTTGACATCACTTTCGTTTTCTAGCTCTACCTCAAAGATGTCCAGCAGCAGAGCTTCAATTCTGAGCCCATTTTGATTAGCTACAGGCTAATCTTCTCTCCATCCAAATCACCTCATGAGTGTTTACACTGTTGCACCTCCTAGCTTGGTTAGTTGGTGGAGCTCCTGGCGAGCATCCTCCATCATCTCCCATCCTCCATCATCTCCCATCCTCCATCATCTCCCATCCTCCAGCATCTCCCATCCTCCATCATCTCCCATCCTCCAGCATCTCCCATCCTCCAGCATCTCCCATCCTCCATCATCTCCCATCCTCCATCATCTCCCCGGTCTACGATTTCGTTCCACGCATCCCAGGCCAGCCAGAATTCATCATCCATCCAACTAATTGGTTTTGCAGTCGGCTTTCGGGTTCATGAGACACTGGGACAATCAACGTGGTCAGAGGATGGTCTTCCTGGAGAGTCAACCTCATCTTCCACTCCCCAGTCAATGACCTCCCACATGTCCCAGGCTGCTCAGTACCCATCATTTTGTCCGGCTGTCACCATTTGCTTTCTTCTGAATAAGGGAAAAAAAAACATATAGGCAATAGGAAGGAGGCGTCAATCACTCATAAGACACATACATGTGCGCTAATCCAAACTCAGCAATCAGCTCTTGTATTACCACATCAGACACTAACATACAGAAGCCTACAATTACATTTTTACATATTACCAAACTTTACTCACCACATATACACGTTAATAAAAATGGCTAACTATCTGGCAAATGCAAAATAACATGAAAATATTCATGATGAAATAGGAGCATTAAAAACTGAGACTCACCTGGCGATCATGCTCTGGAAATGAGCTGGATGGGTTTAGAATGTGCTTTTTACAGCCGAGCCGTGTTCCGAGCTAGCAGCTTTCCACGAGCCCAGAGTCAAATGTAAACAATCAACATGAATGACCACTGTAATACAATTTTTCGATAATATAATAAATTATTATTATTGTAATATTTTATATGTTTATAAATTTAAACAGAGAATAGTATACAATATGCAAAGCAGGACAACCCTGACTGATTAAGTTTTTAAAAAATCACACGTTCTGCACTGTTTTCAGTCGGTAATCTATGGAATGTTTGTGCAGGAAAGTTACAGTTCTGTCAAATATAGGCTAGATCTACAGTAGCTATAGACTGCAACATCTATCCATAAGCCAAATAGTTAGCACTCACAGACAATGCGGCATCTCCATTTCACCGCAGCATGTTTGTGGACAGTGGGGAAAAACAGGAGAAACCCTGATGACGGGGCAGGGACTCGAACCCTGGTCTCCGGAGAACGTAAGGGCACCGCGCTAACCAGGGTTGAACTGGGATTAAATTTCAGATGTGCGCTTTCAGCCCGCATGGTAAATATTGCCAAGGTGGAGAGTGGTACTGTATGACTATTTTTTTACAACTGAGATGATGAATTTTGCAAAGCTGGGCGGTCCCCATGATCACTTTTGCCAAGCGATACATTTTGCCAGAGGTGGACGTTTCAGGTCCACAAAGTACAAATCCAGACCAGGATTTTGTTTCAGCCAATCAGTCGAGTATTAAGAGTCACAGTCACAGAGTACGCAACTGGTTGGCTGAAACAAAATCTCGGTCTGGATTTTCACTTTCTGGCCCAGAAATTTCCACCTCTGTATTTTGCCAAATTAGGGGTGCCACAATAAATGTTGGTACCCATCAGGCCACCGAGTAAATGCCCATTATTGAAGTTGGCCAATCCAGCCCTGTCACAATGTCATTTCCTATTGAAACGTAAACGTATGAGTCATACTGACATTCATGTTATTATATAGCCCAGTTATTAATATTTATTTACAGACTTGGGAGTTAATCCTCAGAGATTAGATGTCTGAATGTAAATAGCCTAAAGAACCACTGCCACTGGAATTTGGACTGTTCAGCACCATTAGTAGCTTTTCAGGGACAGCATAAAACCACAGTGTAATACAGACATAGATTCGGCAATACATACTATAATAAATATTTTTGGTCAGTGGTGAACTAGGTAAACAAACTATACAGATAAAAATGGATTGACATGTGGATTACCGATGAATGATTACGTAAGAAAGTGAAATGCATAACTCATCTGGCATTTGTTGTTGTGTGTTTTCGGAAGGCATTTTTGGTTAAAGCTACAACCACATCTACATCTTAGTTGACAGACAGACATCCGTTGGTCCATCAAATATCAAGTGACTTACATCCATTTATACTGAAAAAGGCAGTGAAACCAACTTTTGAGAAAAATTTCATATAAGGGTTTGACTAGATCTGGGGTTACCCATGTGGATGAATTAGAACTTATTTGATTATGAATGAATAATTATTACTTTCATTAAATTCCTTAAATAAGGTGTTCAAACTGTTTAGGAAATCAAGCTGTAGAGGCCTGTATCACAATGCAGGATTTCTCGCTCAGTCGGATAACTGGTAAGATTTAAGGTGCCCCAGGTTAACTGGTCTTTATCGTCGTCCACTTACATTTAGCCCAAACTATTTAAAATCCGACAAGATATCCGACTAAGTAACAAATACTGCTTCGTGATAGGGGCTTCCGGTGAATTTAGTTGCATATCAGAAGCAATGTTCTACCAGAGGTCTTTGCTTTTCAGATATTTATACTTCATATTATCAATACCAACAACACCTATAAAACAGAACATGACAATCTAAAGTAACTAAAATTAACACAAATCATCTCCACAACTTAATTTCATAATACATTTAACAAAAACAATAAAAAACTACAGTTTTTTTTATCTGCAGATCCTACTTTTGCCCACAGACAAAAAATATTGAGTGTTTATGTCATCAATTGTCACTGAGCGTTACTCTGCACTCATGAACAATTATCCCTCATAAATCATTGCCAGCTGTTTTTCTATTTTTGTTACTAATATTTAAAATTGAGCTGAATATTTTCATCTACTTTTATAAAAAGTGCATGCACCGCTCCAACAATATGTGTGTTCGACACAGCAAATACATTTAAAGGAGTCCAGGACACAGTGCGGGTTACAGCCAAGAACATCCTTTTATTCAACCAGTTAAAGGCGCTGCTCTTTAGGAACTGCTTTTATTATCATGGAAAAAAAACAGTAATTAACACATGCATTTCACCATGGGCTCTAGGGGCAGGGCTTTCTGGAACACAGACGCTGAGGTCACAGTGGGGGGCGGGGCCACTCATAGCCTGGGGTATACGGTGCTACAGAACAAACAGAACAAAAACACGGCTGGTCCATGCAAACTGAGCGCAGGGCTGTCCCATTTCCAGTAGAGGGCAGCAGGAGGGGTTACGGGCATTCCTCTTGGGCACATTTTTAACCAGTGCATGGTCAACCTATTATTTTCAGTTTCTCGTGTTCAACTAATGCCAAGACTTTTCTCAACTTTACTGTTTCCACAGGGAAACAAATGTATAGGCAGCCTAGGAGATAATCTGAATTTAGTCTAAGGCTTTTTGATTAAGTTTCTTCATTCTGAAACCCTGAATTTAGGGTTTCTTTGTGTAAACTTCAGCTGTTGCGCTCAGCCTTGCATGAACTCAGGTGGTTATAAGGTGCTTTGAGCTCTCAGGTACTATTTCCCGCTTAATACTTTAAACAGATGGTCTCATACAACCACTGAAAAGGTGCAATTTCTCTACAATGCAAAATGATTAGCATAAATTCCTGCTGCCTATACCTTGCCTACTTTTGTTTTTCCTCAAATGACAAAAATATCAAAGCAAAACCAAATTTCATTATAAAAAACAGAATAAATAGCTTAAAAACACAATTCGTATGTCGTCCCCTTATGACCCCCGACTTGACCGCAAATCAAGTTCCTTTGACTGTGTAATCTCAAGGCCAAATAATATCCCCTCCCCATTTATTACACCCCCCCCCCCCACACAAAGGTAAATCACCCAATATTGCCGGCCCTCCCCAAAGCCACTACCCACAAGAGCCCATAGGCGTAACTTGTTCACTTACATTAGCTGTTCAATGGAGAAGCTGAAGAGTTGGGTATGGTGATACATCGTGAAGCGTACAGACAAGAATAACAAGTGAGCTAACTGCATTCTGCTCAGACGAAAGATTTTGCAAATTTTTATAAACCCCTCTGCTTGGGGTTGGGGAGGGGGGACAGATGCACAGCTAGACTACTCCAGTGTCCAAGAGAGAAAAAGGATAGACAGAGGAAAGCAAGAGAAAGACATTTTTTTTTTTTGCCTTTTGTATTTTCTTAATCATTTAACGATAAAAAGAGCTAAATCACACCAATTGTCTTTAGTACTATATATACGGCTTTGAAAAGCTAGAAGAAGAGGAGGATACAGAAGGAGGAAGAGGAAAGGGACTGAGAAGGGCACTCTGGATTACAAGTTGGAATCTGTGGACAAAAGGCACTTTTCAGGGACAACCTTTAAATGCTCCAAATCTGCACTGCATGACCGCATGGATGTGTGACCGTCATGTGAATGTGCATCTGCTCTCCACCTGGAGTGCTGGAACAGAGGCTCTGATCTGCTGTATCGACAAGAACAAGAGTCCATGTCACAGACCACTCCGCTCTTTCGGCACTGCTCAGTGTCAGCTAGGGGCAGCTTCCCACTCTCTGATGCATCTTCCAAAATCTGGGAAGATCTTGTCCAAGACCGGTGCTGAAGACGGGCATAGAAAGCACGCATGTTTGCGTGTGTGTGCGCGCTCAGAGCCTCGAGCTCTTGGTTCCAGCTACGTAATGGGATGCTGGAATGGCATCTCTTTAGGTTCTGTCTGCGGAGATACGGATGCCGACCCCAGACTCGGATTTAGGGGTCCGTGTTGCACTGCTTCGCTTGGCGTGCCGAGTTAGCTGCGTGCGGCCTAACGTTCGCCTCTAGCCTTTGACGTTTGTAAAAGGGACACTTCGATTTTCATGTTAGAGATCGATGATCGTCCCCCCATGCTGTGGGTGACGACTCTTAACGAGCTGCGTAAAGGTTGAATAAAAATGCCTTTTGTCATAACCGCAAATAAAATAACCGACCCACCCCCCCAAGATACAAAAAGAGAAATAGAAGAAAATGCATTTTTCCTAAATGTGCTTTATGACAACACTTAATTTCCTTTATCATTATTTATGTATAATAAAGTTTAAATGTACTTTATATAGTAAAAAGCACCAGTCTCATTAGTGATATATCATTTTTCTTGATATTCCATGTAATTGTTCCTTCAGCCCTCCCATGAATGTTTAAAAACAATTATGAATAAAACATTAAAAAGGGAATAAACAAAAACAAGATTTTAACAATTTCCCCAAACATACAAAGACCAGGATTTTTTCTCCGCCCTTGTGTTTAGAGTCCCAAAGCGAGGACTTTAAAAAAAAAAAAAAGGTTTTCCTCTTTTTTCGCTCAACGCTCTTAACAACCTCTAACAGACAAACACAATTATCTACCCATTGCACATGGCTCAATCAACATACATTATTTCTCAATAATACTTTCCATCCAAACTGGAAAAAATACAAGAAAATTAGGCTGTATCTGTTGCCTCAAATCTATTGCCACTTCTTTTTGTAAAAGCAATTTTTGCAGTGGAATTCCTGTGATATTTCTGGATACTGTGAAGGTTTTTTTTACAAGTTTGCAGTTTACGGTGTACCATTGACAGTGCCAGGCATTGAAAATAACTAGACTGCCTATTTTGCAAAAAAAAAAAATGTATATATTCATAAATACATTTAGGCGAGTATAATATATATATTATATAATATATGTGTATAATATATATATTAAGATGCTTGCAATCTCTTTTAGTCATCTGTTATTTGTAGAACCAATGATTCCCAGACATAACATTTCTTCAAAGCTTATATGTGAAAGACAAAACCTGACTTCATGTTCAACAGATTGCATAATGGGAATACAGAGGCACTTTCCATAGATGAAAAATGAAATCATCTTATCTCTCCATGAAGCTGATCAGGAGGTTACTGTCTGGCTACAATGTTGTCCCTGCAATGAAACCAACTGTTAGGCAGTCCAGTTATTTTTATTTAATTTTTTTTGAGGTCAGTGGTTTGAACTTTGAAATATATACAAAGATTTACCTAAAATTAAAGAGCGATATGGGAAAGTGAAACAAAAAGCTTTATGTAACCCAAAAGAAGGGGCTTTCCTGTCCTGGAGCGTCAGGGTGATTGTGTTGACTGGGGTAGTGTAGTGATGTAGCTGTGCAGGGGGACTCCAAGCTTGGAGACAGCTGCCAGTGGTCTCTACAGTTGGTACGGTGAGGGCATGATGGTCCTGAAGCTCTATGCTCTGCGGTGGTCAGCTTAGAGGTGCTGGGAGGTGGGTCACTATTTTGGTGATGTGATGCATGAGGTGCAAGATGGAAAACAAGCTGAGTTTTATGGGCCCTGATTTTGCCTGGAACGGCCGTAAAGGGCGACCAGAACAGATCAGATTCGGAAGGGAAGGACCTGCAGTTGGTACAGGGGTCACTTAAGAGGCCTGGGAGTCAAAACGCGTCTTGTGTGTTGTGAGACTTCCACAGGACGCCCTTGGTGTGGACGCAGACTGCCACAGGAAGTCCTTCGTGTGGACGCAGACTGCCACAGGAAGCCCGTCTTGTGGACGCAGACTGCCACAGGAAGCCCGTCTTGTGGACGCAGACTGCCACAGGAAGCCCGTCTTGTGGACGCAGACTGCCATGTGAATATTTTTATTTGCAATTACGAAAGACCTTTTTTGGAATCCAGTTCTAGCGAGCACCTCCCCGACACCCCTGAAGTATAGTCAAAGGTTCCTCCGCCCTCCGGCATCATCCCAAAGCTATGGGGAATGTAAACATTGCTGAAAACCTTACAGAGGAGGATGGGGGTGAGGAGCTGGCACCCTTTCACCCTCCAGCCACGTGGCAGTGCTACTCTACTGGGGGGGGGGGGGGTCTGAGATGAGTGCCTGTAACTTAAACATGGATAGTGCAAGAATAAAAAAGGAACCCAAACTAAAGCCAAAAAAAAAAAATCTGCACTGAAACGAAAAGAGGGAATAGAGGAAGAAAGGGGCTAATGGAAAAAATAAATCCTGCTGAGGATGAGAGACGCAGACAGCCGTCTCAGCTGCGGGGCTGGGCGCTATTCCGGTGTGTTCTGTGTGCCACGCAGTGACAGTGTGGCTCTCTGCCTGGCTCTGCTTCATGCTCACATACTGTGTGTTTATATGTACAGATGTACCGGGGTCAACCCGGCAAGGGGGGGCTACACTGATCCTTACTCATTTATTCGTGGATGTACAAAGTGTCCCAACGTCTCATATGTTCCGACAGTGCATGCTGGTTCCGGTTCGGTCGCAGTGTTAGTATTCACGCCAGTCTGTGGAATTACACGGTACGGCGCCTCAGATCGCAGTCTCCACTTCCTGTCACGCTTGAGCAGACCGATCTCAAAGGGGACGCAGGCCTGCACATGCCACATCATGGCACGAGGACACTGTGACCCCCCAGAGCGAGACAGGGTCCCACCAAGCGCTTCTGACCCACACCTCCAGGTCAGGACAGTCCAATTTGATCCGATTAAAGGTTATCAGCACTCGCACTGAACCAGTTACAAATTTTAACCATAACTTAAAATTAACTCCATTCATTTATTGTTTCCTCTGCTTTTTCTATTCGCTCAAAAGCAGTTTTGTTGACTTCTCTGCCACTGCAGGCCACATTCTTGTTAAACGAATATTTTAACGATTGCTGTGGGGCGGTCCCTCCTTTGTTCCGTGGTTTAGAGATGACTCCATCTTCCGTTTCCTCTTCTGATTTCTGCATTTTAAGTTTTTAAATATCTCTAAATATTTAATTGGTAACGTCATGATTATTCCGATCATTGTCATTATTCTTAATTTTTTTTGTTTCTTTCTGAGATAAGGGGTGAATTTCTGATGAGTCTTTTTTTTAATTCCTGATTTTCATTTACAGAATTATAGTTGCTTAATTCAAACCAGCTCTTGTCAGAGGAACCAAGACTGTAAAACAAAAAAAGAAAAGATCAAATAAATATCTGTTAAAAATTCAGGGTCAGGAGCTTTGCTAGATTGGAGAAAACCTGATGTGAAATTATTACATTTCATATACAGGCAAAAAATTTATCTAGAAATTAATTTTAAATATACAGTTCTACGGCAGAAATTTGACAACCATTTCACTGATGCAAAATATATTATTTTCAAAATGGAGTGAATATAGTAATCACTTATTGAGTTGCAGGTGGCAGTGTTTAAACATCGGAAAGTTTAACCCAAGAACTTTAAAAATTACTATACCAGAGCAGTGACTCATACTGTACCTTAAAGCAAGGCATTAAGTCTTATACAAACTCTGCACATTTAAAAACTGTCTATAGTACAACGATTCCTTCATTGGAGTTGGCTTGTGCATTTTATGCATTACAGATGCAAGAAGGCCTTCGTATGAAATTATCTCCAGAGCCTCCAGACCAAAGTTTGGTCCACTGAGAGCTGAAAGATACAATGCATGGACAACCTGCATAGGATCTGGGGCTTGCAGTCTAACACTATATTTAAAGGCCACTTTGGACCACTGACTCTAATCTGACAGAAACATTCCGGAAGTGAAGTCCTGGAAACCGGTGCTTTGGGAAATAGTGTCTGTTTTGCTGTGCTCCTTTAGCTCCCACCTCTCTCCCTCAGCAGGCTGCAGGGCTTATGAGTATCGACCCCCACTTCCTTCATTTCTCCCTTCTTGCATCTTGCTCACCCTCCATGTGATCCTTAGCAGAACTCTGTTTTTAAACCAGCCCACTCCCCAATAAACATCTCCTCCCTTGCATTAAGGCCATGTTGGACTAGGTATGACATCATGTCTCGTTGCTGCCGGCAACCAGACGACTGGGACATGACTCCTCAGAGGAGATCATGGCTTACAGTTCCTACAGGCTTAGTGCCACTCCTCTCCACGCACCATTCCCTCACTTCCCCCACCAGGTGACACTGTAGTGCAATATCTCACTGCCTCCCACCGGCAGTGCGCAGAGCTCTGCTTTGAGCTGTACACACAAGCCCGGAGGCAGTCTGTTTCTCATCATCTCTCAGGCCACGGGTAATTTGAGAACAGCGTAGCTTTTCTGAGTACAAAGATGTAGCGTCCCAGAGAAACTAACACGTGGCTGTAACGTGGGGGCCAGCCCTGCTGTGCTGTTGTGGCAGAAAGTGGAAGAGAGGGATGGACAGCAGAGAAAGAGAGTGGGAGCAAGGGAGGAGTACAAACTGTATCTAAGTGAGGAAGTGTCAAGCCGGACTGACTTCAGGTGGGTATAGTTTGACTCTACACTGTTTAGTTTTACTGCATGCAATGTTAGCCCAGGAATCACTGCCTTCCAATAGAACTCGTGCTTTAACAAGCCTTGTATTAAGTTTCACAGCTTGACACCTTTGTTAGTGTCAAAACACACACACACACTGTGCTCAAACAACCAGAAACTAGAAATTGATCGATTAGAGTGAAATTTAGTTTCTTCATTCACAGCAGCCAGTTCAGCAGTGAGAACAGGCCGACCGTAACATTCATTCATTCAATCATTACAAAGGGGGCTATACTTTGCACGCATCCTGATGGCACACTTTGAGCTGGAAATGAAGCACTTCTGAATACACCCAGCAGGTTTGATAGATCTGGGCTAGTGGCACCTTTATGAGAGCCTTACCTGGGTCTGCTGGGGGATGTTCAGAAAGTTGTCCCGTGATCCGATGCTGACAAACCTGTTGGGAGCTGTGGGGCCTGGCGTGGGGTATGCTGCGGGAAGAGAGAGAGAGTCCAAACTGAACTGAACTCAATTCAACCGAACCCAGCTGAGCTGATCTGAACTGCTCTCAACTGAAGTGACTCTGTCTTCATTGCACTGGTCTTAGAGACAGCTGTCAAATGACCCACAATGCTCCAGCCTGGCCCTGCCTCTTTACAGAATATTGCTTTTTAAGATTTCTTGCACAAATGGCTAACATAATCAAAAATCGTTATCAGTGATTACTTTGATATGGATTCACTGTAATTAGTACCATGCCACTGCCAGTTACTCGCCTATACACTTGCTGTTATTGTATTAGTCATAATGTATGAACAGGATCTAACAAGAAGAACACCACTCCTGCGGTGGACAGCAGAGGGCACTATAGTTAAAGACCTGCATTGGACACTGGCTCAAAACCCTGAGAAATGCTGCTGTACAGCTTGGAATCAGCCAAGGCAACTAACATAAACCATAGACCAGCTTGTGCTTGACACTACCTCCCTACAATACAATGAAACAGACTTCAGCTCAGAAGAGACTGTGAAGTGCAGGCTGGTATCTATCCCTGTAGTTAAGGGTCACAGAAGTGAGCTGAGAAGAGAATCTCCAGTGATGTGTGGGAAAGGCCTAATCCACCGCGGGACTTGGTGCATTTCCACAGAATATTCATAACTAAAATGTTTGGTTCCTATGTACACACAGACACACGTAGACAGGATGGGGGGGGGGGTGGGGGGTGGCTTCAGACGAATACAGGAATGTAGTATGTTGTGCACGTGAACTGAGAGAAGACTGGGGCAGAGACTGACAACAAGGGGGAGCACACAGTCTGTCAGCTGGTGAGTAAACGCCATTACTTTTCAACAGAGGAAAGAAACGGTATCGAACAAGAGAAACAAACAAACAAAAAAAAAACAATTAGACAAAGAATGAAACCTTAAACAAAACCTTAAACCAAAAAGGAACAATTTCAAATTAAATTTAAAAAAGGTATAGTTTAAGAAAATTCAGGGGGAAAAAGAAAAAAAAATGCTCCGCCCAATGCCCCTCATGGTGGGTGAGAAAAATGAATGATCCAACTTCTTCATTGGAAGAAAGTCCCCCAATGACTTCACAGGCATTTCAGTTGCCATGACTACCCTGTACGTACATGACTTCACTGCAACGCACCTACTGACTGCCGATTGTTACAGGATTCAAAGAACTGAAAAATCATGCGGCGGATAGTTTTCTTCTTTTTTTGAGGAATTTCTATCAATGTGGCCATGAGTTTCGATGCAACAGACGGTGTGGCCTAAATTTACTCTCTATTAAAAAATATAAAGAAGAATAAAATTAAAGTACGAGAGCTTCAGAAACTGTTTCCCAGACACACACGTGTCCCAGCCTAGCGAGCTCGGAAAAAATAGGGGATTTAAGTGCTGTCCTGCCAGAGCTCTTTGCACATGAAGATGGGTGCTGGCACAACGCGAGGAATAAGGGTTTGGCGAGTTTAAAAATAAAAATAAAAAAAACCTGCCACTGATCGATTTGAAGACCAGAAGTTGGAAGGCCGGGTGCAAAATTTGTTCAATGTTGAGTGTAACGGGGCAGGCGGGGGTAGGGGTGGGGGGGGTAGGTGGTTGCTGAGAGAGGGTGGGGTGGATGCTGCATGGTTTGGGATCGCTAATGGGGGATGTATTTTGGTTCTGCCTGTAATTAATGTCTCTATTGTTACTTTGGGTGGGGGGGGCAGTCTGTGGCGTCACTTACACGGAGGTGCGGGCGAGCTGAGTCCGCCGTCAGGGGGCGTGCTGCTGGGTTTGGGGTCGGGCATGGGGAGGGGCACTGGGCGGGCCACGGGGGGAGGAGGCGGCAGCAAGAAGGAGCCCGCCATTTTGGTCTGGCCGCTCGCGCTGGGCTGCGGACGACACACACAGGGTCAGAGTGGCGGGGGCAGCTTGCACACGGCCGACGGGCGGGTGGCTCCAGACGCGTGGTCAGACACCGGCAGAGGATGCAAACTCAAAGCCACAACAGAAAGATGATGCAAAAGTCATGTGCGGATATGTAGGAAATGGAAAAAAAAAATGTCCCAAAATATGTCAATGAGGGATCTGGGGGGGCGGGCCAAAGCTAAAGCCTCGATGGGATTGGTCGGAGTGATCCTCAGGGAAAAGGCAGCCTGATCCAAGCGGCGGGAAGGCTGTGACACATCTGCATGCCAAACCAAAAAAAGGGGGAAAAACACGACTCCATGTTTGACACGTGTGCCCTCCATCTACTGTTTTAGGGACTACAGACTGGGGATGGGCGGAGCAAAAAAAAGAAAAAAACGTTCCTCTGAAAGAGTAGATAAGTCTGACAAGACACAGACAGTGACATTAAAACATCTTTTAAAGGTGTGCTTTGTTCTTCTTCAAAAGTCCTCAAGGAATGCAGACAACAGCGATACAGACAGGATGCGAGCGGTTTGATGTTTAACCTGTCCACGGATTATCTCAAAGGGGCGCTGTTTCACAACGGTGCTCTGTCAGTGATATCCTCGCAGCAGTGGCATTATGGGGGGAACGTAGGAGAACGGGGAGCAAAAGGGCTAAGGAGTTTTTGATCAAAAGGTTGTGGGTTAAAATCTGAAGAAGGACCCTGCAGCTTCTGAGCGTGAAAATGACAGCTGTACAGAGGACATGTTTCATAGCAACTAAAGTGTATCTATGAGATGTGTCCGTCTCCAGTCACAAGGAACACTAGTAGCTTAAATTTTTCCATCTTGAATATATCCCACCCTCACTGTAGACTGTCCCCAAATCAGTGATTATGATGAATGGCTATAATTACATCTGCTGGACTAAGGTGTGCAGGGTGGCTGGAGGGAAATCAGCAGAGTGTTAGTCTATGACAGCTTGAAGGTAGCATTTGGAAACTCTGTCTGAAATGGTGGAAAATACAAAATAAATGGATGTTTTGAAAGCAATAATCATAATCTGGATGACCAAAAGTTTTAGTGTGAAATTCACCACCACATTCAACCAAATGCAACACAGTCTTTCGTATAGCAATGGCGCAGCTCATGTGCTACAACTATTAGCATAAACTAGCATGTGTGCTTCAGAGCTTTGTAGGGCACAGTCTGCAGAAAAAAAAATCACTCACTGCCAAAGACCTAAGACCAGCAATCAGCAATTGCTCATCTGAAACATATTTAACTTGACAACCTCATCTGAGCATGTCTGGCCGACTCGTCTCACTTCCAAAATCTCTTCACATATGTGGTTGTTTACTATAAGCAGCCCACTGGCTAGTTAATGAAGCACATTTTTTAAGTAGACTCAGATATTTTCATTAAGCCTTGAAGTCTTGAAAACGGTAATGCTTTCTAATGCTAACACTGGACTTTAATGCTAGCTAATGTTTACTAGCTAACATTTACTCTTAGTAAGATACTAGCATGTGAGCTTGCTTATCCATTCATGCACGTGTGCACCTAAGACAGGCGTGTGCAGGGGTTACCTGTGCGCCGGCTTGTCCGGGACCATCAGAGCAGACAAACTGCACAAACTCCTTGAGGGGGTCTTGTCCCGGGTGGTGGTGGTAACGGATGGTGGGGTGGGCGAAGTAGGGACTGGACTGCTGTATAATGGAGGAAGAGGGGAAGTGCAGAGCGGAGGCCGAGGCACGGGGGCTCCCTGGGAGGGGAAAGACAGGGCCACTGTGGGTCAGCCGCATGATACAACCCCATGGAAAATCACACCGCCCTCCTGAGGTGAAGCGGTGACGTAACATGTAATACTGGCACTAATGGGCCAAAGTGACATGAGAATAGAAGTGAATCAGCAAAATTATAAGGGTGAAAAACAATGAAAACCTTTCCAAAGTGACTGGCATTCCACAAGCCAAGCCGGGGATTATTTCACAAAGCAGAATTTCCCAGTTGGTTGTATAATTTAAGCCAAACATAAAAACTGTCCAATAGGAGAAGAGGTAAATTCCTATTGGACAATCCTTACATTTGGCTGAAGTAGAAATCCTGCTTTATAGAACACCCCCTCGCTCACCACATCCTAATACAATGTGTTTCAAAACATTCCTTAATTCTCCCTCACTCCCTATATCAAGGGCCTTATACATCAAACCACTTTATAAAAGGAAGGCACGGTACAACCATATCATTCATAAATACTGCCACCTAGTGTCAGGGGCCAGTCAGTTCTTGTTAGGTGCTTAACAAAACAGTAAGAAGCAGTTTCAAGGAGTGTGATTACTGTCATGATATGGAGTGTGAACTTAAATCACTATATCAATTGGAATATATTTCAGCACCTGAAAGAAGAGGAGAGAGTGTCCGAGTATTACGTTATCCGCCATATCCACGCAACATTAGTCAGTGGTTTACAGAGATCGCCACACACTTCCTGTCACCTCAATAACCAGGATGTCCCTTAATCTTAGCTTCAGGGCATTTTTGGCCCACAGGGTCTCCTTATCCCTCGCTGTCTCTCTTTTTATTTCGGCTTTCTCTTACCATGCATCGAGACATCATCTAGCTAATGTGCCCCCGCTCCCCGCTCCCCACCCCACACTCATCCTAAATCAATCCAATAAACACTATATCTCAACCCACCTACACACTGTTCAACACAACCCATTTATTTTCCTACAAATACATGGACTGCACCACCAAACAGACATGCAGTCATGTAGGCGTTGAATCACATACATACTAATACACACATACGCACACACATTCATGCACATCACAGGAGATAAGCGTTGGGTTTATCCAATAAGACAGTACTGTGAAACCCATATCCAAAATGTACCCGTTGCTTTGAGTTACTTTGCAGTGCTGGTCAGTGACATAGAGGAACAGAGTGACTATATCAGGCTAAAAGAATCTCATCTCATTCTGTTTTGGGTCTATTCTACCATAGAGGTGAGTAATAAAAACAGGAATAGAAATACAGGCCCTGGAATGGTTGGTCAAAATTAGTCTCCTTGCTTAAAAGTTAGTATATTCTGCACAGCAGATGGATCGTTCCCCAAACTCCATATGCCGTGTCTCAGACCCAAATTTGGCCAACTCAACCATCGCTGGATGGACTACCAGCAGTGTGCTGACGCCAATGATAATCTTTTTAGAAATACACCATTTCATTCAATGGCAGCAAGCCTTTGCATTTCATTCTCATTCCATTTCCAATGTGAAGTAGACTTTGTAACATGCTGCCAGTACCCAGGGGATGGTGGAAGCCTCCTCCGATGGAGCCACACAGATCTATCAACGGAGAAGGGACGTAGGGATGAGGGACGGCAGAAAACAGCAAGTCACCCATGGGGAAGCGCAAGAGAAACCCCCACACCAAAGCAGGGAGAAGACGGCAAGGGACGGGCAGGGGGTGTGGGAAGGACGGAGGGTGGAGAAGCCGGACTACGCAGACACAACAAAGAGACGATGGAGAATGAGATCTGTCTGCACTGACTGAGCTGTCAAGTGGCCCGTCTGAAGAGGGTATAGTTAATGAGAGACCCTCTGCGTTTCCTCAACTGAAAACAAAATAGTCAGACAGGTCTGTCTTCTGATCTCACCCAAGCCACCTTCAAATCCAACAAACCACACTGACTCCTACGGACAGGCAAACTGAATCACAGACTGACCAGCCCTTCGCGATCAAATCGCTGATCTACACCAAAAGCCCAAGGTGAGAAGTCTGGAAGGGATGAGAAGACGGGGCTGCTGTGACCTGCTCTGTCCACTCAGGTAAAGTTTAACACAACACCAGCACAAGTGGGAGGAAGCAGGGAGGGGCAGGTGGAGGAGAACAATCACTCAAATGCTTAACAAATCTGATTGGTTAATTTAGAAGAGGGGCGGGAAAAAAAAAATCAATGCTCAGCTCTACTGTTGTGATTGGGGCAGGGACTTTGAAAGGTTTCAGAGATCAGCTTCAGGGTTTCGCCCCCAGGATAGGGAATGCTCCCTTCTCTCTCCTACCCTCACTCCTTGGAGGGACAGGGGTGGGGACAGGGACAAAGATGGGCAAGGCGCCTTGTGTCTCACCTGGTCTTACTCCCGCCAGCATTGGCAGCGGGTGGTGGGTGAACGCCATGCGGGGCGACCTCGTCTGGGGCGACAGGGCGCTGAAATCGAACTTTCCCGGCTTCTTAAGAGAACCAGGCGAGGAGAGTCCTGGCAAAAATGGGATCAACAAATGGCAGAACAAAGATGTGGGTTTAATTCACAAGCTTTGGTTTGACTCTTGATGTTTTTTTAAGTTCAAGATAAATTAGGTATGATTGAGTGATCTCTTTACTTATTGTCCCTCATGTGCTCAAGAAACCTTTGTCTTTGTTTATCTTGAGCTCTCACGTCTCACCTCACGATTTTCTGATGTCTGTGTAATGCCTCAGCTGTTCTGGGGACCAGGGGGCCCATTACCTCACTACTGAATGATGAAATCTGCTTGTGGGACCTGGCATTTGGTACGTAGTGCATGATGGTAAGGACAGCTTGGGGTAAAGGCCTAAAAGGCCTCGACACGATCCACCGTTAGCCTCTTCTAATGTGCGTTTTTCTCATTCTCTTTTCTCAACCTTATCACGCTCGGCAAGAAAAACCAAAACAGCAGCTTCCGGCTTCTCCATCTCCAGCACCCACCATATCATAAGTGGGTTTCCACAAGGGTGTAGAGCTAATTTTGATATTTAGAATTTTTAGTGTCAGGGTAAGTCTTTTCTACTGTCCTCCACCCACTTGAAGGTCCTGCTATGCCCCCCAAATTGACGGCTAATTTAATAGAACAATAGCCCCTTGACTTCTGACGTCCTGTCACGTGACCTCAGCCGCAGACAGCAACAGCACGAATCACCTTGGGCAATGTTTTCTCCATCATAAAAGCAAAAGGTGCAGGATTTCTCTCACTCATACAGAGCACGCAGTTGGAGAGAACAGCCTGGGGTTTTTGGATGACAGTGTGATTTTTTTTCTTTTAAAGACAGAAAGCAAACAGAATCCACTTCGTTATTTCCCATATACTAAGCCCCAAATCCCATCCCATGGGTGACCATCCATTTTAAAAACTCAAGCAATTTAGCGAGTCACTTCTAAGTCGGTATCAGATGGCTTCCTTTATTAAAATGACGCTCCCTGCGTATCTGTTAATCTGCCTGTATGTTGCCACGGCTCTCTTTATCCTCTGCGCGCCCCTCCATACGCCCATCCCTCTCTCCGTGCTTCGGCGCGGGATGCGGGTGGCTTTGAGGTTGCGGCCGCCTTTATCCTGCGAGCATTCGTCGGCGCCTGGGTCGTAATGAGGCTTCCATTCAGCAGCAGCAGACACAGTATGCGCCCGCAAGCTGTTCAGACCCGGCGCCGAGCAGATGGTCCAGCGCCAGCCCCAGGAACGAGGAAGAAAAGAACGCGGATGATGTGTGTGTATGTGTGTGTGTGTGGGGGAGTGAGAGAAGAACGAGAGAGAGTGACGACAGCACAGGCCTGGCTGCCACATGAACCCAGAGCAGCTCCCTCACTTTTGAACGGAAGTGCAATATACAGTAATTATAGAAAAGTATAAATAAACACAGGGATTGGTGCTGTTACACAACGAGCTCTGTCCCGGAACTTGTCGAGTGATGTGGATCATTGGCTGAAGCTGGACACCTTGATTTATGATGGAGGTGTCAGAGCTGTGGCAGACAGCATCACGCACACCACGCCTCCACCTCTAAGGACAGCAACTCGCACACCGTGCCTTCACGTTTAAGGACAGCGACTTGTACACTGCGCCTCCACCTCTAAGGACAGGATCACACACACCGTGTCTCCACGTCTGAGGACAGCATCACACACACTGTGCCTCCATGTCTCAGGACAGCATCACGCACACCGTGCCTCCACGTCTCACGACAGAATCACACACACCGTGCCTCCACGTCTGAGGACAGCATCACACACACTGTGCCTCCACGTCTCAGGACAGCATCATACATACCGCGCCTCCACGTCTCACGACAGAATCACACACACCGTGCCTCCACGTCTGAGGACAGCATCACACACACTGTGCCTCCACGTCTGAGGACAGCATCACGCACACCGCGCCTCCAGTAAAGTTTGCGGATGACACCACGGTGGTTGGATTTATCTCTAGGGGGGAAGGAGTTGGCTTACAGGGATGAGGTGGAGCGGCTGTCCAGGTGGTGAAGGGACAACAGCCTGGTCCTTAACACCGGAAAGACCAAGCAGCTGATAGTGGACTTCAGGAGGAACAAAACATGCATCGAACCACTCTACATCAACGGAAACCAGGTGGAGACAGTCTCAAAATTCCAGTTTCTGGGCATCCAGATTGAGGAGGACCTGACCAGGTGCACCAACACCACAGAGCTGATAAAGAGGGCACAGCAGAGACTCTACTTTCTGAGACTTCTTAGGAAGAACCACCTCTCCCAGAAGCTGCTGGTAACCTTCTATTGCTGCTCCATCGTAAGCGTACTGCATTTGTGTGTGGTATAACAGCTGCACAGTTGCAGAGAAGGCAGCGCTCCAGAGAATCATCACTACAGCTCAAAAACTATTGCTTGTACTCTCCCCACGCTAGAAGAACGTTATGCTTCCCACTGCTCTGGAAAGGGAAAGACACTGTCTGAGTTGCTGCCCTCAGGCAGGAGATTTAGAGCAATAAAAACAAGGACAAACGGTTTAAAAAAACAGTTTTTACCCTAAGGCAATTATGCTAGTGAATGCTGAAATGAAATTATCTAATTTATGGTGTTATCAAAGAAAGGGGTGTGTGGGCGCAGGTGGAGTGGCCAGAATGAACGTATGTGTATTTATGTATTTATGAAGTTATCTTGGATGAATGTTGTACAGAAGAGGCACTTCAATTTCGTTGTTGTATGACAATGACAATAAAGTGTCTATCATCATCATCATCTATTATCATCTAAGGACAGCAACTCGCACACCGTGCCTCCACGTCTGAGGACAGCAACTCGCACACCGTGCCTCCACGTCTGAGGACAGCAACTCGCACACCGTGCCTCCACGTCTGAGCACAGCAACTCGCACACCGTGCCTCCACGTCTGAGCACAGCAACTCGCACACCGTGCCTCCACGTCTGAGGACAGCAACTCGCACACCGTGCCTTCACGTCTGAGGACAGCAACTCGCACACCGTGCCTTCACGTCTGAGGACAGCAACTCGCACACCGTGCCTCCACGTCTGAGGACAGCAACTCGCACACCGTGCCTCCACGTCTGAGGACAGCAACTCGCACACCGTGCCTCCACGTCTGAGGACAGCAACTAGCACACCGTGCCTCCACGTCTGAGGACAGCAATTCGCACACCGTGCCTCCACGTCTGAGGACAGCAACTCGCACACCGTGCCTCCACGTCTGAGCACAGCAACTCGCACACCGTGCCTCCACGTCTGAGCACAGCAACTCGCACACCGTGCCTCCACGTCTGAGCACAGCAGCTCGCACACCGTGCCTCCACGTCTGAGGACAGCAACTCGCACACCGTGCCTTCACGTCTGAGCACAGCAACTCGCACACCGTGCCTCCACGTCTGAGGACAGCAACTCGCACACCGTGCCTCCACGTCTGAGGACAGCAACTCGCACACCGTGCCTCCATGTCTGAGAACAGTATCACACACAGCGTGCCTCCATGTCTGAGGACAGCACTGGGCTAAACGGAAAGATAGGATGTCGGCCATACTACACAGAAAGCCTGGTAACTCAGCTAGAGTCAAAATTAACCCAACCACGGCAACATGCAGACAAATGAAATGTGCCACACACACCAAGACACGGATACCTGATATGAGGCTGTGCAAAACATATATAGTACAAAAACATGTAAAAATGTTTCTTCACTGAAGTAGCTGTCACCCAGATGACCCTACAGCCAATACGCAGCATAAAATGCAGCCCGAGGGATGGCCATCTGCAAGGCTGCCATTCTCTGTAGAGCAGTAATGAAATGTGTGGGTGGCTTCAAACATTCTGTACTGACAAAAAGTGTGAAATTCTCCTGCAACTATGAGTGTGGGATATGAGAAGTCTGGTGGAAGGTCTACGTGTGTGTCTGTGTGTGTGTATGTATGTGTGTTTGTGCGAGCATGCGTGCATTGGACACAGCTAGTGGGCCAACAAGCAGTCAAAAAGCTGTTCCCCTCACCCACCCACACACACCCCCGCACACACACACACCTCCAGCAAAAACTTTGAAACCAACTTACCCACAAGCACCAGCCATCAAACTGCAGCCTCCCCTGATGCCACCATTACTGGCATATAAATGCAGCGCATTATAATGGCCCTCTACCATGACACCTGTCACACACAAACACATACTAACTCCCAGGCGTAAACATAGAGTCACACAGCCCCATTCAAATGCACATCCACGTATCGATATCTTGGGCTCATATCCATATAGGCTTCCTCATTGTAGAGTCTCCAGCAGAGCTCCACCAATTTTTCAATAAAGAAACTGAACACCCTTGGGGGCGGATGACAGTGCAGTCAGGTGAAGAGAAGGATCAGGTAAACATCAGAAGAAGCGTGTTCTTTACACAGGTATCGGACCACCTCATCCTAAAACCGGCCCCCTTCCATCTGGAGAGAAATGTCGTCCTTTGATTCTGGAGACCCCCCCCATGGAACAGATGTCTCCTGTAACCCAGGAGCTCCCAGTACTCCAGGCACACGGAGACACCATCTGGAACTGGAGCTCAAGTCCCTCCAGATTGTGTGTGAGCACTGGTGTGTGTGATTGTTTTCATGGGTAACGTGTGCGTGTGTACGTGTTTACACTGGCTGTTTGTAAATGTTTGTGTCTCCATGTGTGTGCGTATGCGTCCAAACACACCAGAGTGTTTTTCACCTTGCTTGTTTCAGCTTCTTTTGTGGCAGGAAGTGCTCTGATTGATCCCTGAGCTAAAGCGCTGACTGTAAGGATCAACATTGCAGGGTCACGCTGCCACCATCCCACAATGTCTACACAGGATCACACTCTTACAGTCTCACACAGTCTCCAGACTGGATAACACTGTTACAGTCTCACACAGTCTTTACACTAGATCACACTGTTACAGTCTCACTCTCTGCACAGGGTCGCGTTTTACAGTCTCACAAATTCTACACAGGGTCTCTCTTACAGTGTGACAGTCTGTATACAGGGTCACAGTGTTACAGTCTCAACCAGTCGTATCACAAGATTACAATACTACAGTCTCACACAGGAGTACACCGTTACAGTCTCAGACAGTCTCTACACAAGACCACACTGTTACCATTTCACAGTCTCTACACAGGATCATATTATTACAGTTTCACACAATTTCTACACAGAGTCTTACTGTTATGGTCTGACAGTGTCTACACAAGATCACAGAGTTACAGTCTCACATAGTCTCTATACAGGGCCAGTTTGTTACAGTCTCTACAGAGGATAATGCTGTTACAGTCTCACACAGACTCTACAGAGGATCACGCTGTTACTGTCTCACATATTGTCCCCACAGGGTCCCATTGTTACAGTCTCACACATTCAGTACACAGGGCCACTCTGTTACAGTATCACAGTCTATACACAGGGTCACACTACTACTATTGGTTAAGCCAAAACGAACTACTCTGCTGGCAGACCACTCCTAAGGACCAGTACCCCAGAACAGATAGTAATCAGAAATCAAATGAAAACCAAGCTTGACATCAACAACAGAAAGCAAGTGGAACTAATGAGACATGGAGATCGATTACAGATGAATAGGTTGTAGTTAATGGAGAAATAAACAGACATGAATATATTAGTGTAATGTGTTCTAACCATGGTAAGGAAACTGCACGCCATCGGATTCATGTTTAATCTTCCTCTCCTGCACACTGGCCAAATGGTGCTGCACTGAAAGTCCAAAAGGGAAAAGGGCATTGTTAAAAAACAGGGGGAGGGGGGTTCAGAGAAACACACAGAAAGGGGTATAGACTGAGGAGGGGCTGACTGGGGGGACGTGTGCCATTTTCTACCAAAACTGACAATGAGGATGGCAGTGACGATGATGTATACGCATGATTAAGAAGGTCAGAGCGGGTCTGAGTTCACAAGGCCCTCACTGCCCTGCACCAGCTGAAACTAGTTGAGACTGAAATTTATGCTGCAAATATTATATCAATTGCTTTTAAATGGTTATTTGGACAGATGGACTGCTCCACTTTATTCAATAGTAGATCTACAAGTAAAGCATAAGCAATCCAGATGACTAAAGTTTGGGGCCATCGGCCCTTCAGGCTGTTGGTGAGAGTCAGTGACTGCCTGCCAAACCTAGATGGTGAAACCAAGCTCTCTGATTGGGCTGTATGTCAACGGGCGCCGACGGGCGCTGATCATTCATTTGGACTTGGTTGGTGCTAGATTTTTGCCATTGACTTGGTGTGTACCAGGCGTAATGCAGACCATTTCGGCTGCTCAAAACCAATTTCCATCCAAGCTAGAAATCCTCCGAGAGGTATATGTGTAACCACAATTAAAAGGGAGATCAAAAGGCAAATTTAAAGGCAAACTGTCGCAGGTGAAAACGTAAAGCAGCTCTGAATAATGTAGGAGGAACACAGGGAGTTGGCCTAAATGTTTCCCTAATTTAGCAACACTAAACATTTGGTGGCCATAGTAACAACTTGGCCACTGTCTTATGACATTAGAATGACTGAAAGGTGACATTTTAGTCCAACTATGATTTTAATTGATAAAAAACGCTACATAATTTGCATATGACACAGAAATAGTTACCTTGGTGATCATAATATGTATTTTTTATTTTGACTGAAGTTTGACCAAATTTCTTAATTGTTAAATATATACTGCAGACTATATATAGAATTTCTGCTTGCAAGTTTTTTTTTTTTTTTTTTTTTAAATAGAAGGTATGTGGTGTCCATTTGAGGAAATGACTAGGTGTCATTAATAATAATTTCACATTTAATCTGTAATTTATAATAGCTAGCTAATTCACTGAATGTAATAACGTTTTTACAATGTGACACGAAGTGTCAGTGTGTAAGCAGGTTTTTGGGAAAACCTCTGGTCAAACCCAGGTGTGAGGACCCTTCAGCCAATCAGTCCTCTAATTAGTAATCTAATTAGGGAGTTGCAGCGAGAACCTGCACACACAGCAGCCCTCACAGGATAAGATTGTCCACCCCTGACCTACAATGTCCTATCATGATACAATCATTATTCAAAAATGTCATTCCAATAACAAATCATTCTAATGCCAATTAGCCAAGAATATCAGGCAAGCAAATGTAGACAAGACTACTCCTCCAAGCTGTATCAGTAGAAGGATGCTAAAATCCAGACACCTAGCATATGGAATCACATACATATTCAAGCGAGTAACAAAACTCAATCTAATACGTACAAAAATTCTACTTGATCTGGACCCTGAACACAGTCCTGTTTCACCTCGCACCACAAACTCATTTGAACCAGATTACAACAAGTTACATGGAACTATGCATGCAGCCATGTAGAGCGTCACAGAGCCAGAGACAGAGAGCTACATGGAAGTGTAAATAACCATTTAAAACCACAGAGGCAGACAGAGACACAGAGAGTTGCATAAAGGTACAAAGGAACATGCAGAACCACACAGAACCAGAGACACAGAACTATAGGAGGGTATAAAGAAACAGGCAGAACTACATAGGGATAAAGGGAGACACAGGGAGAAAAAACAGATATAGAAAGACAGAGAGCTACAGGGAAGCATAAAGAACCACACAGAACCAGGCAGAGTCATGGAGAGCTACAGGAAGGTACAAAAAAATCATGTAGAACAACACAGAACCAGTGACATAGCTATACTGAAGTGCAAAGAGACCATACAGAATCACACAGAGAGAGCTAGAGTCAGACATCTACAGGAAGGTACAAAGGGCCATAAAGAACCAGAACGAGATATACTGAGCTACAGGAAGGACCAAAAACCAGGCAAGAATCATACAGAGCCCTACAAAGCCACACCAGAGCCTCATGGATTCATGCTCAGTCCATGAGCTGTGCCTCAGATCTACCTTCCTCTAAGGTCCAGGTTTGGTTTTAAATTGATCTGGGCTGGACTATAATGCCCTGAAGACTGAATGATCCAATTACATACATCTAACAATACTTTGCCCAGTGCTTGAGGATTCTTAGGTGCAGAACTCTTTACATAAACACTGAATTTC
This sequence comes from Brienomyrus brachyistius, assembly GCF_023856365.1. Lineage (NCBI taxonomy): Eukaryota > Metazoa > Chordata > Actinopteri > Osteoglossiformes > Mormyridae > Brienomyrus > Brienomyrus brachyistius. Next base: position 3,997,598 of record NC_064554.1, read on the forward strand.
ACAACGACCTGCAATCTGCATGTTAGAAGGGACTTTCTGTCAGGTCCATAATCACAGTGACAAGTAATAGTAACACGTCTGTAACGAGTCATGCCTCCTTGTGCATTAAAGCTCCTGGATCTCAAGTAACCAGCTTAGCAGTGTCAATACGTCTAATTCTTTCTACCCAAAAATGTAGTGTTACAATTAAGTCAGTGATCAACTGACAGTGACATGACATGTGAAAGTTTTATTTAATTTTCATAACTGACACTACAAAACGGCACATGACTAAAAATCACTGTTTATGAGTTCTAACTATTATCTTTTGTAATACTAATGCAAAAATATGCAATTTGCAGCATGATAAATTATGCTGGTATCATTCGCCAGCTGATCTTGCATACAGATGCTCTGCTGTGTTTTCTCGCTTGGTGCAGTGCTGATTATTCCATCTGAGGAACCCGTTACAGTGCAAATTGTGTCACCTCATCGTTGCCCTTCACAGCTGCAGGGTGTAATGCAGCAGGCAGACTAGGAAGACCACTCATCTGCCATTAGACATGCAAGTCAAGTGACTGAAGAACGCCCTAAAGAACGCCCTAAAGAACGCCCTAAAGCTGACAGGGCCACCCAGTATGGATGTATTGGCACTGTGGGGCGGGTGGGGGGATAAACAGGGTTCAATGGAGGGGGGGGGGGGGGTCAGTAGGGGGGGGCAGTAAAGAAGGCAAACAAGAAGACGACGGCTCCAAAGAGAGTCAAACCTGCATCCACGTCGTTGGGCCAGCCGCTGGACTGGGAGCTGCTGGCGGCGGGCGAGCGGCCGGAGTAGAAGACGTCGTCCACCGGGCTCTCCATCTCGCTGTCATCGATGGACTTGCGCTTGTTGGAACTGTGGGGTACAGGAATCAGGGGCTGGGGTTTTCCATCTCTGAGCTGCTGCTTTAAGGCAGGCCACGCACAGCCATTGACGTGTGACTGGTATACAAGACAGTGTGCTCAGGGTTTGCCCTACTCCCTTGAGAGCACCTGCGGTAACCTCTGAGGAGAAACTGGGGAGAAGGGAAACGGGCAAGATCTGGCAGCTTTCATCTACCTGGAGCACCAATGCCAGGAGAGCTGCCGAGTCGCGCGGCCAAACAGTCTGTAACACACAGGCTGACATGTACGCACGCCCCCTATCTTCCCTACTGTGTGTCTGTCTACTGCAGGACTGGCCTGCTGTGCCACCATGCGTGAGAATTCAGAGTCAATGAAACTACCTCCGTGGAAGACTTGCATAGAGCTCCATTTCAGTCCTGTGGTGCAAGAGGAGGAGGAACAGAGAGAGACAGCAGGAGCGAGGGACAGAGGGAGGAGAGGGAGGGAGAGAAAGAGATGTCCCATCACACAATCACAGCATAGACCATAGAGGCATAGAGCATGCACAAGGACTACACAGAGTATACAGCTTAAAGTCAGCAGAGAAAGAAACCCTGGTGGTACCCTGATTTCCTCTGACCCTCTATAACCTGCAGACACTGTCTGGGTGTACAGGGGCACTGCTCACGAGTACAGACCTTTCAAAGAGTTGCCTGCTGTTGATGGCCACTGCGGTCTTGGGGCACACATACCTGGTGGATGGAGTAGAGGTGATGGATCGGCGTCCCAAGGCCACCTGGTTGATATTGTAGTAGCTGGGACTCTCCAAGTCCGCCAGTGAGAAATTTGGGCCGGTTGCCGTTGCAACTGGGGCTAAATAAAAAAAAAACAAAAAACAAGTGATGAGAACAGCCTGAAAACGGGGAACTGTGGCAGGAAACATTCAGGGTACTAAATGTTCAGGGGTAGAGGGAAGTGTATCCAATGATGAAACCTGGAGTGAGACAGAGCACGGCCAGGAGTGATGTCACAGGGAAAACGAGAGAGAGATGGAAACAGTGAGGGTTCTACAGGGGTCAGGAATCACTCACTCTGTGATACGCGGACGAGCTCGGTGACGTTCCACACTCCTGACGTCACAAAGCAGTCCTGGAAACTCAAGTGGCCTGACAAGGAAAGGATGCAGAATGTTAGGTACTGCCAGGCACCCTGGGAGATTCACAGAAATTTATGTCATTTAGACATTTTCCCAAGATGGTTTCAAATCCCCCCATCAACCAAACATCACTCTGTACTTAATATGCTTTACAGATTTGTGTAAGACCGGAAGCTGAAGCCACTGCTTTCATGTGATGATCATGCGATGATGTCATGTGAGACGTGTCCGCACTGTGATCTCACCATTGGGTGGAGGCTTAATGTCGGCATCTCCTTGCTGGTTGGAGTTGTCTGATTGTCCTGATTCTGCACAACAGACAAAGGAGAAAGAAAGCAATCAGCAGGAAGGACGATGGCTTTAAATGTGGGAAAGTACCTTCTTACCCTTTTCAAGTGGGAAGGACTTTTTATCTGTTAACCTGGCTTTATTTATTCTGTGCAAAATGCAAAGTGTGGGAGTGTCTTTTACTTAGAGCCTTATACCACTGAAAAACACAGTCCTTCCACTTCTCCATTCCTTTGTTTTTAAACCTTTCTTTAAGGCTGCATATTACAGAGGACATTCACATGGGACAGAATGCACTAATATGCGTCACTTCTGAGAATGGCTGGCTTTCGTGCATGAGCCCCTGGAAGCACGGCATGGTTACCGTGACATGTGCATGCATCCGTTCCCAGGGTTTTCCTGCTGCCGTGGAGGGTGCGCCGGAATAAGCGGGCACACGGCAACACGATTCTCCACACTCCCAACAAGATTACGAAACCGCTCAAAAACAGAATCAAATGAAAAAAGTATATCAAAAGGTGAAAAACAGCCGAAGACCACTGTGCCGTTTATCCCCCTCTCCGAAGCAGGAAGACATGCTCCTCTCCTTGCTGCCTGTGTTTTTCTGTCTCTCCTTCCGTCTCGCATGCACATTCGCTCCAGTTAATCCTGGCAGCCATCTTAGCGCTTGGCAGCCATCTTAGTTATTGGCAGTACCAATGCATTCCTGTTTGCTGACAGCGCACACACAGGCACACAAACACACACGCGCATTATCGAGCATCGATCAGAAGCACGATCGGAACCAGGCCATCGATACTCCCAGCTATCTTCAGGTGGAATGGACCGATACTGCTCGAGAGTTCAGCAGTGGGAGAACTAGAATGTCGCTGAATACTGATTGTTTTCATGTGGATACTGAGAGTGCCCTCAAAGAGCCAATTGTCAAAGAAAGAGTTTATGTCATCGACGGAACTAATGGAGTCAGGTGACTGAATCTGAACCTGTGATTTGACCTCTGCCGGAGGTGCTCTCGATGAGGCACACAATTAGGTCTTCCTCAGTCACCCGTGTGGATGTTGTGAGGGACAAACCCCGCTGGAGTCTCAGCAAAGAAAGTGGCTCACCCTGCAGAGCAGGCGGTGTGGTGATGCTAAGCTTAGCCCTGACCCAGTTATGACCTCGAGCAGCAAAAGAGGTGCCAACAGGGTCCGGCTCTTCTGTGAGCTGCTCTGTGGCCCAGCTCTACACTTCATCAAATCTCCAAGTTGTCTCAAATGAAAAGCCATCAGCAATGACATGGACACACAACCCCCCCCCCCCCTGCCGTCATTAGTGAGCTTCCCGTCTCATAGGTCAACCTCATGGAAAGACCGTCCTTAGGAAAAATAAGAAGGACAACGGGTAGAGGAAAAATGATCAAAATAGTGCAACATGTGACACACACAGATTCCACTGAGGCCCGTAAAGCAGACCCTAAGCTGGTGGACTGTGGGATGAATTGGGGAATCAGCGTCTCTGTTCATCATCAGTCCGCCAACAGTGGTCTTATCTAAATACAGCAGCATCTCCACTGACACACAAAGACAGAGAGGCAGACACACACCACAATGCTCACATTAATGTTTTGAAGATTACATGCACTGTAACACAGATGGATAACATATCTGTCTCTATGATTACTACTGGGGCCTAAAGTGAAACACTGAGAATTGTCTGTGATTTTCAGGCAGCGAGAGCTTGCCGTGTGGGTACGGAGATGGCAGCAATGACAGCAGGTTATGTGTCCTCGCTCTCTCTGTGACAGCAGACGTGGATTAGACCCAAAGTTCAGGGAGATCAAAAAAACTGGCCTCTGGGTCTGTCTGACACACCATCACTCGCAGTGAGCCAATCGGGTGTCAGAAACTCACTAGGAAAAAAAAAAAACCAATGACTTCCCAGATGAAACCACATGGAAACACAGAGCTATTAATAGACTGACAGCTTGTGTGTGTGTGTGTATGTTTTGAATGGTGCATAATGTGGGCTTAGGTGACAGAAGAAATTGGCCTCCAGTGAGTAAAGCTTGATGTTCATCACCCAGACAGACACTGGCAAAGACAGACCAGGGCCCTGCGCCTTGGCCATGACCTGCTACAGCATGTCCCCCCCGTCCCAGCTCATTTGTAGAGGCTACCTTCCCTCACCTTTGACTACAGGGGCACTACAGAGGGCTCCAACTGGCGCTCAGGACTGACAGGTGAGCATGTGAATATAAGCATATAATTACAAACGGAAAATGCCAGAAACCCAGAGGTGCTGCTAAAGGCCGGTGGAGGACAAAGCTTCAGGGGAGGACCGGAGTAACCCGGACAGCTGCCAGAAAGCAATTAGTCCGAGGCAAGGCTGCTGGACCCAAATACCCAACGGCTAGGGGTGGCGCAGGTGTGCTCAGACTGCCCCGACAAACACACTCCAAACACGGTGCCTTACTCTGAACACTGTTACCCAGAATCCTTCATTTATGTAGGCGAGAGAAGAGCAGTACATGACAGACTGGAGCAATTGTTTGCGAGCTGGAGCCCACTCCTCAGTCGAGCCTCTTTAGACCTGGTGTGTGCGGAGTCTTTAAATCATTCTGTACATGTGTGGGTGGTTCATGGGTGGAATACAAGCATGTTCCTACACTCACATTTACAGCAGCTTTGCATATTTTCTTCTTACTTTACAGGTAAGAGACAAAGGTTTGCGTGCTGGCGAAGGCACACAAGCACACCATGGCTTCTGACGGCCTCTGTGAACAAACAAACACACTGTTGTGTGACACTGTGTGCATGTATGTGCCGTGTGTGTGTGTGTGTGTGTGTGTGTGTGTGTGTGTGTGTGTGTGTGTGTGTGTGTGTGCTCTCCAGTACGTCTCCTCACCGAGAGGACGAAAGCCAAATCTGTGCCAACTTGGAGTAACAGCACAGCTTCCCAATTGAGTTTCACTTAAGAGGTTTATCAGTGTGTTGCTAAACATTCTGACCTTTTTTCTTAATCCTTAATGCGCTTAAAATGTTCCAAACCCACATAATCCCTAAGGCTAGCCCACACAGATGTTCACAGTGCTCATTTATTGGACTTTATTTTATTTTTTCCAGGTTGCCACTTATTTATTATTTTCCTATCTTATAATACCACTTGCCATCTGACAGTAGTGCTTGGCTTTCTGTTGGCGCTCTCTGCGGACACCCCTTGAGTTGGGTCTTGATTTCAAAAAGGCCCGGCTAAACTGGGCCAACAATTCTGTTTGCGCTTAAGTTCCACAAAACGCTCTTCAGTCCTGATAGTGTGGCTCAGAAGCTCAAGCTGCACCGTGTGGCGGGGTCTGTGATTAATGAGGACCAGCTCGTTACCCCAAAATATCCGCTTTTATACTGCTGCCGATTCATTTTGTCCAAAACACCACCCCATTTTACCTCTTTATATAGCTATGCACATTGAAACAATTTAGTTTGTCTGCTCAAGATTTATAGAGTAGCAGCGACTCTCTGCTTGCACATCCAAGCTGCTACCTGCTGCCCGTAAGACTCTGGACACTATGTATAACAGTACAGACAGTGCCTAACTTGGATCTGCCCGTGTAAGTGGTATGAGAATGGCAGTGTGTAGCCCTACCGAGACTGGGGTGGGGTGGTGGGGCAGGCTGGCAAGCAGGCTGGCTGGCTGGCTGGGTGAGAGAGCAGGTGTTCGAAGCTGCCCATCTGCGTACCCATCTGTGCCTGGCGCCTGTGCCCGGCCAGATCCACACACAGCATGGCGAGCTGGGTGAGCGGGGACCCCAGGGCCGTCCACAAACGCAAAACACTGTGCCCTCCATCTCTCCCTGCCTGCTATATCCATGTAAACACCCTCATTCAGTTATTTACCGCACACTAGAATGGTTGGCAGACTGAGTAACTTGCACTTTCAAACCAAAAATAGCTTGCGGCATTATTGCTGGCATTTGCTATCTTATTTAATTATTGTGTGTTCCTTCATATATTTTTATCTTCATTTGCATTTTTAATGGCACTTCTCAATTGAATTTTAATAAACTTTCCAGTTGTGGATTTTTATACATATTATTTCTTCTGTAAAGTGATTTTTATTCTGAATAACTATAAAGTGTCATAAGTGTATTATTATTATTATTATTGCTACACTTTACCGAACACTATGAATATTATGAATATTATATTATATTATACTGAATACTATAAATAGTATGCAGTCTGTATGGAATATTCCAGAACATTTCACTGATAAAGATGAAGCAAGTTGTATTTTAAGTTGTATCATCCTCGGTATTCCAACCAGCAACAGTGTGACCGGCGATCTTTAGTTTTGTTTAATTTAGCCACTAAACATACAATAATATATTCAAGCTAACAGGATGTATGTATAAATGCTTATTTAGAGGCAATCTCTAACTGAACATAAATGTACAAAGAATTATCAGAATGGGCTGCATACAGCTGTACATACAAACACCCCAAGAAAACATTATGGTAAATCTACACTAATGTACAATTCAATAAATTTTGGAATATAATGCTTTTACAAAACACTGTTTCCACTGAAAATAAAGACATACAATATGTAACTGATGCAAAGTCAGCTGTACATTGAAAACAGTGGGGTGAACAGAGCACAACAGAAGAAGCTAAACCTAACTCTGCATAATATATTAGAAGGAAAACCTCTGCAGGTCCACGGCTCATTGGCTGCCCAGCCTACGCTGTGCATGTCGACGTTATACAATTCACAAAGTGTGTAGGTGTTGTTAGGGCTAAAGTTAGCCATTGAATCACGTCCCTGCTTTAACGACGTTGATGTTGTCGATGCTGGCGGATGGTAACGACAGAATTTTCTTGAAGCAGATTTACTGACCTCTCTCAATATGAATCTGTCAATCAGAAGGCTGTTTAAAAAGGAAACGTCCACAACAGTCCTGTCGCTTCTAAAAATTTCTGACCACCAGGTGTCACTTTCTGGCAAAGAGGCTCAGTGTGTCCGAATGGAAATCTCCCAGTATGTGGAAAGTCACAAAGGTTCTCAGCCGTAAAACACACTTTAAAACGCTTTGTAGATACGCTACGAACAACACGCCTGAGAAAAGGAGAGGAAAGAGTGAGACTGAAACACGTGGCGAGGAGTGAGATCGGAGTAAACAGAAACTAATGGCACTTTATGCTCATAGCCATGCATGAAATCAATTTTTGCAGTTGTGTTCTGCCAAGAATGCGCTTTCTGAGCAGTCCGTCAGGGGAGGCTTGGTGTGTGTGTGTGTGTGTGTGTGTGTGTGTGTGTGTGTGTGTGTGTGTGTGTGTGTGTGTGTGTGTGTGTGTGTGTGTGCGGGTTTCTGTCCATGCTATGCGTTGTGTGCATCTGCGTGTGTTTCAGTGTCTTGCCTCTTGCTGACACGCTCTTATACTCCACTGTGCAAGAGTTAGGGGTAAGAGGACAGGAAAAGGAGACATGGAGAGACAATGGGGTGAGAGAACATGGAAAGAGCAAGGGGACAGTGTGGGGAGGGAGCACTGAGGCTGCAGGAAGTGAGGGGAAGGACAGTTGGGGTGTCTGCACCGGGCTGTAAGAGGGGACCCCCCACGGCTCTGTCTATACAGCTGCTGCTTCACCTCCTCCAGCAGAAGAGCAATGTAAGCCAACCGGCAGAGAGGAACTCCCCTGTCATTCCCCCATTCATATAGGGGACAAAAACATGTCCAAGCTTCTCTCAGGTCTCCCCCACCTGCACCTGCCCCAACCCCAACGCGAGGGGTACTGCCAGAAACGGGTGACACAGCCCAGACCCGAGACCCCACCCAGGTGACCGAACACAGGCTGGACCGGTGCTGAGAACCTGGCAGAGGCTCTGTGTCAGCACACCGTGTGAGCGCCCACTCAGCCAGGCGGCAGGACACACGGCCGATACAGACCGGAAGGCAGCGGCTGTTCAGCTGTACTGCTCTGTGCCGAGGCCCTGGATCTGAATTCAAGAGAGGCAAAGAAATGGGTGTGGTCTGTGGCTGGGGTAAGGGTACCCAGAGAGCGCTCTGGGCCGGAGGGAACGTGGGTGTGCAGATCGTGTGACAAGGCCCCTGCGCCTGGTGCCAGAGGGCAGGGGGATTTGGGGTAAAGCTGCAAGAAAGGCAAACTCTGCCAAAGAGGAGGTGACTGGCCAGGATGAAGACAGAAGAGACAGACAGACTTTTTGATGGGGACCTGGCAGGAGAGCGTGGGGCGCATTGTGTGCCTTCGCCAGCACAACCTCAGAACACTGTCCCGGGACCTCAAACAACAACATGAACAAAGACTTGGAGAAGGAGGAGGTCAGACAGACACCTATGGCTTCTAATAAAGAGTACTTATGTGGAACCAATGTGGAAAATTTCACCTGCCCCGATAACTGAAAAATTGTTCACTAATATTGGCGATATCTATACCGGAAACTTGCCGAGCTTGACAGTGCAGATAAGCGGAATAACATTTCGTCATAGAATATATGTGGACATTTAAATATCTGCCAGTAATATTCTCCCAGACTGACACATTGAACCGATGCTGATATGCCAACCGATATATCGTGCATCTCTGACACACAAATCCAAAGTACGTTGTTAGATACTGAGACAACCAACGGCTGCTAGACAAGGCGGGAGAACACAATCATGTTGCATTAAGTGCAAAAAAAAACCCAAATTCACTGAAAATTCCAGCATCTTTGACGTTTAAATTACTTAATGTTTCTATTTGCTGGACCAAAGCCCCTTATATACTGAAAATGGTACACATACGCAGAAGACCCTGCTGCCACCAACTGGGGGCACCACTGGTGTTTAGGGTATCTCAGGAGATAATGACAATGAGCAGATGAGGACCTCTGCTCACCTCAGTGTCCTGGACATAAGTGCACCTTTATCCTGTTAGTAGTTAAAGCTCTATCCACAGCAACTAACAATTTTTACGCATTTATACATCTGGATAACGCATCAGGCGCTGACTCAGACTCAAGGCTGTAACAGTGGGGCTCCTTCCGGGGACTTTAAAGATCAACTGCAAGCCTATGAGTCTTTGTCCTCTGCCGCAGAGCCATAACGGAGGGGGTCAAGTGAGGGTAGAGAGCGCGGAGCGGATAAAGACAGCGCGGAGCGGGAGAGTGCCATGACAGACAGGAAATGGAGATTGAAACGGCTGCTGTTGTGGCCTCTGGCAGCTGCCTGGGCCGCATTTAACAAGCAGCGAGAGTCTCTCCGGAAACACCCATAACCCAGAAAATCTAATTAAACATCGAATTACAAACCCGAGACAAGCAGGCCTGTGAACGGGGCGAGCAGGAGAGCGTGTGCAGGTACGTGCCTGCATGTGTGCGAGAGGACGGCATTAATGTGCTCATTTGGGCTTCCATGAACGTATGAGGGAGAGCGTGCAGTATTTCCTGCGGCTGGCCTCCCACACAGGGTCACGACCCCGTTTAACCCCGTGCGATCTCCGTAGCCGTGTCCTCTGTGAACTCCGGAAGACTGGGCAGACCCCAACAGATGCAGATGGCAGGGATGTGAATGTGGACACGCAGATGTGTGGACATGCTGGGCTGTAAGTCGAGACGTCGTGTTCCGAGCAGATTACTGCGATATAGCCCCTACTATGAGGAGGGCTTTCGTCACAGCACAGACAGGAGTGAGGACTACAGGATGGAAAAATGGGTAACTGGAAACAGCTCTGCAGTTATGGAGAGTAGCAAGGAAATTGGAGAATCAAAGCCAAATGTATTCCTCCCAAATTATTAAATGCTTACAGACCACAACATGTCTGCATTTCATAGAGCCGGCTGCCACTTAATGAAAGACCTAACAGGCAACAGGAGGTCCTATCACAGTACTTAAAACAGGAGGCGTGACAGACGCAGTGGTGAGTGCGTCCATGTTTTCAGCGACTGCGAATGACGTGTCTTCCATTATTGCATTGGCAGTGTTCAGTTCAATTCAATTTATTTTTATATACCTTTCACAACAGTGTCACCCCAAGGCACTTCACATGGGTTTGCGGTAGAACATTACTACATCATTTATACATAATAATACATGAAACAGGGAAAAGGGAAGACAGAAAGAAAGAATAAACGGCAGAGGGCAATGGAACCAAAAACGTCCAAGTGGGGAGAAAAAAAAATAAACCCTTGGGGGTCCAATGTCAACTGGCTGCCCAGTTATGGGTTTGCGTAAATGAATATGCGGCAAACTCAGAATGTTCAATGTTCACTGACACCCTAAATGTTTACCAAACATCTATGAGTCACATTCAGGCAAAGGACAGCCATGAATGGGGGGGGGGTTAATATGAGTTTGCTTTAACAATCCCAGTGAAGAACACGTGTCACCAGCAAACTCAGACCCAACGCTGATGCAAAAGGCTGAAACCGACAAAGGCCCACGTGCCCCCAAATGGTCACCCTGCAAACAAGCGCATTCTGCTGTAACCTGGGCAACGGGCTGCCTGCTGAAACAGCAGCACGCCGTCGCCAGACCCTCATCAGACCCTCATAAAAGCCCTCTGGCGCTCGTCACTTACTAATCAAGCCCTCATCGGGTCATGATCAGGCACTCCTCAAACTCTCGTCACGCCGGTGCCTCCAGTCTGGCTCCAACTTCGGCGAGAATGAACGGGAACACCAGCGAGAGCGCTGGAGCCCAGATGAAGACACTAAAGAAAAAGGGCTTTTCTGGAAAACCAACCCGATGAGGGGTAAGGAAAAAACGAAAACTATCAGGGCAAAAAAAAAAAACTTCGAAGTATTGAATGAAGAACTACCAACGCTGGCCACCAGCTGTCGGTGTCAGACAGCATTTTCTCAGAGTCCCTGTCTGCCAGGGAAGCTGTGGGGTATCGCTGGAGCAGGGGGAGCAATGCGCGGGGGGGGGGGGAGGGGGGGGGAGAGAGCATCCTGCTAAGTGCTCCAGGGTGGCAGATAAGGTGAAATGAGCAACCGTCTACAGAGGGCGACTGGGCGGGTACAGCAAATGCTAGCAACACACAGCCCCCGCTTCCCCCCGCATGGCTCTCTGCCATCCCAGTGAATCCCCAGGAGCAGCAGGGGCTCCCAGGGGAAGTGGGATACAGCAAAGTCTCAGGCTGTTGCCAAAAGGTTGGTGCCCGAGAAAAGCCCCAGACTTCATGTAGACGTGACATCAACACCTTACATTAGGATACGAAAAAAAAAAAAAAAAGTCTATGTCATTCAACAAAAGCGGGTCCTGATTGATTGTCCCTCTGCAGGAACTCAAAAGCCATATGATAACATACCATCCTGCACAAGTTTACTGGGATGTATATGCAGATCCATGGGTGCGGGCCTGTCGTTATAACACAAATGGCATTATTAACTTGAGTGTTTTCCTGTTATTGATCTGTTTTCAGACAGAGTTAGGCATTGTTAATTACATTAAAAGTGAGTCAATGGGATGCCGGCACCGATGTGGCTCGGTGTGTGTGTGTGTGTTTTCTTTCAGTATAAACTTCTGGCCCAGCTGTAATTTATCACTCTGCTTATTAGCTCAGTCTCCTGGGTGTTCCCATTTAAAAACACATTTATTATATGATTCTACCTCTAAACCCTAAGACACTGATGCTTTTGCTGCTGATTCGGGGGAATTTTCCCAAATTAGGGACACCATTAATGCCCATCTGCTGCTTGCAAATACACATCCAATCAATTAATCTGCTCACTTAGTATCCCCAAGAGCGTTAATTTAACCCTTTATGGCCCTATGGAAGTCGATCCCAGCTCTGAGTACAGATAACTTTCGATTTATGTAAAACTTGCGCAAATCCAGATATTTATGTTGCTATAGTTTATGGAAGATGATATACAATGAAAATATATTTACATTTTTCTTGTCATTGATTTAATGTGTGTACGGATTAATACTATATTTTTGGCTTATGCATCTCAGTGAACGGGGGGGGGAATGGAGCTGACCTGCACTTACATAAGGGTTTGTGGATTACTTCCATGAGTCAAAAACTGCCTGCTCTGAAATCAGTATGGTTTATGGACATACAGTATTTCGGCTCAGATTTCAAGATTTATATCACAGCTTCAACAATGCATGCATACATACAGATACACACAGGCAGAGACATATAAACTGATCTCCAACTCTTCCCTCCATTCTCCCAGACCAAAATTTGACCTTATGTGCTGTAGTATGACGTACCCCAGTGATTCCCAACCGGGGGTACGCGTACCCCTAGTGGTACGCGAGCACATTACAGGGGGTACGTGGAAAAAATTTTTATATTTAATTTCCCTGATGATGGGTAAATATTATCAGCCATTCCATTAGCTGTGCCCTGGTATAGAAAGAAAATCTATCTGGGATGTGTTGCTTAATGAATTAAATGTTCAAGTTATGGAGATTTAATAAAATGTTTTAAATTTGATAATCAGTTGTACGTTCTACTTTTATTGAATCATCAACACATTTGACAAAGGGGGTACTTGTGGTATGAGAAAATCTCTCAGGGGGTACACAATTCAAAAAAGGTTGGGAAACACTGACGTACCCTACACTCAACTGTGTTTTAAACACATTGTAACCCTATACTGTGAACAGGTGGACATGACCCTCTGTTGACATGCAGTTGTCTAGTAGATGTTTATCTAACCTGGTGACCACAATAGACCCCTTAATCGTTCGCCATTTATACTGCTGCTATTTTACTGTTCAGACTGGGTACTGCGCTCACAGGCCCCGTCTGACACCCCCAATGGGACGAGCCCCTTAGCTGCATTTCCCTGAGAGCTTAGCCCAGAAGAATGACAAGAGTAAGTGAAGGCAACGGACGCATTGGATCACCACCTAGTGGTCGGTATTTCGGTTTACGTCACTGGCATATCGATAAGAGAGGGCCCCCTGAATGGGACATCCAGGGGTTTGTGTGATGGTGGGCTGTGTGGAGGAGAGGAGATGAGAAGAAGAAAGAGGAGTGACACTGCTCACTGGATAGGCCTCTCTGTCCTTATGGCTGTTTTTGTCCTTCGTCCTTAAAGAGTTGAGGGACTCTGACAGTCTTTGACTGCAGGAACACAAAAGCGCAAAGCAAGAAGTATCTTCTGCTGGGATCTTTGGCAGAGCGTCAGACAGGACTAGTGTTTCACGGAGCGCCTCTGGGACTGTAACTCCAGGCACGACTTTATGAAAAACAGCTTTATGTGGAAAAAGGGAAGGAGGTAGAGTGTACGAGAGCAAGAGGGACCACAGAAGGGTAGGGAGGACAGGCTGCCCGGCCTCCACCGCGCAGCAGCTGCCCTCTGACCCTTCGGGGCTTTTTCACAGCCATGTCGTGTCCGATCCAGTGGCATCAGTCTGAGGTGGGTCCTAGGCTCCAGCTCTGCAATGCCAGATGTGTCAGGAATGAAAGGAGAGCAGTAAGCACACGATGTGGAGGACCGTGCAAGGCCTCGCCCAGAAAACTGAACAGCAAAAAAGCGCGGTTCATTAAATAATTTTTTTTTTTGTTTAGAGAGTTGGCTCTGAGCTTCCCCGGAAGGTTCACAGAAGCTAACAGCAGGCGGAGCTGGGGGTGGGAGGACAGAAAGGGCCATAAACAAACAGCAGACTGCTGCACTCTGCCTGTTTCTGGGGGAGCTGGGGGGGAGCGTGTCAGTAGCAAAAATGGAAAGTCCACATTTCAGCTTGGTGAGGAAATGTGGTTCTCATTTCATGATTCAATACTCACTCGCTCCCTCCCTCTACCCCCCCCCCCCACCCCCTGCTTTCCCTCTGCCTCTCTTCCCCCTCCCCTCCTCTCTCCTCCTCGCTGGCACCGTTCGCAGCTGCACCATACAAGCCGTAAGAGGGTCTCGGCTGCCTTGGGATCCTCAGTCCTCCGGTCGACATCACGGCACGACTGTTCCCGAACGCCACCGATAAAATGTCAGTCTGTGCTACATCCAGCTGGGCTGCACAGCTGCGCCGGAAGCGCGCAGCCAGGACGACACAGGCGCCATTAGTCCTGCTGCTGCTCCCAGTGTGAAGGGCAGCTGACACACGGGACTCTGATACCATGACCGCGTTCATCCCCCAAGGTCAGATTGAAGCCAATGATATAGTCACTGCAACGTTACACTGGGGCCACCGACCTCACGGCTGTTGGCAAGAGGCTGCAGGCTGCCTGACCACCTGACCCAAAGTGACCCAGGCTGACCCGGCGACCGGTCAAAAGTAGCCAAACCGTTGACTCCCCTTACAGTCGCCATTCACAGGAGAATTTCATGGTGTTACGTGTGAAACCACCTTGACGTGACATAAAAAAAACGTGTTAATCGCACGTAAGCTCTTCTAAACTCACACACTAATCACTGTATGTATTGCACGTATGTTGCATGTTCTATTTACTGTGTGACTGCTGTGTAGCTGCTAAGCTTGCTGCATGTGCCCAAACCTGCTGCAGAAAAGTAATTTCCCCCGAGGACCAACAAAGTGCACATACCTACCTTTCCATAACACGCTGCAAACCTTCCTTTTCCCATCCCTCTCTTCTCTGTGTGCCTGTTCCCCATGAAACGCCTGTTTTTCCTGGAGCCGTTTGTTATTTGAAATTTCCAGCCAGCCTGATTTGGAGCCATTTGAGGACGAGAGAAACGCAGGCTGTGCAGCTGCCAACTGTCTCTTCCACCCCATATAGAGAAAGTTAAAGAATCCATTATCTGCATTATGGCCACATTTTTGGCCCTTGAGCACGTGCTGTTCCTTCTGTATAGCAACGACTGCAAAAATATCCTACAAATCCAGCCTGTTTGAATTAGGCATATTCAAATGCACTTAGTGGCTGTTAGTGATGTCAGGGAAGACTAAACAGAGTACAACATCTTTTGCAATTTTTATACAAGATTTGTCTTGCATGAAATCTATAAACTTAGCAACAGCACATGATTAATAAGCCTAATAATTTTACGTGCCCTAGGAAAAAAAAAATTTATAAGGTTGATAACTGTCAACATTGGCAATGCGGTCAGTGCTGGCTGTGAACAGGCTGGAATGACGACTGTGTAAACAGTAACGGGGACAGCATGATTCCCTGTAATGTATCACGGTCCCTAAGCCGCCTTCTCCCCACGCTCTCCGGAGCTGCGGTTAAATTCCCGGGTTACGTAAGGTGAAGTCCTAACCCTACTACTGCCTCGTGTTACATACCGCCACAAACCGGGGGAAATAAAACTCGCAAGGCCTGCACTGCTTTCCCGGGGTCCTGCTGTGCCGGCGGCAAACTTCTGCGACCTTAGAGCTGGTGGCGCGTGACCCCGCCCACGTCAGGCGCAACGAGCAGCGGGACGCAGCTGGAGGTGAACGCAGTCGCCTGCCAGGCGCCCCATCCTCCACACTGAAGCTCGCCTGCATCGTATCAACAAGGACAGAGTAGTGCTGGTGGTGTTAGCGAGCCCTTCGCTATGACACATCCCTCTTTCTCCCACCCTGCCTGTCTTTGCTAAGGCTGAGAGGCCAGGCGAAAGATTTTCATTTGAGAACCACTTGTGCGTCACCCCCACCTCCATTTTTTTCTCTTTGGACTGAAGCATACACTTGATGGAAAGACACACAGCTTAATTTAGTCAATGTGATGCCTTTGAAACCACATGTACTTGTAAAACTGCAGATGCTGGGCGGGCGCCGCACCTTTTCGGGCCCGTCAAACCACACCGTGAAAAAAAGGGGAAACTCGGCTTATATAAACACAGGATATTCTGTGGCCAGAGGCTTTTTTGCTTAACCCCTGGCTGAAAACAGGAAGAGCCTTTTCCATGTTACAGCTCTGGGTGTTCTGGTTAAATAAACCCTGAAGGAAAAGAGAGCAGTGTTAATCCGCGGGCCAGGACCATGACACCGTAAATGGGGGGGGGGCTTGCCTTCCCGAGATG
Source organism: Brienomyrus brachyistius (assembly GCF_023856365.1). Taxonomy (NCBI): domain Eukaryota; kingdom Metazoa; phylum Chordata; class Actinopteri; order Osteoglossiformes; family Mormyridae; genus Brienomyrus; species Brienomyrus brachyistius. The sequence continues at coordinate 4,013,791 of NC_064554.1, forward strand.
ATAGGACCCCAGCAGCATGCCACTGTTACCCCTAGCAACACAAAGTGCTCACCTGCTACTGTTCCAGAACATTCCAGCTATCCCAGCATGTTCAATAGGGGCCAGCGAAAGCAGAGGAACATTGGTGTGGGTCTCTCATAATGACACAAAATGCTCAGTATGAGCTCAGGATGAAACACTCCAGTTACACTGCAAAGCGATGCCGTTTTGGAAGGTGTAACAATCGCTGCGGAAGACACCACATTTCGAGAAACATAAAGCCTTCAGAACTCGCCTCGACTGAAATGAACTAAAGACATAAACCTCTTTGAACCACCTAGATGTGATGCCTCAGGCCACCTCTTAAAGTCTAAGTTTGTCCTAAGATATGACCTGAGTCAAGGCATGTGTTTGGCTATGACTCCTTGTCCAAGGTTGCTTTATATGTCCCTGGGTGTGGAGAGAGCGCAGTATAGGATAACTTATTACAGGAAATACCTCCCTGATAGCTACCCCACTGGGCTCATAAGACACAGTGTTGAATAAAAGCCTGGAAATATTCTCAGCAACCCAAACAAGTCCCGACTTCTAATTTGTGTGACACAGTGGACTTTTCTGTTGACGTAAACTTTAGTGTTTTAGCCGTTTAGTCATTGTCCCATGACAATGCATCTGACAAACAGGTCGGGGGGAAACAATAGTCACACATCTACTACATATCTGCTATTAGTTATCACTCAGTGAATTCTATCTACCAGGAGTCCATCACAGAGACAGGACTGACTCTAGGCCAAAACCTTTTTGATGGATATGTCCACAAGGATCAGCCCTGTGATCTTTCCCAGCATAAGAGAAAGAAGTGCGGCCAAGGACACCCCCCCCCCCACCAGACACATGCCCCCACACCCCCTTCCAATGCTGCCCAATCTGTCAGAGCAGTTCCTGTGCTCGGGGGATCAACTGAGACCACAGAACTGTGTGTGTGTGTGTGCATGTGTGTTCCTAAAGGAAGTCATACAGCTATTGGATGCCTGACTGGAACAGAGCACTGAGCTGCAGGCTCTAGGGGTGGGGGGTGGTGGTGTGGAGTACGACTCCGTTCACAGCAAAGAGTAGCAGCAGTCCTTATTCACCAATCACTAAGAATGCAGCCTGCAGGTAATCAATCAGGAACTGTCTCGGCCTGGACCCACTTTGTTATTGGGTGCCGTCAGTTGGGTCGGAGTGGAGTTCTAACCTCTCAAAAAAGATATGAAAAACCAAGAATTCAGGAGGTGCAATACTATAGATCACAGAAATAATGTCTTAGACTGACCTGTGCTGTTTTTAAGCTATTTCTTATTTCTTAAGACATTTTACTCAAACATACTATTAAAATTGCACTGAAATTACATGAAAAAAATATAGGATATTAATCACAGCTACAATCAACTTGTGTATAAAAGAGAATGGATATATTTCTAGGGACACAACAGCCTAGCGAGCTGTGAGGCGCAGAGCGGAGCTGCGAGATGACAGCCATTTCCCTGGTTCTACGCTTAGCCGACTCTGTGTTCCCCGCGAGTGTGGGGGAGCAGGCCAGCTGCACCCAGCATAAACACATGCCTTCAGAGCTCACACATTTCCTGTCCCGTTCACACTGTAGGTCCCTGGCCTGCCATCATCCTCACCGGCACGGGACGTGGCAGTGAGAGGTGGGGAGTGTGTCTGTGTGTGTGCACGCGCAGGGGGACCTTCAGAGAATCATACAAGTGCTGCCTTTTATATATATATATATATATATATATATATATCCATCCATTTTCCAAACCGCTTATCCTATTGGGTTGCGGGTGTATGTATATATATATATATATATATATATATATATATATATATATATATATATATATATATGTATATATATGTATATATATATACATATATATACATATATATATATATATATATATATATATATCCATCCATCCATCCATCCATCCATCCATCTTCCAACCTGCTTATCCTACTGGGTCGCAGGGGGTCCGGAGCCTATGCCTATCCGGAAGCAATAGGCACGAGGCAGGAAACAACACAGGACGGGGGGGCAGCCCATCGCAGGGCACAGTCACACACCATTCACTCACACATGCACACCTACGGGCAAATTAGTAACTCCAATTAGCCTCAGCATATCTTTGGACTGTGAGGGGAAACTAGAGTACCTGGAGGAAACCCCATGATGACATGGGGAGAACATGCAAACTCCATACACGTGTAACCCAAGTGGAGACTCGAACCCGGGTCCCAGAGGTGTGAGGAAACAGTGCTAACTATATATATATATATATATATATATAAAAAAAAATAAAGGCACATATATTACATGAGAAGACTGAAGCCTGGGTGAGCCTACAGAGACAGTGCTTTAAAAATGTGGTCATAATTACATGAGCACTGATCCTCGGTCCCTCGTCACTAACACGTGAAATGCAGTTTGGTGTTTTGATGCGTGACGTGTGCCAATCCCTCCCCGGTTCGTGGGGACAGCCCTACGCAGCGTGAGCGTGCGACAGAGGAGGACGGGCCGGCGGCCATTGGCGCAATCGCCGGGGCACGCTCCGCTCGTTTGGATGTGGCAGAGCGAGCTGGCAGCCTTGGGCACTCGCTTCTGTGCGCTCAAATAAACAAACAAACAGGCCGCCCTGCCATGGCATGGAAGGTGCCACCACCTCCCGTCTCCAACTTTCCGACGTTCGGTGGGTCGCGTGGGACCCAGCAAGGCAGCCTGATCTCCTGACGGTGACCAAAATCCTACAAATACGCAAGCGGTCACACACACGTGGGTTCATGTGAATCACAGACCGCACATGTGCGCAGACGAGGCCGAGGTCCTGCTCCACATCCCCCGGTGCTCAGAATGCCGGGTGAATCACCCTAACATGTGGAGAGAAAGTTTTACACAGACGCGGAACTAAACCACAAATCTCAATGCACCCCTAAAAAAGGGGAGGATGTGGTACTTACATCGACCGCAGCCACTGGAATCTATTCAGTCACTTAAATTGGCGAAAGGCAGAGTGTTCACACTCTTTCGTTTGCTATAAACCAAGTAATGTGTTTTTTTCAAAGAAAAGGGTTTTCTGTCATTTCATTGGCTTATTTATAATTTGCACAAACAGCCTCCTTAATTACATAAGAATCTACCTATGAACTGGTTAACTCAAAGGAAACAAGGCTGGGGGGGGTGTCATAATTGGTGGGAACTGAGATGGTGCAGAGCACGGAGCGCGAGATACATGATATGAGCGGGAGCGATGGGTGGCAGCACGGGCTCGGCCTATTCATCTGTTAAGCTGAGCCGTTCCTCTATGCATCTCATCCTCAGATCAAGTGGGACGGGTGAGGAGAGCCGCGTTTAAAGCCTGAATCCAAGAAAGGCAAACCGTGCAGTACCAGAGAGCAAACCACACCTGCTGAAAAAAACATGGAATTAACACTAGTCTTTAGAATTGGGCACAAGGTAACAATTTAATTTGATCTCTGGAATTAGGAGTCAGGCTACACAAATATGTCACTCTGCCACACATATTTCTGCCAAAGAACGAGTTCCTGTGAGTTCATGGGAAAAAGCTGCAGAAAAATGCGAGCTGTGCTGGACACCGGCTATGATTGTATGTTTACCTGGGGGCCATTTAAATGGGAAAATTTGCCTGAGAGCAGCAGGACCCGTGGTCTGTACAAACCGCAGAGCAACTACCGGGTGCTCTGGGCTGCCTCTTCTGCCGGGAAAGCTGCCGCTTTATGTCCCGAGACTCGTTTATTTTTTCAAGTCACAAACGTTTCCTGTTAATAAAATAAACCTGAGGCAAGACGCAGCAGCTCGAACCCAGTGCTGGATGTTTCTCCTTTTGAAAGGGCATGTTGGGTAGGAAAGCCAAGGGAGTGTGAGAGAGAAACAGATGGGGGGGGGGGCAGATGAGCTGAGAGACTTATTTAAGGGTGGGGGGGGGTGATGCACGCAGTCAGGACACCAGCATTCAACATGTGACATCCCAGTGTATCAGATTCACACAGATCACTGACACGCAGTGAGCTTCACAGGAATAACATTAGAGCGATCCCACAAGTACAAATACACATACATATCTCGGATTTCCTGTCATTGTGCTTGGGAACTATAAAGACATGCACACACAGGCATGCCTGGACACACTCGCACAAACGCAGAAAATAATCTCCCCAAGAAAGCGCAAATGTACAGTGAGCCTACTTGTTCTTAACCCAGCCTGTGCAACTGTCCTGAAGGGATATTTGTATGATCACAAGGAACAGTGCAGGAAAGGTGAATGTAATAAATATTAATAGTGGCAGTAAAATTCTGTATATTCTGGACCTGCAGCAGGACCACTCTGTTTAACAGCAGCACTGTGGTAATGAGACCTACAGAGGCCTTTGAGGTCTCCAGTTACAGGCACCTTTGGAGTGCGTCTGGTCTCATATGAAAAACGAAACAGGGCAGCATCTATGGTAGACCAAAGAGGGACCGGGATGACGGCGGACACAGGGTTCAATAAAGGGGACAAATCACCCCAACTGTTGACCCAAATGTGGCTATGGCTCCGAAGGGGAAGCCCCCATCTTTGATTAGAGGGTTGGGAAGTCGCTCCAGGAGCCCGGAACTCCGCTACAGAAAGGCAGAATGAGAAATCTTATTAGGAATGATTACGCTAACATCTGTTAGCCATTTTTGTCATTTCTGCCCAGGGTTATGATGCCTTCACTATAGAGCTTCAGATGAAGCATTGCGATGCCGCAAGGCGCTTGAGGCCCGTTGAGTTATGGGCTATTTCATTCTAAGCGAGAGATTACTAATGGCCAACACTACTGAACGTCTTCCAGCAGTCCCTCGGTTTCATTCTGTCCAGACATTAATCTGATAGTTGAGGTGACACGGAGCAGAGTTGGAAGGGGTGAGTGTGAGATGGAGATAGGGAGAAGATGTGAAAGAGAGAAGGTGGTGAGGAGGTGAGGGGGCACAAGGAAGACAATCCAAAAATGGGGATGAGGGGACAGAGAGAGAACGAAGACACAGGAATGCAAGGAAGAGAATGAAAGGAGTAAAGGGAAGGAGAGAAGGATGGAAAGGAAAGGATGGGAGGACAAGAAAAAGGACAGAAAGACAGAATGATGGGATGGCTGAAGGCACCTAATGCCCTCACTCCGAGCACCAAGCGCTCACAGAACAAACAGAAAAGAACAAATCCTTACAGCCGCCGTAGTTTTTTATGCAAACTCTTTTGTTGCTCACAGGTGGTAATAAGAAAACGAATCGCCGGCAGAACTGCCTCGCCGCTCTCTGATTTCAATGTTTTTCGCTGCAGTCAGGATACATTCTTGATGGCGACCCACCACTGTTGCAATTCCCTATGCGGTTGAGTCCGGAGGTGTGTCTCAAACCAGCCGCAGAAGCCCTAACCACTCAGGGTCATTCTAAAGTTACATCTCCTTAGGTGCAGTGTTCAGACATCATCATTCCTTCATTTATGTTTAATAAGGGACTCCCTTCATTTACAAACAGGTGAATCGAGGTGATATTTAAGACATCCGATAATACAGATCGATGTAGAGCTACATAAATAGAATGGATCGGATTAACTTCCAAGGCAGAGGTATTTGAACCTTCTGGAAGACACCAGGAGGCTCATGTGGCATAGCAGTGAATATATGAGTGACACAGAGGGAAGGGGAACGGAGATAGGGAGTAGAATAGATATTTGCAGGCCGAGCCAAAGAGGCCAGGAATTCGCCTAGATTGCAGAGGGTAAGTGAAAAGCAAGAAATGTTTTTTATGCATCTTAAAGAGAAGGAGGAGACACTGTAAAAAGGTACAAACGCGATGACAACACATAATAATCCTGCTCTTATACTGCACAGTCTGCACAGTCTACCCAAGGCACGGTCATCTGAGCACCAATAGTCTTTCTTTGTTTTCTGGGCTGTCAGGGCGCAGGGGAGAGAGAGCCCAGTGTAGACACAGAGACAGCGTGTGCACCGGGCCGCCCTGGAGCAGACTGCTATGCTACCTGCTGACATGCTATGCAGTCTGACCCGGTAACTGTCAGGAGAGGCGGCACCCACTGGCGGAGCAGAATGGCGGAAAAGCGTCCGTCCATAGGCGCCCGGGAGAATTACCGGAGGGTAATGACTGAATTCTGCTGAGACCTCGACAGGCCCAGCCAGCATGTCAGACCCTATCTGACTGAGTTTAAGCAAATAACGGAAAACAAAAAATTATCCTTGGCCAGTAGAGGGGGTGGGGGGGTGAAATCACTCCAACAGATGTGATTTATATTAAAAAAAGGAGAAACAAAATGAAAGTTCCACTGAGTTCTATTTTTCGCCGATTGAGTAATTACTTTTAAAGCACTACTTTCTTTCCGTCTTTGCCTATTACCGAATTCCCCCAACCACGTGCCACACCATCACTTTCTGTCAGTGACCTCGGCAGCAAAAAACCAATCAGGCACTGATTCCTGAGCAAAAACATCTAGAAGTGTACAGAAAATTTGGCCAAACTAATGTGGGGGAGGGGTGGGGCAGAGTATGATCACGATGGCAACCGGGAGCAGGGAGTCTAATTGTTGCCCTGGAGAAACAGGGAGAACTAGGTGCTACGTGCAGTTAACGCACATATGCATTCAGTGTCAGGATGTGAGGTCAGAAGTGCCAGGCTGGTGACCATGCAGGGGCGATTTCTCTTACCTGGAGAGATGTGAGGACCCATCCAAGACGCAGGAGCGGCACCGGGGAAGGAAAAGCAAAAAAGCTCTTGTTAATTTCAGGGACACATGCTGCCTGACATATTTATATTCCATACGTGAAGGTCTATAACAGAATACGTGTGAATACAGTGGCGCTGTTTGTACCTGAAAATCACAGGATGCACACCAGTATGATGATAAACAGTGGTATTATCGTAAACAACCGCAGGCACACTTCCTGAATTCACAAAAACAGGGTCCTGGTAGGAGCCATAGCATTTAGCTTGGCACCAAATAATAAGTGACATCGTGACATCTAAAGCACAAACATTGCCACCTTCATCAGTAACATTATCTTGTCATCATTTTGTTTAGGGCCAAATGAAATAAGAACTTTTAATTTACAAGTTTTATTACTGAAATACTACATTACTTGTGGGCAGTAACACCAAAAGAATACCAGGATACAAGATTTGTAATTCAGCCCTTAGCGATTCACCATAAGAGAGAAGTGACAAGGTATTGTGGCCGAGACTGCTGTCTGATTAACCAGAAGCATCCAATGAGCATAGGTGGGGAATTCTGTCCAACCAATCAGAAGCATCACATAAATACGCAGTCAATTCCCCGCAAGTGGGAAAAAAAAACGTAGAGTGTTTCAAATCAGACGTACAGTGTGTGGTGGCAGAGCCAGTTGAAGTAGAGGAGAGAAAGCGGACCGCAGGGAAAAGTATTCACTACTCCTGTAACGTTTACTACAATTGGAGGTGTACTGAGGCCAGGCAGGCATGAAAGAGCTCGCTGTTAACACATACACCGAATTCCCCACAGCTGGAGGGACTGTGATTTATTCACTGTGTATGTGCGCAGTGAAGAACGTAATTAAGACAACCGAGAAAGAGACAGTGTATAATTTGACTCTCAACAGGCGCCTGGGGCAGACTGAAAGTTCCCAACTCCAGCTTGGCTTTCACACACCAGCTCTCCTGAAGAGATGAAATATGTGTCAGAATCTAAACGCTTATTGTAACGTGTCAGAGGAATGTGGGAATGATCTGCGGCTTTGACATCAAACGAGGGACTGGGAGGCACAGTTGTTCTAACCCCTGACCCCCGACGTGCTCCAGCGACTCCCAGAACAACCACCTCACAGCACGCCCCCACCCACTAGGAGGAAACAGCTCCGGGCACTAAGTGGGTAAGACAGACCAGGAGAGACATACGCATGTATTTACAGAGACGGTCACATAAATAATTCCTTATTCTTATGAAATTTCAATCACTAATTGCCAAAAACCAAAACTCTAAAAAAGTTTTTTATATGAAGATGTATAAAAACGGAGTTAGTTTGTTTTGTTTTTCCTCAAAACAAAAAAAAGATCACTCCCTGCTTTCTTTCTTGTCTGGTTTTTCTTTCCTCCATATGTGTCGGATAAGTACTATTTTGAGATTTGTAGCAAATCTGAATATATGATATATACAGTATCTTGAATGTATTCTATGGAAATGTTTAATTGATGTTCAATGTCAATAAAAATAAGAATAAGAACCACACACATAGGAACACAAACTGAGTCACATGCAAGTCATTGTCACGGCAACAGGAACATTCACATATACGCAGGCATACATATATATATAGACAGAAAGACACACACTGATGCACATGCAATTTACATACAGCTCCAGGACAATGAGAGAGATGATAACAGACTGTACACGCTGGGAATGAGCCTTTGAATGTCTAAAAACTTCATCCTCAGCTCTACCTCCAATGTACGAAAATCACCCAAGGACATGTGCTGTACTGTTCCCTAGAAAACAAAACAAAGATGCATTCACATGCCCATCTGTCCTGCTATATTCATAGCACCGAAACACCAAGACTCAGAAACGCCCACACAAAACACAGGTGAATCTTGCTGCATTTGCCAGGTTCTAGGCTACATAGCTAGTCTGGGACTGGGGTGGGCTGTTTTATCTTAAGCCCAAATGAACAAAGCACAGCCTACGCTAACATTAATGCCTGGCACCCTCGGCCACTCCTGTACGTATACATGTGAAATATGTGACATAATCAACCTGCTGCGATTTCATGACATAATCCACCTGCTGTGGTTTTATGCAGACATTGAAATACACAGAAAGGTCTGGACACAGCGGAAACAAGAGACCCTGGATGAATTTACTCAATGCCCTGGCTCTTGCATGGTTACTGCCAAGCTTCCAGCAAAAGGCTCCCCCTCAGGAGAGCCTAGATCAGAGGAATCGAAGCTCCAGTGCTCAAGCGCTTGTTGGCGTTTCATTACTCCGCCTGGGTGGCCAAGGAAATGGTCATGATCTAGACACAGACCTTTATCATGGGCTTTCGTTAGCAGACCATCACACAGACACCCCCAACAGCCTGGCTTGGTTACAGAAATTCCTCTCTGGCCTCTACACCCTTCCTCTGCCTCAGCTGCAATCTAAACAAAAGGGCACATCTGGTGTCTCTCTGCCTTACCATGACGGCCACAAAGCCTCATCCCAGCTTCCCCGGTTCTTCTTCTTCTTCCAGCTTACAGTCTCATACCCTCAATAGTATCTTTTGTTACATGAGTTACAGAGCTGTATTCAAGTCCAGTTGCCTGTCTAAGAAGTCCCCTTACACAGAGAGCAAATTTTTAAACCTGCCACATCGTAGTGTTTCATCTGAGCCTGGACCAAGCGACTTCTGCTAGAACAGAGAAAAGCGCTTGAAATCTGTTGCCATTTAGCATCAGAGAGGAGCTGCTGGTTGTTGAAAGAAATAACGGTTATTTTTCTTCACCAGGACCCCGTCATGACCTCATGCTCCTAGACTCAGATGTTCACAAGAGTATTATTCATGCAGAAGACGTATCCAAGAGTGACCTGGACAAGCTAAAGGACACACACACACAGGCAAACACACATGTGCAAAAGCATACACACATACACACAGATGGACGATGCGCAATTTGAGACAGGCAGTTCGGCCATTTTTGACTCAGATCCAAACAAAGGTCTCCCTGAGCACAGAACTCAATCCAACAATTCTTACAGACCTTGTCTCTCATCCTCACCCACCCCACACCAGCCAATCACCACGCTTTTCCCTGACTCTCACTGCCTCTTGGGTATTCTTTGGTAAAAAACATTCCTAATTTCCAATACCTGTCCAAACACCTGGTGTTTCACAGCTTATTTTAGGGACCCTAAATTGATAGCAAATGTGTGGATTGATTTTTTTTCATCTTGGCATTAAAACTGAGAACTCATTGAACATTTTCTTGGCAGTAATTAACCATCATGTTTTTTAAAGGTGTTCCCTTTTATATTATACTCCATGTGGTTTTGTAGAGTTTTTTAAAAAAATCCAATGACCAACCCAGATCTCTTCTACAGCACTCATCTGAGTCATAACCCTCGGAATGGCGGATTTTCCACGCAACTCAACACAGCACCATAAAGACCTGGTTAGCCTCAAACTGCCTGCCCCCAAATTTCATGCACATTCAATCAATCATCTCAAACCTGACTCCAGTCCTGCCAATGTTCTCTTACATTCGTTAGGAACTGTGTCCCCCTCACTGCTACTGCACCTCCATATCCCGAATTATACTGTGGCCGCTACGTCAACAGTGAAGACGCCTCGTAAAAAAAACCTTCCACTGTCCTCACCAGAGAGAAGGGGAGAAAATGTCGACAAAGATGAGATGGATGTGCTTTCTGGTCGAGGGCTGTTTGAGAGGGTGTGTTTAAGAGCTGTTTAAGAGCGTTAATTCTGTAAGATATGGGTGCTAATGGACGTGGAGATGTACGCTGCTCTAGCCCTGCTGGATGGGTTGGTCATGGGAACGCAGGCCTCACAGCTCCCATGATAGCATGCTTGCCTTGGCAGAGGTTCAGCATTCCACGTGTGGCTGTGATGTTCGAAACCCACCGCATCGAGGGCCCACTGCCCACCTGGCAGTGAGTCTCTCTGCCCCTGAAAGGCTCTTTCCCACACAGTCCTCTATAAATCAGATCTCATATGCACACAGACTCCAGTATAGAACTCGTCCTCTTATGCAGGAAGACCCTGTTGTCCTACACACTCTTGTACCATCCTAGTCCAGTTGCTCAACACACCACTTCATACTCAACAAGGACTTCACAGGACAGTCACAGGTTTTCAGTGAAATTCAGGAATAAGCATGCTAATTGCAGGTGAGACAGACCCAACTCTGGCATGTGGAGTTAAACCACCAGAGAAAAGTGCCCAGTGTCTTTCCACAACTAGAAAAAGAGGCTAAGAATTATTGCACAAACAACCTCCTATTTTTAGCAGTGCAAGTCCTTCCGTGTATGATATCCAATTCATAATCTATTTTTGCGCATCTACACCGAGTGACATTAAATCTTCAAGTAAATTACAATAAAAACTGTGTACAAAAGCCCAAAGAACTATAAAACTACTTTTTCCTTTTAAGTTGTTTCTCCTGTATTTCAGGGTACTTTGCTGAGGTGAAAAATAAATCTGGTAGTAGCAACCTTAAGCTGAATAACAAAGGCAAAAAATAACACTTGGGATAATACTGGCATCAGGAAGGCAATCCTCATTCAACCTGTATTTATTAAAGATCCAGGTGACCTGTTGCCCAGTTAAATAGCTTGTTTCTATTCAGGGACTGTAACCACCTTAAGGCAATATGACACATATCAAATGATGCGATGTGATTGGCTGTCGACCTGTCTTTAACAGAAGGCTAACCAGTTGCCCTGCACTCAGTCAAGTGTCAGCACACAACGTGTCCCTGCTTTAGTCCGCAACACAGGTCAGGCAAATTCAAGGACACTGCGAAGGATCGACTGGAGGAAGGGAGATCCATCCACAGTGGCATAAGGAAATCCTTCGTTTCTCTTCTCCTTCTGCCAGGATTTCCTCATCTGTGCAGTTCACAAAGCCTCCGGTAACTTCTAAAGCTTCCCGTCACTAGCGAGGCTTCCCGTAATTCCAAAGGCTTCCCACAGTACTCATCATCAATGACTAGAAAAGTAAATTCTTACACAAAAAAGCCGAAAACTTTTGCACCTCCAGTTAACCAACATTTCACACCCAAATAGTAGTTCCTTTACCTTCTTGAAATGATTAATGTTATCATTTAGAGAAACCACACAGAATAAAAGTGATTTTTTAATGGTTAGGATAAACAGATGATTAGTGGCACACAAGCCTGTTTCAGATTCCATTTAGCTGTAAAAAGTTCCATTTAAAATAACTCTCAGTCACTGTCAGGCCTGAGCTAAAACAGGCTCTGGATTACTTTTACAATCAAGGCTGGGAACAGTGGTCTGTTGGCAGGAGCACTTGAGACATGAGGCACCTTGGGAAATGACGTAATGGAGAGCGAGGTGCGGTTTTCACACTCAGCTGAACACCCGCTCAGTGCGGCACAGCCGGCTAAAAGTAAATGGGGGTTTGGTGTGTGCAGAAAAAAAGGGAGAGGGATCTGGCAAGAGAGGAAAGGGGCGGGAGAGAGGGAGAGTGAAAGTTTCACTATAATGGCAGAGTAATGAGAAGCCTCCATACCACCCACTGACCACATCAAGGCCACACTAATGACAGGGCTTTCGGCAGGCAGGCCTGTGTGCGGACGGCGCCGTGAGTGAGTGAGTGAGTGAGTGAGTAAGAGAGTGTGTGTGTGCCCCCCCGACTGCAGCTAGCCTGTTTAGCCCGTTTAATAAAAATAACAGAAGAGTAGATTAATACATGTAGCAGTCCCGTTTCCTTCCAATGATCAGACCCCACACTCCGCTTGTGGAACACGAGCTCTTGAGTGGAATAACGAACGGCCACTAATCACAGGCTGAACGCCCCAATCGGCGTAGCTCCTAAGCGATTTTCAGCTCACTCCTTCCCAGCCAACTCACCCCCTCCCCAAAACTCCCCTACCCTGTGTTTATCTAAGACACCCAATTTGCTCCTGTGCTTGATTCATTTGTGGTGTGGCGGGTGAAGGCTTCTCCTCGGTAGCATGGAGGGGGATGAATGGCTCCGTTCTCATGTTTGACCCGTCAGCCTCACAAACATTTCCCCTGGGATTGAGGTTACGTGCCAGTACCCCCCACCCGCCCCATCCAGCAACAACCTTATGAAAGACTGTCTAATATTCTGTAAAATCCGGCCGGCTCACACATATGTAAATGAATCTAGGCCTAAATAACTGGAGTTGAGGAACTTAGGTAGCAATAAGTGTCCCCTAACAGCATATTTCTAGGTAAACCAAAAGATTCAAATAGCACAGAAGACTTGACTAATACTGTAGAGCACAATTCTTTAACCATCAGGAAAAGAAATCAAACCAATAAACATAGAGAAAAAAAAGCCTCTTTGCGCAAGTGTTCATTCCTCGGCCAGAGAATGCACGCGCGAGAGAGCGAAGGAGCATTAGAGAAAGAGAAAAGAGAAGACATTCAGGAAAACACTATAATTGGGAACTGTTTGTTTTGCATTAGGCGAAAGAAAATGTTATGGGTACAGAGTCCTAGAGAACGGGGAAGGATCGCAGACAATAAAACATCCCAGATGAGACTGACATGTTCAGACAGGGCTATGGAAGTTCTTGCTAATTTCTCATCAGTTCTAGCAGTTCTAATTATATGTGTGACACCAGTCAGAGCGCTGTTAAAGAACCGTATTGGGATTACTGCCCCAATGCTACTGGATTGTTCCACGAACAACAACGAGGAAGGATCCCTTCAAACATAACATCAGTGTTAATGCCAATTCTCTCTCATAATCAAAGATGTATGACCATACATTTTACAGATCAAAGGGTTAAAGGCTGGGCTGGAAATTTGACTAAAGAATTATGCTGTATCCAGAGGTGTTAGGTTTCTGCTGATGGTGCCCTTGGCGCCTTCATGACACGTGACTCAAGGGCACACAGGCCAATTAGGGGCTGTTACCAGAGCTATGCGTGGGATTGGCCTTACATGCGAACACTACCACCAAGGCCAAGGTGCAGGACAAAAGAACAAAAAAACCCTTAATATCACAAAATGAAACCAAAGGCTCCAAGCTTTTACACTTTGTACTTTGTGGTCCGTAACCGCAGATAAAGATCTGCCCGCAAATTAGGCCCAGATTTCTTTAATTCGTTGCCGGTTGTTCAAGCCAGAGTACGGTTATTAAAACTGCATTCTTAAAAACTAAAAACCTACCTCCAGCAACATGCCACCCCCAAATTTCACTCTGCTCTTCATACTGTTACTTACTCCTCCTTTTATCTTGTCTCTTATTCTCCCCCTCATTTGGCCACTTCATAGTTTATCCTGGAAACAGGCTTTTCTACTCTCCTGGCTAAATAAGACATGGTATTAAGCAGGCGTACGGAGAGAGATTCCTACCAGCACCATGCCCCCCCACAGTGTACCTCTTCACTCTGTCAGAAACAGAGACAGGCATTCCTATGCTGACCAAACTGCGGAAGTTCACCTAAATAGAATAATCAGCAGTCCGGCAGATTTCTAAATTTCATGCCCCCATCTCAGTCATTTAAGGTTAAAAAGGCAAACTCTATTTCATCAGCCTGGAAAGGGAAAATCCCTTACTTCTGCCCCACTTTTAATCACCAACAGTACCTCTCCCCAAAGCGGGGGCTGCTGACTGAAGCCATATTTGCAAGTGTGAAGTCTTGCATTCTTCTGCGATGTGCACATGCAATCAGGCACCAGGTGCGGGCTGGGGTCCAGGAGGTAAGCTCGTGATGGGAGTGACGTAGGCGGGGTGGGGGGGGGGGTGGTGGCATGGATGTTTGTTACTCTCAGTGCTTCATCTGCACAGAATGTTCACATCGAGTCGCCTGCAAGGCCCTCGCAGCCCCTCGCATCCACTGACGTGCAGCTCTCAGTTATATCCATCTTTTCATTGAGACGGAATGTCAGAGGCATTCTGTATATCTATATAAACTAATGTGTCCACCCCATCTAATCACAGTGTCGTGTGTTTAGCACTTTAAGTACTGTGACAATTCTCCCCTAGTCACCTGCTGTTTGTATGTTGCACTATGGTCCTGAGGAACGTTATTTCGCACCACTGCATACTTATACATGGATAGTATGACAATGAAACCCATTTGACTTGACTGGAACTACCCATCCTTCATTCTGGGCTTGGCAATAACGAGTTAGTTACAATGAAATCAAAGAAAAACAAAGACAACAAAGGGGTAAAATGGGACAGCCTACAGCCTTACTCTGGCAATGCCTTCACCGCCATCTTGTCCCCGTGTTTCACAGTAAGCACTTCTATGGGACAGACACGACTAAGGATGCTGGGAGGTTGGAGGACAAACACATTCTGCGATGCTGAACTCCAGTCCAGGCCAGACTGTCACGACAGCAGTGAAACACCAATGGCTTGCCAACTAGGGCTGCCCTGGAAGCACCTTGGATACCGCCCAGGCAAGTTACGCCAGGAGGCTCCGTTGCCATGGAGTCAGTGTAGTCCACAGCCAATGAATGGGGAGTTATTGGGGGAGTGGTGTCAGGGTGGTGGTGCCATGGCAACCCTAGCAGTTGATTTGATGGTCAGCTACAAACTAGGTAAAA
This sequence comes from Brienomyrus brachyistius, assembly GCF_023856365.1. NCBI lineage: Eukaryota > Metazoa > Chordata > Actinopteri > Osteoglossiformes > Mormyridae > Brienomyrus > Brienomyrus brachyistius. The sequence goes on from NC_064554.1 coordinate 4,029,108, forward strand.
GGTACACACCCAACAAAGGTGCACTCTGCTCAAATGTAGATAGATGCCTATAAAATAAGTTTTGCCTTAGGTTTTGGAACATTTTCCTAAGTATTTTTTTGCTTAGATATTAATTTCCTCACCAACACTGATCTCACAGACTAAAGGTAAGCTAAACTTGCTGACAGCTGTGCGAAGCAGGTGTCGGGTGTCCTGGCATGCATCCTGCACCAGTGACTTGGCAATATTTCCTTCATTTTGTCTCAAAGTTTTAGGTCCATAGGTAGCAGGGCGGTGAAGGACACAACGCGGGATGTGAAAGGTCGCCGTTGCTTCAAGAGCGGCCCTGGCGTCATAGCCTAACACGTGGCACTTAACCTGTACTGCACCGATGAAATACCTAGCTGCCTTACTGCAAATTAACCAGTTTAAGTCTGCTCAAATTAGGGTTAAGCTACAGCTAATGAGAAGACAGAATCAGGAGGTGCTGGGTCTCAAAAGCAAGGCAATTTCAAGACATTTAAAAGCTTACACAACGTTTTAATTGCAACAATGTCAGGGGTTAAAATGGGAGTAAAAACCAAGGCAGGTTGTGGCAGGTCCCTGTGATACAGATCTCTTTTATTTTAATTAACTGTTAGCTATTTTGCACAAGTAATACGAACTGTCCCCTACACCAAGTAAAGAATGACGGCTATGTACTGCTCATTACTGTGAAGGCTTTCACCTTTCACTTTCTCGCACACACACACACACACACACACACACACACACACACACACACACACACACACACAGCACAAGCACAGGCTCATGGTGACCAAATGTGGTATTTTAGATGCTTTTTCCGGTGTAGGTGACAGAAGAGTGCCCAAGCCAGAACCTCACAGTACTGACTACAACTTGAGTGGGGTGATCAAAGGTGAGCCCAGGAGCAGGAGACCACCAGGAGGTGACCACTTCAGAGTCAAACAGACAGGTTGATCCCCAAAGCCCAACCATGGTTTTTTTATTATATCTGGCAGACTGCAGTATGGTACGCAGTGCTGCTGACACGCTGTCTCAAAACAATAAAAGGAACAATATATTACTGACATAGAGTACTTTATAAGAGTATATTACACAGAGTATATTATTCATCAAAAACCATAACAAAGCGGAAAGTAAATTTTTGACATTGATTTCTAATTAGTTTTTTTTATAATATTTATTTTTACAGTAATAATAATTATAAGTATTAATATCCTGATTAGTATTCTAGTACAACAAAATGTAAACAAATCTACGTCGCATTTCTGGGAAAGCAGCCGCCCCTAACAGGCCTGGCTGATGGCATTGGCCCGGACTGGAAGGTGTCAGACAGCACAGCAGTACCCACTTGGCGGAGCGGCGGCACCATGGGCCGAGTCCGACCAGGCTCAGTGCGCGCAGGGAGCGCACGCAAAAACGGTGTCAAGGACACCCGAAGCCTGACAGGGACGAAGGGATAGGTAAAGAAAAACAGCTCCCTCGTATTTCACACGCATACTTCGACAGGTGGCCAAACTGTACCAGTCATATTCATATAAAAGGACATTCAAGATGGCTTCCGTTGCGCTTCTTGTGCTGTAACTCTGGGACACTATGCGGTTAGCTGCTTGGAGCCCTGGTGGGTTCACTTATTTAGTTATTCAATTGCAGCTAATTAGCAACGTTTGCACGGACGCGATGCGCAAAGGGACGCATTAGCACCTAGTTGGCGCCCAACGACCCCTGGCTGGTGGCTCGGACGGCTGAGGGGAGCGGGGCAGGCAGGATCCAGCCTTGAGTGCGTGCCAGTTAGGGGACAGGGGGGCGGGGGGGGGCATTGCCCCACACAGTATGGGGACACCTAAGACATGTGCAAGCTGACGTAGCACTGGCGCTACCCCACACACATGTATACATACATGCACACTCAAATGCAAACTCTGCCTGCACGAAACACATGAACAAAATCTGAAAATGTCATCGTCATGTGTGAGCGTAGCAAAGTGCCATAGCCGACACCCCAGGAATACGCCAGTGCTGCTTCACACGTGCACGCCATTCAAACACACTCCTGAGGGGAAACATACTGCTGCCGGCAGCAGGACACAACCATTACACTCAACAATTTCATTGCAACTGCACTGGTTCCCCTTTCTTTATGTTGCACTGGTTCTCAAGTTAGTTAATTTATTCAGAAATGTCATGTCCGAGAGACTTTCAGTAGCACCACCAAACGATGTTCTAGATTAATGCAAAAAAAAAAAAAAACTTCATTTAATAAAATTATTTTTAAAAATTTGCTTTTCTCACGTGGAGAAAAAAATATTTATGATTAACTACGTTATGCTATATTTAGTGTTTAAAATTTCAGGAGAGTAAACTAAGCACTGAACAAAAGCAATAATAAGAAATAATTACATTTTTATTCATATTATTCCTAGAAATTAATTAATAAAGAAATGTGAGAGAAGCTTGTTTTTATCTCCTTATTTTTAAAACACAGACACAACAGGGGTCCTAAAGAAGAGGGTGGGGTGGGGGGTGGGCATCAAAATGAAGAATAATAAAAGGAGGATAAAAAAAAGACAGAAAGAGAGGATGAGGAGGAGGGGGAGTTGGCAGAGACAGCGTGGTGATTTCAAACGCTGGCACCTTCTCAGCACAGCTACGCAGATGATTGCCAAGAACAGCAAACCAGCCACACTGCCATTATTCCCCCTTGCCTTCTCCCCTTTGTTTAAGTCGACATTTCAGAATTCAATATTTTATTTAGATGGTTTCCTGAGCTTTCCACTACGATTGCAGTATACCTCTGGTTTTGGCATTCCGTCCTCATAAATCTGCCTTTCTGTCACACGTAGAGGGACACTGATTATGATGTAATAACGGAATCCACTCTGGTTTTCTGTGGTTGCTAAGATCAAAACGGGAGCCCCCATGTCAACTGTGTTTGAGCAGTGCACGGTGTACCCAGTCCTAGTCCAGGATTTCCCATCTCTCTCTCTCTCTCTCTCTCTCTCTCTCTCTCTCTCATCTGTATCTTTCTCTCTCTTTCTCTCATTCGGAAGCCAATTCACCCCTCCTGTGTGGGTATATGCTTTTGGGGACAGACGGATTTCACGCCTGGTGTCTGCACAAAAGGCTAAAAGAAGCCAGGCACTGAGAGGACACTTTACTAGAAAAGACAATACCCCCCCCATGCTTTTTCCTCAGTCTCTCTTTACCCCCTTCTGGGTTACTTTGACCAGTACACACGGTGGTTTTGTTTTACAGAGCTTAATATGGCATTCCTACAGATAAAGACCACTTTTTTGATCATTAGTAGAACACAATATAATGTTTGTATTTGAATCTGCATATTCAATATGCTGGGATTCACAGAAGTGATTTAGTTGAAGGAAAATCCATCAGTCATTTATTATGATGGAAGCGTAAAATATTATTATTATTATTATTAAAGTTAGTTATTAAAATTTTCGATACAACCGATTTAGCAAGCCATGTTACTTACAACTAAAGATGATGTTTAAAAAATATATGCATTTCATATATAAAAAAAAAATCTAAAGACATTTAGATATTTTATTGTTATTATTAACGCCACTCGTCATCAACGCTGCATTAATGGAGCCCTGAGAAATCAGCCACTTGACGCACCTGGAAAGTAACGTTCTTTGTAGGAAAAAGTGCATTTTAATTGAAGTGGGTGCAGCGACAAATGAAAGGCAGGACAGGGCGGTGCGGTAATGTGTTCAGCAGACCTGTAGTCTCGGTATGCGAATGTAAAGGGAACAAGCAGGAAGAGCATTTTATATTGCTGAGGGAAATGTGGCCTTCGAGGTCACTCTGCCAGGGCAGACATGTCAACGACACGGCCAAATACAGACCGGACGACAGCGGTCAGTGAACCGCACTCACAAACAGCAGCTCCGACGCAGCCGCAACCTCTCGCTTTCTATATAACATCAGTGTAATTTTTGGTTTACCGTTGACTTAATTTTAGAAAGCAGAATCCCAGCATGCCATTCTCCTTTCCCTGCTACTCTGTGTCAAAGGTCAGTCTTTTGGCTTCCAAGGTTCTGAATGTGCCCTTCAGTCCTTTCGTTTTCTTCCATAGCGGCCATGACTCATGTGCGGTTTTTGCGAAGGAGAGGCCTCCTCCTCTCTCTTCTCTTATCTGTGTCTCTTCATTCACTCCTATAATTGCTTCATTGCCTCTAGCGATGTTAGTATTTACATCGTCTGGAGCTTGGCTTGGACCCCGTCCCCTCGCCTGGGAACTGGCGGGTCACTCCTGTCAGCAGAGGGGAGCTCGGGTTTAATACTCGAATGTCTGGATCTGTAACAAGACCAGGCTGAGCACCACCAGCCATGGACTTATTCCCACAACACGACAGACAGGGCGAATCCAAACTCAGAAGCGCTTTTAGTCGGCCGACAGTGGAATATTTTTCTTGAATTGATATTTGGCATAAAAGGTATTTCCCCTTTGAAATTATTAATTATAAAAAAAATCTCAATGGAAAACAATAACAAAAAGCACCCCGGGGCACTATTTGCTGCACTCAATCACCGCTGTTTGGTGTATTTGCTCGAACAAAAACACTTGTCTCACAAATAAGAACAAAGAACCTTAGAGCCCATTCAGCCATTTATCCCACAGCAGAGCATAATACGCAAACATCCAAATGATTGTGTTTGATGTACAAGAAACAAAGGTGTTTCAGTTTGATATAAATGAAGTTGACATGCCAAACGGGGTGTTTGACGGCGTGTGGGTTTTCAGATGCTATGTGTCAAACAAGAGGAGAACCCTCAGACCCAAAACCGTTCCTAAAGCAGCGATACTCTTGCCTTGATGAGCGACTCTGGCTTTCCCTCATTATTTCTCTGGCTCCAAGCAGCTGGGCTGCACTGGAGCTCATGCAACCTCGAAATGGGCCCACTTCTTAGGGCACGATTCCTAGCATCGGTGGACTGTCTGGGAATGCATATGGTCTCTTTTCAAAGTGCCCCCCCCCCCCAAAAAAAAAAAAAAAAAAAAAAAAACAAGCCAGCGATAATGGAACATTGGGATAACAGAGAATGGTCAGACTGAAAAACATGCTCCTTGCTTTGCCTGGACTTACAGCCGCAGATTAAAGGCAGTCTAGCACTTTACTATCTGAACAGTACTAAGGCGATGGGAACTGGCCTTCTCGTCACCCTACCGTGTCAAAACAGCCACTAGGCGGTAACAGTGATATGTGACCTCCTCTCCCCCAACACTGCCCTCCTCCCAGGCCCTCACCAGAGCAAGCCTCACTATGACAGCTGTAATGCAATTACAGGACAGGCAATCGATAGCTTCCGAAAGACAGACAGCTGCGCTTCGAGCTAAGAATAAAACTGCAAAGTTGCAACTGTGGGGGCTTCCATCAAACAGCTCCCCCCTCCCCACTGCTCACTATTCCATCACAACATCCACCTGCATGCAAGTAAACTCTCTGTAAGTTAACCATGCAGGTTAAAAACACAAAAGGTGTTCCTTTGGTTCTGTTCACCCAAGAAGAAGAGATGCGTTGTTTTCCTCTTAACTGGGATGACAGAAAGCTTCTTTGCCCCAAAAAGAAAAAGAATAGCTGAGAAACAGGCCAACGGAGGACTTCTCCTCACCGCTGCGTTACATACCGAAACAGACACTCCCCTACAGCAGACGACAAGCCCAACACAGCCCAGCACTTTCTGCCTCTCCTCCCGTTTAAACAAAGAGACCAAGGGAGCCGACTCATAAACTGGTGATAATGAAGAGGATGTTTAGAATGAAAACGGGATCTTTCTAAAAAACAAAAAGGGACTAAATGAGATAAAAGAAAAGGAGTTTTTTTCCCCACCAAAATCTGTCTGCTTGGACTGGACCCATAATAAACACACACACAGCCACACACAAATAGATACACACAATACACTACGGGAAACACTACGGTAGGAGCTGGAGGGCAACAGAAAACATAAAGAAAGGGGAACAGGGGGCTGGGGTTGCTGGGGGGGCAGGCTGGCACCAGGCAACAGTAATGTCCCTGCCGCCTAGGGCTGATCGCCTCAGGAGCCGACCTGAGCTGCAGTTACTGCGGGTGAATACAGGACCGAGGCCCCCCTGCATTAGCGGTGTAACGCGTAGCTGGGATGCTCTCCACGTGCAATAACAGAACCATTGTAGCGTGGTGATGCGGGCTGCCCTTCGTCACTTTGCTGGCCTAAGAGGCCGAGTGCCCGAAACCTGTAACACACTAAAAACCTGCAGGGTTCGCTGTTCTTATGGCTATTACTGTGACTGCAGGTATTACAAATTATTCTAAAAACTTCATAATGATGCATGTTTAGAACACATTATTAGACATTATTTGTTACATATAGCACACTAATGTAACACTGTAATTTTTAATGCATGTTAAAAGTATTATTATTAAATAATACTTATAATTAAATAAATTAAATTATGACAATAATCCATTCTCCCAGTAATAAAATATAATAAACACAATAACATTTTTTATCTTCTGGCACTAGCTGGGATAACAGGAAATTTTATATTAGCTTATTTAAAAATAAATTAATTATAATTTAGATATAAAGGTCAATATATTTTTGCATAAAAATACATGCATTTCTTTACCAAATGGAGAAAAACTTAATTTAGAATGCTCAAACTTATTTCGTAAATACAAAATCTGAAATATTAACTCAAAATAATTAAGACAAAATTAATTTAATATTAAAATAGTAATACAAAAATATTATGAATTGCTTATTTGTTGTCAATTATTTGGTTGACCTATAATTTATTAATAATAATAATAGCAATTTAAAAATTTATTTAAAAATATTTATTTACAGCCTAGTGTAAAATGGATTCTATATTTTTTACTAGTAATTTATTACAAGCGAATTTAACCTGCCTAACTGGAATTCAGACTACATTTTCGTGGCATGTAAAATTTGCCCTTCACCCAAAGTGGATAAATGGAAATGGACCAAACTGGCTAAGAGAGTTGGTGTGCAACCAGAAATCACCATGGCCATGAACACGGACATCACCACGGACAACGGCACGGACGTCACCACGGACAACAGCACGGACAACGGCACGCTGTCGCGTCTGGCAGCTCGGTTCAGCTCGGCTCAGCTTGGCGGGAAGCTGAAGTTTGGCCTCGGGCGGAGAAATGCAGCTCCCGCTCGCCTCTCGCACGGGCCTGGGTTCAGGCCAGCTGTCAGCGCACAGCGAGGTACGAAGTGAGGCACACGGGGAAAGAAAAGCAAAGCCCTGACACACTGCCATGCTTAAATTCATTTAGCAGCACTGTCAGATTTTTGCATTTGTGTTTCTTTGTTTCTGCTTTGTGTTTTGTGCTGGTACATATTGTGCTGGCGGAGGGAATTAGGATATGGGTAAGGAAAACTTGTAAACTACAAGACACTGCCAGAAGTGGCTGGTGTAGGGAGGCACTGGGGCCCTGCCGCTCACCTGGCGAGTGGACGAAGTAGGCCAGGTAGAGGTCCAACTCCTTGACGGAGACTCCGATGTGGTGAGGCTGCACACACAGGCCATGGTTGGAGCACTGGGGTGACTTGACAAGCCGCTCACCATCCGTGCTCTCCAGAGGACTGCCCTTGAAGAGGATCACCATCACCAGGTCCAGCCGCCACACCTTGTCGGCCTGCCGCAGGCAGTCGATGCGCCGGATCTTGCCCTTCTGGTCGGGGTTGGACAGCACGCAGCATGGCGGCTTTTTGCCCGTGACGGTCAGCACGAAATCCTCGCGGAACTCGGGCCGGATGTCCTTGCGCAGCTTGGCCAGCAGCCGGGATGCCCACTTCTGCTTGACCTCGGCCTTCTCGCTCAGCAGCTCGTCCTTGACCGCGCGCTCCTCGTCCTTGGTCATCCGTTTCTCATGCTTCTTGAAGTACTTGCGCTTGCGCGCCTGCAGGTTGAACCAGGTGTAGGCGAAGGCACGCACATGCGGCAGGAGGGCCTCGATGAAGGGGTGGAACTCATCCTGCGGTATGGAGAGAGACAGACCAAACTTATGGAGGGTTCCCAAAATAAGTACTGAGAAAATATGACCTCATGTTAAATTAGCACAAAAAAGAAAAGCAAAAAAAAAGCAAAAGGAAATAAGGTGCAAATAATGGCACAATAATGCAACATAGAAAAAGATGCCCTATATCCAGAGAGAGTGAATACATTGTAACGACCCACAGAAACAAGAAAATGAATCCCAAATATAGCAAATACAAAACATTCGCTATTTAAGTTCAAAGGCTGTATATACTTGTATTTATAAATTTAAAATATGGAATTTATATCCTAACAATTACTATAATTAGACTGTAAAGTGTCTCAAAACAAAACACATTTTACTCGAAAGAAATAAATGAACAAAAATAAAATCAGCATAAAAATTAATTATTAAAATTTAAGACTTTCTCAAATTCTACATTTTGTCGTTGCGAAAGAAAATTAAAGACTTCAAAATTTAAGGATTGCAAAATGTATGAGCAAATAAAGATGACAGAGAGTAACGCGTTTCAAATTGCGCACGGTGGCCCTATGTGATGCCCGCTGTAGAGTCCGCTCAACTACCCCACAGTACACTGACTCCTCAGCGGCCAAACTCCGAGGCACCATCACACTGCCACAGCCGCCACGCCACGGCCCACGCTCGCCAAGATAGCCGCCGCTAACCCCACAGCGAGTGTAAGCTGTGGATAAACCATCTTTCACTCTTTGGACATCACCTCCATCATTTTCTGCAGCTTAATCCATCTGCATAAATTTTTAAATGCACAGAGAAAAACAAAAGCAGCACGAAAAATATCAGGCAGCCTGTAGTTACCATTTTGCACTCTCATCATAAATTCGGCCCGACGATTGTGAGAAAAGTATCCTGCACCAGATACTAGCTGTATCCCCAGCTCACGAGCAACCGGGGAGGAAAGTCAGCATTGAAAAGCCAAACGTTTAAAAAGATTTATAAGTGGCAAAAAAGCAGGAAGCACTCAATTCAATTGTCCATGGAAATGAGAATTAAAAGTAAAAAAAAAAATAAAAAAAATAAAAAAAACTCGGGAGGGGGTACAGCACACCACCAGAAAAGATCACTGGTGGTGGCACGGGTGGAGATTTTTTTTTTTTTTTTTTTTTTTTTTTTTTTAAGAGAGAGGAAAAAAAGAAAAAAAAGCTGATGTCAAGTGCCAGTGAAGAAACAACTTGGAGAAAGAGGAAAAAGAAGACAAAAACAATCACCAAAAATAAACCCGCTTCTTTTGCGGTTTCCAAATTAAAAAAAATAAAAGCTAAATAAAGACAGAAAAAAAATCCTTGGCAAAGCAATAAGTGGTATTGGTGTTTGCTCGGAACTGTGGGCCCTGCATAAGACTTGAAGAAAGGGAGAGAGGGAGAGAAAGACGGATGGGGGGTGAGGAGAATATGGAAAAAAAAAAGGAGAGAACCGAATCAATGTTGGAAGAGCGCGTACGGCCGCTGGCAAACGAGAGTGCTGCTTCTTTTTCCCCCCTTTCCTCTCCAACTCTCTCTCTCTCTCGTCCTCTTCACGATCTTTCCCTAACCATTGCCTGAGCCTTTGCCAACGCGAGGAGGGCCCCACCTATTTGGCAACAAGACGCCTACAGCCCAGCCAATGCGTTAGCTTCAAGAGCTGAAAGGGAGGGAAGAGAGAGGGGGAGGGGGGGGAGGTCGGTGGCGGAGAGAGGGAGAGTGTGTGTGGCGAGGGAGAGAGAGCGCTCTTGTGCGCCCGTGTGCGTTTGCGTCCATGCAAGGGACGCCATTTGGTACGGCAGCGGATGCTCCGTCAAAGCCTCGCAACTTCTTATTCATGGTATTGGCAAAGTTTGGGAGCACTTTCACACGCAGATCTGACACACCTCCATCACCGCTATATCCAACATGGCCACCGTCGCCGCAAACCACACGCACGGCACTGCTCCCCCCCACCCCCCATCCCCCCCCCCCCAATCACATGGCGCTGGCGCTACATTGCCTTGGCACAGAACGGCTTGAGAAAACACGGCCCCAAAATCCCACTAGACCCTCCAACCAGCAGCTGCTCCCGGATTTACCGCACGAACAAAGAGGAGGAAACAAATACCCCCCAATAAATACATCAGTATATGGTATATAGCCATTTAGAAACACATATACAAAGTTGGCATGAGACTGAGTGCCAGAGATGTTAAACGCATTTCACAGACAACGAATGCAGCCTGTAGGAGCATATCCATAATAAAAAATAATAATCCATCAAATAAACAAATGTATCCTTCAACGACAGCATACCTGCTGTTCTTTTCACCTGCACAGCAAAAAATAAACAAACAGAAAACGAATTACCTCACAGCCCTGATTCGTCCAGTTCCCCTGCATTCTGTTTATTTGTGCTCTCAGACCTGCAGGAAGTACATTCCTTTCCGTGGATTTTCTCTGCAACTCAGAAGCGTGAACAGGTCTCTTTCGCACCTGAGCTACGGTCCTTTCACTTGTGAGTGGTTCTCATTGTAAAAAACTAGGCCTTTGCAGCAAAGTCAGGTGAAGTGAGGAGGCACAATACTACAGGACCACACAAAGCAGGAAGCCAACCGCATCCATTTCATCCCAGGCCAAGACTACTACAAGCAAAGCCATACAAAACACACAAAGCGTTAGCCTAGGAAACTTCCTCCACACCAAGACTTTTAATTCAACATCCCAGTTCAGTGTTGTGACTTCTGTACAAACAAATGAGATCAAACTCAACTGGCAGAGTCATTTCAAGGCTTGGATAAACAACATGTTACATATAGGACTGTGTCTAGTGCCACTCTTGCACATGCCCTGGTGTCCTGCTCCGCTTCAGCGTAATAAAAGAGTCTCAAAGCTTTGCTATGCTATGGCTCATTAATTATCACAGTGCATTCATGGAACTATACTCCTCCTCGAACAAGCACCGAAATCCTAGAGCTGTCATCTTTCTTCTGTTCTTCTGTGGTGTGCCAGAGTGCCACCCAAAAATCATGTGTTTCCACCCCCAAAAAGATTTTGAGGCCTCACTGCTTACTGTAATATTACTGTGTGGAAAATGACACACACATACAATACTACCAACATATGTAACCATAGTAAAACGGGGCACTAGGAAGCCAAGAAGAAGCTGGACATACATCTTAAAATGGAAAAGTGAGAAGGTACACTACAGCAAGTGGCACGCGGCGAGAAATCCGCGACGGGACATTTGGCGGCGTCTGCCGGCAAGGCACTGCCACGGTTCCAGTCACTGGAGACAGCAGCACAAAGGCGAGAGGGTCCTCAAGATGGGACAGGAAATGAAAGCACCGCCATGCATCCGCTATGTGACACAAATGTCAACTCAAAGAAACATCCCTTATACTTCACGCCTGTTAGCCGGACTCCACCTGCTAGTAGTTTTTCATTATGCTACAGTTTTTCATATGCACTGTAATCAGAATTAAATTTTATATTTTATCCTGTTAAAAACATTTTAAATATTTGCCAATGCCTCCTCGACGTCCACTGAATCTGGTTCTATCTACTGCTCCATTCATTCAGGTCTACTTGCACTTTACTCTATAATTGACTGTAGCATTTTTTAACTACTTTTCTAAATGGCGGAATGACCAGTTTTAAATAATCTAGAAGAAAAGTTACATATCACAGACACACAAAAGGTATGTAATATATGTTAATATGAAAAAAATAAGATCTAGCTTTAATTTGAATCTATTGGTTAAGCAGGTGACCAAGGAGTCGGCTTTGCTTGCCATTATCTGTCCAGTGCTATTCAGCATTACTGCAAAACAATACCCCAGGTTTTATTCAAAAGAGCCATCTTATGCCAACAGGCCAGATCCTGAGCTAGGAGCTTTGTCTTGGCATGGGGTAAGCTCCTGCTCCTTCTTACCACATGCTCCCATTTTGAGCGGGACATACACACAGAAGACCATGGCGAGACTGACGTAGAGAAGAAGCTCTTGTCCAGAGGCAAATCTGACCTGCCATTCAGCCCTCTGACGATTTATAGGGCAAATAACAAAAAAGTCCAATAGTTCCCCTGTGCTTTATCTTTTTTTTTTTGCTAACAAACATTTTAGTAGAGTCCAGTAATTTAACACATTTTAATAACTAATAAAAGGTGCACAGAACGCACAATTGATTCCCACAAGAAACCATTCTTTAAATAATGGAACAGGCCACATATAACAACAACTCTGATAAGCTATTACAGGCATTTTTACAGGGTAGAGACTCTTGTACGGGGAAAAGCACCTTTAACTTACGGGTCTCCATGAAACACAAACGCCCATACATTAGTCGACAGAAGTTCTGTGAGAAACTGGCAAACGAAAAAGCAACTTGAGCGGAACGGCTACCTGTTCGTTAACATTTTTTTAATCAGAGCAGGGATTCATTCATTCCGAGCGCTCCTGTTTGTGCGGAGGTCTCTGCCAAGGGAGTGCGATGTTTGTGACGCGAGACGCAGCGAGACGAAAGCAGCACCGAGCCTCGCCAAGGATTTCAGCAGCAAGAAAATAAAAAACGCCGGAACCCGGAGAGCAAAAATAAAAAATGAGCTACGAGGAGACGACCGAGCGGCCGGCGGCCTCACGCCGATCCGTTGCAATCCCGCCGTCCTTTCTTCTTTGCACCGTGAAACCAAACCGACGAGTCCCAAGATGAAAGTCAGCAAATCTTGATCTGAGTAAATCCAGTATTCAAATACATCACAGTTACCTCCTTTATTAACACCATAAAACACTTAAAGAAAAATCCATTGACTTTAACAGACCTCTGACGACAGAAGTCTTCTAAAGCAGCAATTCCTATAAAGACTTATTTCTTCAATAGGAGTAGGCGATGGACAGTTCCTAGAGAAATGATTTATTACTATTTCTTTATAGTCTCAGTGATCTATAATTACAATTATTACCGCGTGCTTCAATATGAATTTAAATACATATAAACAGGACTAACGATTCATTCAGAAGACAGTGATATAAAAGGCAGCCGCAGTGGCAGCACGAAGTATGACTTCTGCCATTTCGGTTATAAATTGTGGCTACTGTGGATTTTGTTCTACACCACTGACTCATATTAATGTTACTAAAAGCACCAAAAAAGTCCCTGCATATAACTTCCAGAAGGAAAAAAGAAATGCAATACTTTTTTGTGCTTCTCTACCGAAATGAGGAACATTCATATTTACACCGCCAGTCGCAGCAGATCCACCCACCTGCAGGAGCACTACAAATAAAATACGGCAAGAACTATTTAAAACAAAATTCAGGATCTGACTATCGGCATTTTAGCCCACAGTCTCCTGTAAAAAAAAACTCATTGATACGGAGCCGCAAAATGTCATAGGAAAGACAATTTAGCGAGTAAGTTTATATGCGAAAGAATGTCTGGCACAATTTCTAAACCCATGGCAACCGGATCTCAGACGGGCCTGGAGAGCGGGGTCAGAGGGCTTGTGTGTGTCCTTCTGCCGCTATAGTGAAGGGCATACGTGGTCGTTGTACTAAGCAGCCAGATCCGACTCAGAGCAATGCAGGACAAGCCAAGCCTCGTTAGAAACATGTAGTCTGTGTGTTTGGGCCCTTAACTGGGCATACAACGAGTTTTTTTCCAATGGAAAACTGAGTACTTTAATACCTTTCTTTAAAAAGTAGTTGCTTCATCGGGGATGCAGGTTTGGTATTCAGAGAATTAATATACTGCAAATAACACACACATATAGATTACAGGAATAGGGATATAAAATCCCGAGGCATCACAAATTAACGATCTCCAACTTCGACCATATTTAGAAAAAAAACCTAATTAGAAAATGTTTTAATTCCAGACTTTCACAATTCACAATATCTTTCTGCATCCAAGTTAATTAAATACTGAATTATTATCTGGATTACTGTCCAACATAAAAAAGACAAATGAACAAATACTAAAAGGACGGCTGTGACGTAGGCTAAAGCTATTCAACTATTCAACGTTGTTAATGTCAATGTGCAAGTCAAAATATAGGCTAGGTCGAAAGAGACTTCGCTGCCAGCCAAAAGCACTTGATTTAATACACAGCCAGAAAATAAAACAATCGTACCTTAGTCAAACCATCCAAGAAGTGAACTGAAATACTGAAAACAGAGACCTGAAATAATTACACACAGAGAAAAATATATTTACCAGAGAGTAACTCTACCTGCATGAATTCAGATAAACTTCAAACCATAAGACATTCAGCAATAACAGATCAGTAACATTATTGCTTTACTCTTGACTAAAGAGATAGTAAAATATTCTTTTGTTGGGAATGAATTAGGACAGAATGCAGTGTTAAGATTAGGTTTGATAGTAAATAACAGTACTATTTTAAGGGAATTAACGTATTTGTTAAGACTCTGCATGGTTACGTGTAAAACCACCAAGTTAGACTGGGCAAGTGTAGGACCCCCACACTTGCTCTCAAGGATTAAATAAAAGGTGCGCCCCGGATTACACGGATAGGCTAAACACCCGACAACCACGTGTACTTTTTCATTTAATGAAAAAGTTTATCACGTGAGAGCAAAATCAATAAAACTTCAACCGTGTCACATCACAGAGAGACTGTTGTAAATTTAGTATCTATAACCCCGTTTATTGTGTTGTATTATTTCGTTATAAAAGCGCGTAGAGGGCGTATGTACAATACGACAACAATCATGCTTTAGAAAAACTCTCAAATCTTAAAAAAATCACGCAATTCTAATAAGCTTTAATGCATCTTAAATCTAGAAGAAATAAAGTTAAACGAAATGTAACAATTATTGAATAATTATTATATTTAGATTGTTTGGATTTATTTAAATGATTAAATAATAAAAAATTACAGGACATTTACAACTATATATTACATATTCTATTACAGAGTAATTAAGAAAATTAGCTACACCACAGAATCACTCAAATAACGGCAAATTGTATTATTTTAAGAATGCATATATCTTTGGTAAGAAAGTAGTTTTCTGTAACAATGACACTTTATATTTTTCCGGTAACTGCCTAGTTCAGGTCTTCAGTGACTAACAAAAAAATGCAACACGTTCGTAAAATTATTAGCGAGAGGTACATCTTTACACGAAGGCTAGGGGTTTTCTTTGTTTTATGATTACCTGGCACTAAAGCGGCGTTAACACCATATGTATTTAGTCTTTAATCCTGACTACCAAAGACAGAATCTATTTGCTATTTACGGGACAGAAAGAATAAAATATTAACAAATTAAAAGAACAAAAAGTGACTGAAGTTAATTATTTGGGGACCAAAAACAATGTAACCAAAAGTTATGCATGCAACAGTAACACAAAAAGGTACATGAAGGAAATGCCTCCATAGGGACCCAGGAAAGGTAGAGTTCACCCCCTTTATACCCTCAACTAAAGAAACAACTTGAATTAAAATTCGATGTGTGGTTTCATTTTTGTTAGAACATTTTCATCTTATTTCAAACTTAAAAATAAGCCAAGAATCTGCGCCAAGCAGTTAAATACAGATACGCCGCTGGGCCGAATAATAAAGAACGTTCTCCAACTTTTATATGTGCCACGTATTAAACTTGTGAAGCCACTCAAAAGAATATTTAATATTTTTTAGAGAACATAATACAACACAGGAATACAGCTTAAATACATAAATGTAAATGATTCCGTTCACCCTGCCGAGTTACGTGGACAGAGAAAAGGAAGAAGCCAAAGCAAAAGTTCATGTGTGGGTTTTTACATTTTGTCTATTAAAAGTCTTTAAAAGGAAACTTCATACACATGTTTATTTTAAATGCAGAGTGTCCAATAAATTATACAGCTATTTTAGCAGTCTGCCATTATATTGTACATAGAATCAGTCATTAAAGGAATGAATGAATAAAAAACATAAAGTGTTGATATTATATTATATAAAAGGATATCACAGAAGATATAATGTTAGTTTAAATATGTTCAAAAAAGGATTAGTACATTTAAACCACGGGATCGAATACAATTTATATTGTATAACCTGGGCGTTTATGTATTTACGCATAGTAGCCTATTTGTTTTTTTGTTTTTTTTTTGTTTCATTTTTAAATAATTTTATAATCGTATGATTTTCGACATTACTGTTTTTTTAAAATACCCACATTAAATTAACTTACTATTAATATAATAAAATAGAAAGAGGGATACTATGTTTTATGTTGCGTTAACGTGCCTAAGGATTTCGTACGATTCATAAGTTGTAAACCTTCCACTATCATTTCGGTTCTTGGTGTTGCTCTTCGGTCATTATAGCGTGTTCTTTGAGAGTGTGTCGCATCAAAGGAAGAAGCACCACTGATGCAAAAGTCTTAAATTCTTTAAGAGCTGGCTACATGAATGCACGACACCCGATTGTGACATCTGCGTTGCTCTTATCACGCTTCTGTCGCGATTTTATAAACGTGGAAACCTGAACGCGCAATAAAAACTTACCAGTGACAATGCAACTACTCAGGCAAAAAAACAAAAAAAAAAAACAAAAAAACATAGACTTCAAATAACAAAAGTCAATGGTTGGTTATAGAAATATATTAATTTAGAGGAGACAGTAAATGGGAAAAGCTAACGGGTTTTTTAACAGAAAAAAGAACGCAATTGAAATTACCTGGCAAGTTATGTATAAGCAAAAACGGGGGGCACGGACAATAAGTACAGGTCAAAAGTGCTTTTCTTTTGTATTGAGTGCTAAATAAATTCCGCTCCAATGATAGACTATTGTAATGGGCCTCCTTCATAAATTAAGTGTGAATATGTGGCAAAACTCTTTAAAAATTCCATCACATAACATGACACGTAGGAAAGACAGACACAAAACTCAGTATATGAATATTCAAAAATATTATCCCGTGCCGTTTTAGATTCTTCAATTATAGCAAGTAACATAGCTGGGAAGAATCAAGATTTCTAACATTTTTTTAACAGTTTTTTACCTGCATTTTTGGACCATATTCCTAGATTTTTCAAAGAGGTGTTGACTGCTTGTCAGATAATGTAACCATTGTAAACGGTTCTCCTTCAATTGGCAATTCTCCAAATGTATTGAAAACTGCCATTGTGAAACCTCTCATTAAGGAAAGTACAATAGATCCTGCTGTGCTTAGCAATTTTGCACCTATATCAAATCTCCCTTTCCTTAGCATAAAAAAAGAATGTAACGTTTGGTTTTGAAACAAATATACACCATGGGCAGGCTTGAACTTCCAGTTTTGTCTTAGAATTAATTGTAATGATTAGACTGCCCCCATTAACATAGGAAATTACCTTACAGTAGTATTCCTACATTGTATGTGTCTCAGTTCATTTTGGTTTAAGCACTGTATTTAATATTGTAAAATTAAGTATGAATTGTCTCTATGACTCCATCAAAATTTCTAAACTGGTTTCACTCCTATTTTATTTGAATTGACCATAACTGAAAAAAGTGCTTCCCATGGTGTTTTGAGAAGGATTTTTTTCTAGATCTTGATTTCCACTATATGTACATCCATTTGACACAATTACATAAAACACATCACTGCCTTTTAAAGTTGTGCAGACAATAGCATATATGTTTAACCTGACACGGACTATAACGACATTGCACATTTAAAGGATTTAACTGACATGAAAGCTTGCTGATATATATATACTGTATTGGCCCAGAATTTTGTAATCGGAGGGTACGCACACCAGTGAGTGAGAAACGGCATTTCGGTTCTCATGTTTGTCTTGCACATATAATGTGAACTGACAATAAAATATTTTTGACTGTGACTTGAAAAGTATGCAGATGGACATGCAAAATGTGTGTGCCACATAGGTTATTGCGAATCCAGAGACGATGCTTAATTTTGAACTAAATTTCCAAGCAAAGGTATCTTATGCAAAAAAAAAAACAGATTTTGCGCTAACCACTATGCATTTTAGAATAGAGTAGTAGGTTTAGAATAGTATTGTACTGTACTTATCGTTTTTAGAAGTACTTATTAGTTTGGCACCTGGGTATGTTACAGATTGCTTGTCGGAATACACACCAAAAGCATTCTCTACTTCTGGCATCCTTCAAAGACCAAAAAGTCCATTATTAAACTGGCCAGGTGGTCTTTTATGCACTTAAGCTTTGGAATACATTAAAATAAAGAAATAGAGGAGCAAGCACTCCTCTGTTTTTCCAAAATAATCAGAATTCTGTCTCACGGTCTTAACTATTTTATTGCATATTTTATTGTGTTTGGTTGTCATCATATACATTGGTTTTAATATTATGTTAAGTTCTGTATACAGCAATTTGAGATCCAATCTGGTGCAAAAAATGTTGTGCTAAACAATATTATTATTATTATTATTATTATTATTATTATTATTATTAAGAATATTGTTATCATTATTATTATTATTATATTTTAGGAGTGTTTTCATAATGGAACCCATTTCACTTCTATAGTCACATACTACTACAAAGTACTTTAAACTTCAGTGCAGTAAAGTAAGGGTTACCCAGTCCTTGTCCTGTGAACCCACTGTGGATGCTGATTTTTGCTCCAGCCTTCCCATTCATTAATTAGGCGTGGCTGGACACTTACGGAATACTAATCTACGTGTTATATCTATTAGCTGTTAGAAGTTTCTCATTAGTCATAGAATTGTCGAAACACGTTTTCTTTCACCTTGATTAATTTGTACATCTCAAATAAAATATTAGTCTTATGAAGAATAATTATAGTTACTTTGTATTTATTCGATTTGTTTAACATTATATCTACTTAGTACTTTAAATTAATAACAACTGTTTGGAAACACACACACAACAAACTGCGCAATTTTCATGTTATTTTCAGTACGAACACGAAAAAAAAACGCCAGAGATTGACAAAAGCGTCAAGTCAAATCCAGGTCCAAAATCAACTGAAAACGAAGTTAAGCTTAATTACTGTAATTAAAGGCTCCCATTAACAAAAGCAGTGTACATAGCGGATTCTCTATGGCGGGTCTCGAGGAAGCCTAAGACATAGCGAACTATTGATTACTGCCACCTGTCGTTCATAGCAATGGTACTGAACATCGGGGGAAAAGACTTGCAGACATTCTCCCATCAAAAATGCAACATTTAAAGTTTCAAACACTTCGCACTTCTGTAATGATGATGGAAAGTCAATACATTACAGAATGCGTTTTAATTAGCGCCCTATTTACACCTGAAGCACACAGGGGATGTGACTTACAACCCAAACAATTGCTTCAGTAAAGCAATTAAGTGCGGCGAAAACGCCGCTGCCTCCGAAGACTGAATCTGGGTGTCCCTGCTTTCAAACAAATGAATGGGTTAACTATAATTGAGCAAGAGCAGCCTCAATCCCCCAGACATCGTTTACTGAGCGCGAACAATGTTTCAGCGGATAACGACCAGGCACCTCTTTCATTATTTCTTTACATAAAGTGTAATTGGAAACATTACCAATATATTTTTAAGAATCTTATGAGTGATTAAATCTTGTTTATAGGCGAATAAAACATGTCACAGACTCTCGTACCTTTGTACAGAAGCACTCTACAGTCAGCATTTACACTTGTCTTGTGGATTCGGAAATTAAAACAATAAACCGTTTGAATATTTTTTGTAACTATGCCAAAAAAAATCTATTTATTTTAAGTAGATGAAAAATAACTGCGTCCTACTGTCAGTATAGGTGAATAACAAGTGTGTCCTAAAATGTCCCTTTTTTGTTAATCCCCCCGTTATCACAAACCTGGTAACCAGGTACGCTGTCCATCTTGTGGCTATGTACGCTAACCTGAGTGCAGCGCCATCCTGTACGGCGAGGTCGAGTAGTTCCACCGTTTGCAATTGTCTTTACACCCAAATCTATAGCTGCCTACAGATCCATAGGTCAGACGAACTATTTTCCCGTAATGCACGGTTATGAGAACGCCTGTATTAACGCAAGTCCCACTTCATTAACGTGGCCTTTGTCCCGTTTGTATATTTGGGTCTGGGATGCCATACCTTTTGACGCACACTGACGTAGGCTAATAAACTTTTCACCCTGAGCCTTTCCTGACCCAGGTAGACACACTGTCTCACTAGCTGCTCTCTCTGGGGATCATATTTCTTTTCCCTTTGAAGTGACATGAGTACAAACATAAGTGAGGCATAAGAGAAATTTAACCAGTATACCAACATCTGTTTATGTACGTTTGATATTTTAATAAACAAGCCTTCGGACCTTCTGTGTAGTTTTACTGTTCAAGTCTTTATAATTTTGTCACGTTTGAGTGATCAGTTAAATAAAAGGAGGGCCATTCAGATATAAGGTAAATGAATGCTGTTTTGCGCATAAGGCATTAACAACGGCCCTCAACAAGTGAACCAAGCTTCACTCCTGCATCCCAGCTAGATATGCATCTTGTAATTGCTGCTTTATTCCATAAATTGTGAGACACCCCCGCTTCCACCCAAACACTGCAATAACTGGAAGCTCATGGCAATTGCCAGGTTTATGTAATGTGCATGTTTCGCTATAGTATTCTTTCTTCCTATATCAAAAGACCTTTCGTAAAGTCTCATAAACATAACCCAAGAAGCACCTTTCTACACAAATCCAGCCTTTCCCGAACCCAGAAGAGCTCACTGTACCGCGTCCAGCCTGTCAGCTGCAGCCCGTGTCTGATTGCACCACAGAGCAATTTAACTGAGGGTTTCCACACAGATAGGAAGCCTCTGCTCAGCGGTTTCACAGCTCTGCCTCTTCTGAGAGACTGAACCAGCTCCAGCAGCTGCTCGCGTGGCCATTCTTGCTGAGTGCAGCGGGTGTAATGCAATTGCTATAAACCTCTTCTCTAATCGCTACAATTAACTATTAATCACCGAGCTCCAAGGAAAGAAGAATCAAACCACAACACAAACTTTCAAAATTTCGCCACATGTGCAAGACTTGTGGAGGGTCTTTTGTGCTGCTGTTATACCACTCACCAAATCAGCAACTTACTGCAGAGAACATATGCAATCATTTTGTGGGGCCATTCTGAGCACCGCTTGAAAAATTTGCGTTAAATACTAATAATGTGTAATATTACCAATATTACTACTACTACCACTGTTACTGCTACTTAATAATAATAATACTAATACTAATAATAATAATAATAAGAAGAAGAATGACTATGATGATGTCCAACTGTAATGTTCATCTGTTATGTTAAAGTGTTAACTATTATATTGTCTTAAGTCTGATTACTATGTCAAACCATTTTCTTCAACTATTGCGGTAAACTAATAAAAAGGAGTGACAGTAAGGCTATTATTACGAGTTCCCAGATTGCGTGTACTGGGCCAATCTTAATTACTTTTAGTAAAATATCCAGCTATACAAACAAGCAAAACATTGGCTGAAAATGAGTCAGGTAAGCAACTTGACAAAACTGAACTATTCAGTACTTTTTGCCCCCTGACAGCCCCCTTGCTGCACAGGTAAATCAGCAATTAGTCTCCACTCACTGATCGTGAAAGAAAATTTGGGGCTTAATTACACCAGAAATATATCATCATCCCTGATTATGGTGGATGTCAAAAGTCTGGTAGCAGCTTCACTAAACCAAATTTAAATGCTGCAAGTTTCATTCACTTCATTCCTTGAAAGAACCTTAATTGGAAATAGTACTAGAAAGAGGACTAAATTCTTTACGTTAAAGCTGAATTCGCCAAATAGTTCAATATCCATCCATCCATCCACCTTCCTTATCCACTTGTTCTACACAGTATTGCGGGGGGTCTAGAGCCTATACCAGAGGCTACGGGCACAGGACAACCCAGGACGGGGTGTCAACCAAACACAGGTAGTACAATATTGACAAGGGAATCTTGGAGACAACCGTGTGTCCCAAATAACGTCCAACCTTAACTCCCATTGGTTATTGATGCTGTCACTCATGTTAATTGACCGCGCACCAAGTGAATTCACACAGCATTCGGTGCCATTATAAAGCCACACACAAGCCTGAACTGGGTGAATGTAAAGCTTGAGAATCAACCCCTCTGGGTGAAACCCTGATGTTGCTACAGAGCAAAGAAAGGACAACACTACGGTGACTCTGCAACACTCTCCTTCCTGCAGGCCTTCGGGAGTTTGCAGAGAGAGAGAGTGGGGGATTGGACACTGGCTGGGAGCGTATTAGTCTGGTAGTCTGGCAGAAGCTGCCGACGAATCCCTCGCTCCCTTGTCCATTCGTGTCCCAGTTGTTGCTGGGATATTTTTGTCTGATGCGGTGAATGCAAATGCCCAGAATTCTCCAGTGAGTGGATGTGTGTGGGGGGGTGGGGAAGGGGATGGGGGGGGCAGGGATTACAGGAAAGGTCAAGTCGGCTGTGTCGGTCAGGTGCAGCCAAATCACACACACACACACACGCACACATGTCTGAAAAACACACCGGAATGGCCATGCAGCAGACATAAGCGTATGCGTGTCACACAGCAGTACACACAAACGCTACAGAAATAATGTAGCTCAGTCAAACCAGCTATCCGCCTTGCACTTCTGCCAGAATGCAGGGCCCTCCTCTCCCTGAACAAGGGATGCTCTATAGACTAAATCCCAACCCCCCTCCTCCCCCCTCACCCTTTCCTTTCTTTTGCCCATAGTCTGCCCACTGCCAGTCGGCAGGGCAAGATGCCAGCGCTCCCTACAGCCGGATGCGTTGTGTGCCCTTTATGCAAATGGCTTGCCACAGTCTCCCTTCGCCCGTCCCCCACACCCCATCTTTCCCCATGCCTGCTCTTTTCTCCCTCAGTCTCTTGCCCCTCCGCTTTCCCACTCTTTAACACAAGATGTTACAGAGATGCAGAAGCACAAACACCTTCCCCGTTCTCTGCCTCGGACAAAAGGCCGCCTGGCTGCAAGATCCGCCAAAAAGCCCGAAAAGGCGAAACACAATTACAATATTGCCGTCACCTCACTTTGAATACATTCACAGGCACAAGAACTTGAAAATATATACCACTGAAATACAACTTCCAGCCACTAATCTACACAAAACAATCAATTTTAAGTGGGAAAAATGCATTCCCTACCCCCACCACACACCCAGCAATTTGCAAGATAGAAAATCAATCTTATGGTATAACTGTAAAAAAAAAGTGTAAAAATAAAAATTATCGATGCCTTTCTAGAAGAACACTCCTTCTGTAAAGGGTGGCTAATTGAGCGGAGCTAAGCAGGGCAGGGTGAATGAGGCTTCACAGAAGGTACTGGTGGAACACGCAGTCTCCTGTTAGAATAAACAAATGCCTGACAAGCTCCACATATACTGTACAAATACCATTCGTCTGAGTCACTCAAGACACCTGAAGGAAAGCAGCGTAGGCAATTCAGGGCAGAAGGAAGTACAGCTGCAGCTATAGGAGAGGCCCAGTCACACGCACGCAATACACACACGCATAAATATCACATGCTGACCCCCAAATCTCACAGCACTGCCTGTACCACCGTTGTTTTTCACCCGTTCTCTCTGACGGGAAGGAAACAAGCCTAATCTAAAAACAACATGACAAAGCCTCGCTCCAGTCTAGGTATTTTTCTAAAATGTTGTGTAATCAAGCTTCCCTGACCAGGCAAGTGATTCCGATGAGGTAGTGAGCTTGAGAGAGAGGGAAGAACGGAAGGGCTGAGTGCTTCACCAGCTATTGTGATCTCACCCTGCCTCCTGCTTGAGGATGCTGATGGACACCGGAGAGGGTTAACAGTATAGCTCCAAGCACAGAGGAAGGGCTGCTTTCAAAGCAGCCCACTGCAGCTTCCTGCACAGGCCGTCCGATGCCGGCCGGAAGAGCGCTCACAATGAGGGTGAGAGGTCCACGCATGCTGAACGCCTGCCCCGAGGGATTCCAGGATGCACGCCACATACTGACAGCAGCACTTGCTGGACATCGCGGTAGCCACCTCCCACACACAGACAGAAACACACAAGGTCATAAATAGATAAAAGACTACTCTGTGCTGGACAGAAGATATATAACACATCACTTGCATGTTACAGTCACTAGCAGTTGCTAGAGTAATAGCATTTAATTGCAGTTTAAGTTTAAACATTAAATAACAGGCCTAATTCTACTGAAATTGAGTCTGGAAGCATTCAACCATGTGTATCATCAAATTAAGAAAACTACCCTAAGCCAGTGTTGCCATCCCTGAATGATCATTATGCTCCCACGCTGCACTTCACGCTAGGGCAGTTGTAGTTTTATAGAAAAAAAGGTCCGTCAGGACTGGCAATCTTTACAAGTTCCCTTTCGTTCCCAGCGGAGTGATACAACATTCGGAGAACCTTCTCGCCAGAGGCGTTACGGACGACCACTAGGAGTAGCCTCCTTATTGATGTTCTGGAAGAGATGCTGATGTGCAGCAATAGCCCGCAGAGCGTTTCCAACGTATTTTTGAAAAGAAAAAAAAAATGCTTGTCAGCTGTCCTTCAGGTGCTACATGGCTCTTAGTCAGCACACACAGAGCAGGCAGCGAATGTTCCGAGGACCCTAAGCACACAAAGGCGTTTATTCCTAAGCCAGCAAGTGAGTCTGCTACGTCCTGCTTTGCAAGGAAAGAAAACGAGCGGGAAGTCAGTCTGAAGAAAAAAAAAAATAAGGGTGAGAGACATTAACACCCTTTTCCTACTGCTAAATAATACTCTCCACACCTCTTTCCCCTGTTCCTGAGCAAACTTCCTGTGTTCCTGACTTAATAAAGATAGAGTTATTATGCTGAGATGCTGAAAACTAAACTGCAGATGAATATTGGGGGGGGTAAAGGGAGATGGGGTTAAAAGTTCTACTCTGGAACACATGAATGAGGACCGAGGAACAATGGAGGTACATATAGCCTGCTCTGAACTTCACAAATGTTCTGGCAGCTTAATCAGGTTTACGGCCCACTGAATGACATACAGGACCATTGGAACATGGCACCTCACTCCCCTGCCACGCAACATGCTACACACATGCGCTCATTGTTATTATTATTTTGACGCTTAGCTCATGCTGTCACATTTATACAGCTGGGTGTTTTACAAGTCCTCAATGGAGGGGCCTCTACGAGGAGCCGAAACCTTAGGTCATGAGTCAAAAATTTACGCCATCGCAGAGAGCACTCTACATTTATTGTGGGCCGACAGATTGATAAAGAACTCTGATTTAAACAGAGCATATCCTAGCAACAGTTCTCCTGTACATCTAACCAAGATGAGTTCCTGACAACATTCGGGCAGTTAGCCTGTGGTTTACAAGACGGAGTACAAAGATAAAGTTTAGAAAATAGATGATTATGTCAACAATTCAAAATATCTCATCAACCTTACATAAAGTCTGGTATGCGCTTATCTATGGTATTTTATGTGGTTGTTCTTTTTTCCTCCGAACAAAAGAGCTGAGCTGACCAACACAGCCACGTCATTGTTTTACCGGGGCAGAAGTCGTACAAACCAAGATCCCGCCAGTGACTACTTCCCATCACAACAGAAATGACACATATAATTTTAAACAGCAGCCTACCTTCCCACAAAAATCCGCACTTCACGGTGCAGTGATTTCACAGGGTGGAAGAAATATCAATGAGGGGCATTACTAGTTTTAATCACCAGTAATGTAGAATTAAACGTCTTGTTAACGAAAAAACATATTACATTTCAGTTCTAGAAATAATTTTGCACAATGCAGATTATGTGTAGAGTTTTTCGTAAGTGAGCTTAGAATTTACGCCAACAAATTTCAACAATAAATGTCAGTTTGAACTCAGTACTGCTGTTTACTGAGCTAATAACGCCTGAGGAATTAACTGTTTTGATCAAAAAAATCTTTGAGTTTTGCAAGCTGCAGCTTAACAAATATCATAATATGAAGTCAGCCTCTGTTTTTTGTTTTCCCACATTTCCATCACTGGGCCATAAATCAAATTTCCGAAATTGCTCCCAAAATACCAGACACTAAACTTTCACCCACAAAATAACACAAATACCCTATTTTGAGGCCAGAAAGCTCCATTGGGAATCTCTGTCATTTCAGACTGGGCGATTCCAGGGATGAATGTTCGTGTTCGCCAGTACAGAGGGATCTCACCGCCTCTTTGCTCAAGTTACTTTACTGAATAAAACCTACAGACAATGAGAACTGTTAACTTCTTAATGATATTTAAGATGTAACATACTATTCCTTAGCAGTAGTCATGTGACACGTGGACGACTGCATTCATCTTTCAGAGCAGGAGGTCCAATGCACAGACAATAGAGGGAGCTGAGCAACGTGTAAACCATTATTCTGGGAGAGCAGGGTCAGGGGTGAAAATACTGCAACGCTAAGATACATCTACACATAGACACACACAGACAAACACCCAGCAATACAAATACTTCAGAGAACACGCTCACAAACACACAAACACGCCCATTTGCCTTTAAATGGTCTTTAAAAAGTCTGATCGCTCCTCCTGGCGTCTGGAGACAGACTGACGTCTCCTTGGTATCGTTCTTGGGGCGTGAGGTAACAAAGGAAGTCGACTCAAGTGTTGATATTCCAGACCTCCCTTTCAGCACCCAAACTAATCCGGTCATACTTGAGGGGAACTGTACAGACACTGAGGTGCGTTACCCAAAGCAGAGGTGCCCTCTCTGGGGCATGCCAGTAACAAAAGCTGGGACACGCCTGCGTCTATACCATAGGGTCGGTGACGTCAAACACTGGGACGTATGAGTGGCAATACGGTGCGTAATCAGCCTGGTACAATGGCAGGCTCCCTGGGTTCAGTAACTGGAAAAAATAACACGATATACGAGATTCTCCGACAGCTGGAAATTTGGTCCTGTTATACTGTGGACCTTGGAGAATCAACGGAAGTCAAAGAAGGGAGAAATTCTAGAATTTTAAATTTGAGTAGTTCCTTTCACACTACCATACGTTTAATGGGCAGCCGGGCAGGGCCGCATATAACAGACAGAGGGAAACGTTGTATGAGACTGCATGAATCAGTGTGAGCATGATGTTTATGAACACATTTCCTGCAGCCTCACGGTCTATTCTTCTTTATCACCTGGCTGTAGAATATAATAAACACAGAAGACATCACAGTCTGCCTCGTCAACCCCCACCCCCTCCACTTAGCCACGTTCATGGTGGTAAAAGGCCCCTTTTCAGCAGCAGGTGAGGAGCTGGTCTATGGTGGAGGGCAGTGGGGGGGGGGGGGGGGTTGGTGTAATTAATGTTGTACATGTGCTTAGAGTTCTACTGGCACAATCATCCAAGGGGAAAGCAGCACTGAATATGACATACAGAAATATGGGGTCACCTACAAAGGTCTGCTCTTATGCTCCTCGCAAGTAACATCTAGACAAGAGTCAAAACATCTCTGCTTTGATTACACTGCTGTGAACCAGTCCTCACTGGGCTGGGAACTTCCAGTCTGATTAAATTTGGATGAGGGCCTATGGCTTCTCTTACCCCCCTCCCCCACTCTCCACCAATAAATACTTATTTCTCTGTCAGACACCAGAACCGCCACATGAGAACGTGTTGTAGAAACGATAAATCCACAAGTACCGGCAGCGGCCTTACTGAAGGCGATAAATGATGGGCCTGCTGGAGGTCGAGGCAGGGCAGCAACCTTAAACCCTGGTCAACCCATTCCAGCACCCCCACCCCAGCCCTGCAGCCCCACCTGTCAGTTATGCCTAGATGTGACGCTGGCCTGGCTCCAGTGCTTTAGTTCCCTCGTTTTTAATATTAGCACGCTAAACATCAATGTGGGGTGGGGGGGGGGGGGCTTTCCCACCAATATGTGGCCAAAAGCTGAGAGAAAAGGGAGGAAGGGTCAGAGTGCTGATCTCCCTGTGTACCAGCAGTGATGCAGAGGTATGTGGTAACATGCTTAGGAACAAAAGGTTGCTGGTTCAAATCAAAGCAAAAATCAGTAAATATCAAATTATGTGAGAAAGTGAAATCACATCCAATCAAATTCAAAGGAGCATTTAATATACGACACATTGCAGCAATGACAGAGGAAACTTTTTGACATTCAAATAAGTACTACACAATTAAATAAACAGCTATTCTCTTGCAACCTTCCTAAATTAAAAAACCTATACGGAAAAGTTTTACCCAACTGTAAAAACGCAGTTAAAAAGTAACTAACCTTCAAATATGAGAGACTGACTGAGTGTCAGAGTGCGTCACTACACAGCCGTGTTGAATTACCCTGCTTTTATCCAGCTGTTGAGGCTGCTGCTCTGCCACACCGGGCCACATGGGGAGCCACAGCTACGGACACGGCGACTTGCGGCGCGGCCGAGTGGAGGCACTGTCCACAGCACTGCAGTGCCCAGGCACCAGGCCTCTCGTCCTCTGCTGTTTATGAACGTGTGTGTGTGTGTGTGTGCGCATCTGCGTGCGTCTGTGTGCTGCAGCTGCAGGCATTCCTCAGAGTTCACCTAAGGCAAAGATATGGTATGTTGCGCAACAGCGTATAGATTTTCCACTGCTGGCAGGAAGCCAGTCCCAACCCCCCAAAAAAAGCCGGCTGCAGAGCTTTGTTCCTCGTAACTGGACACAGCAGCCAAATAGCCCAGACACTGACACTGCTTTTGTGTCTCTTTCTCTAGATTTTCATCCCTCCTTCTTTTCTCTCACTCTCATAATCAGGTCAGAGACACTTTCTGGTGTTACTAGGCACCCTGTAATATCGACAGCAGAACTTTGAGCTTGACCACAAGTGACCTAACAGATATTTTGGATCAACCTTTATTGCACAATTAATTACTCTAATTAAACTAATTTAAGCTGTTAATAAATTTTCCTGATTTGCAATCTGAGACCATAGCCTTTTTTAGATACAGGCTTTCTTTTCTTCCTTTCTCAGATTATAAACAGAAGCCTTTTCATTTTCTGTGTTCCGCCACTGCCTCCTTGGGATTCGAGCCTCAACCCGCTGTAGTTCTCACTGAGGGGGGTAGGATCCCACCCAGGGTCAGTCATGGGCCTGGCACATGTAGTAAGATACAGGCAGCACTACAACTGGCACACCTATACTGATTGGCCCCGCTCCCCCCAGCAGATCTGTGCTGAAGTGTTAAGAATGCACACCTGTGCCAAATGCGCCCGATCGCGCAGGTGTGGGAGAGAAAATGCCTGTGTGTGTGTGTACGCATTTGTAAACACATGATGCATGAGTCCCCAGGTCAGCGCGTGGGAGAGGGAGGGAACGGGAACGAAATGAGAGGCCGGCGCTCACTGACGGATTTATGATACTGCACTAATATTAACACCTAAGACGGATCAAACCCCTGTGTAATGGGAAGACTATATTGGTATCTTGGTATTTATCTATCTGAAATAGCTATCTGAGGTTGTTGTCAGTGTCTCCACCACAAACAATGCATCCACACTCACACTGTCTGGGTAAAAATAGGTGACCTTCAGTAGGAAATCGATGTGCCGCAGTTAACCCGATGAAAGAAGACCTGAGCCATTACAGCGTGCGGCACCTGCGCAGTCCATCATCTTATCAGGTTTTGGTGCAGCTTGGAAAGGCCTGACGATGATCATACTGATGATGATGTGGTACGCTAACACAGGGCAATGCAACTGGCAAATCTGCTCCGCCATGCATCACCGATAGCAATTAAAACGCCATGATGTGTTTCTATTAAAGGTGTTTTGACGGTCCAAACTAGCACCAGTTATCTAAAACAGCAGTATGTTAAATGACCTAAACTCAGAAGTGTTTGACCCGCAGTCCCCTCAGACTGAGAAGGGTCCTGCCCAGTGCTTCCCGCGCTGCTCCACCACCGCACAGATCAGGAAGTGTGCAAAACATACACCCACACTATGCTCCAAAAGCTTTAATGGCCACTTTTACCTGCCCCATACACTTAACGCGAAGAGGCCATTGGGCGTGCCCTTCATCATGCATCACCTGTGGATCCTGCTGGGGCCCATAAATGACCTCCACTGCGTTTGGCCACACTGACAAACATGTTGTAGGGTTGGGAGGGGCAGTTGAAAGGTGCAAAGGAAACATGCAATGTGGCCCCAATGAAGGAGAAGCATCCTACCAGATGAGCGCGACCATCACCAGGTCTCAATGCCCAAACATCACATGCCCAAAATCAGCCTACCAAAGACATGGCTTTGTCGATTCCCCATAACAACAAACCAAAAGGCGACCCTACATTTGGACAGCTGGCCAATCAAAAGAAGTTTTGCCATATCACGTCACTCACTGCAACCAAGCGTCCTGCCCTCTGTGCAAACAGCACCGAAATGGAACCACACATTTAAGATTATACGAGTTGCCATGGCCTGAAATGCAGCATAGGCCATGACTGGAATAAGCAGGAGACTACCCATCTCCAGGCTTCCCTTTGACTAATGTCGCCGTCTACATTTCTGAGTGCATATTTGCGTATCATCAGATGTGTGCAGTTATGTTTACTATACTAAATGTGTCCAGTAGCTGTGGTAACAGCTACAGTAGAATATATGGGGGTGATGAGGGGTCCCAGGCACTGCCAGGACTTTGACCAAAAACTAATGGGGGGGGGGGGGAGATTCTACTTGACCACATGCAGTCCACACAGAGGACATCCTGCTATTCTCTCGGGCCGCAAACTCCCATTACGACTCACTGAAAAACTTTATGCAGATACTAGCAGCACAGCTGCTGACGTCAAATTTGAATTACAGCAGCACTCATCTTAAATCCAGTTACTAGCTAAATCAATTGTCAGTCATTCCGTTCATTAATTGCCACGTGTAACTTGCAAAACAAATTGTTGGGGGATGTTTTGATTTCCTCTTCTTCTTCTAAATATTATTATTAAATGAATGAATGAATGAATGAATTAATTAATTAAAGTTTAACAAAATGCACATAACGCATACATCAAAACGAATTCCGCTGTCGTAAAAGAACTACATAAGCGGTCGGCAGACTATAGGCCTATCATTAATAAATATGCACCATTAAAAGCGAAAAGGAATCAGATGAAAAAGATAACACAGTATCCGTGTGTGAATGACACTATGCCGTCTGTTATTCTCCAGTGTCACCATATCAGCCACGTAAAAAGAGACGCCATTTTGGGAGACTAAGGGGTGACAGGACGACTCTGGTTTCACCACCGCTCCAATGTCCAGTTAAAGCAACAGTTCAATGAAAACACGCTAAAACAACAGTGCACTGCGCCAGTTTAGGAAATACATACTGCAATTATAGGCCCTATATATTCCACTAGGTAGACCACAGTATTATAGCATCCAAATTCCACATATTTACAATGTAAGCACAAACACACATGTAAACATTTTCTATGTCTAAATCGGGGAAAAAATACGTGAAGGACGTAACTAATCATTCTTTATGGTGAACTATCGGAACACAATGCAGCCATTCAATCTACAGTCACCCATACAGCTCAATACGTGATCAAGTAACTTAAAAGTATTTTCGGTAATAATGTGTCTGATCTATCCTAGCGCACATAAATCACCATTGCTCCGCGCGAAGATGTTAACTATTACTAATGATTACTTGTGCGTGTATTATTCTAATTTCTGCCTTAGACAATGCATTCGCAACTTCGCAGATTACGTGTTAGATTATACATTAAATAGTAATAATAAATCACGGAATATACAGATATGTACATACACACTAATATAATATAATATAATATAATAGACATATATACACACTCTCAGGAAAACAGTTGCATTCTGTCATATTCAAACATGTTCCTTTGGTTTGGAAAAGAATGAGATGGCGATAAGGAGATGTGACATTACGAACAAACCAGGTCAAAACGAAACAAAACAGTTCAAGCAAAGTGATGGTTAATGTATGATATATATAACTTTTGGTCAGTAAGCCACAGTAACCTGTTGTGTGCGTTAATTCAAGCCAAGAAATTTATACAGAAATGTCACCGAGAATCTTTCCCTCAGTGCTAATAATCTCAATAAACATTCACCGATGTTAGCCGGTCTATCCCCAATTCGCCAGGCTCTGTGTCCCTTCGACTCTGCGGCGTTCAGCTGTTGTGCGGATGTGCTGACGCACCCGGCGCGCGGTCAACGCCAGCAAGAGAAGGTACCCTTTCTACTACCCACATCATCATGGAGGGAAAGCCTCCCTTCAACGGCTATGTGAAGGCGCATTATACCGTACCAAACGCGATATGCAAATTACTTTAAATCCTCATTTCTCAGTACGACAAAAGCCGACTTTAAAAATATTGTAGCTTTAACGGATACAATAGCCAGGCCGTAAGTGAAATTTGTAAACCTATTAAGTCGTTTTGAAATGTACTACAGAGTCCAACTGATATTTCCTGGCTATCAGATTAAACTTACAATAATGAACAAGTAATAAACGTATAAAAATAAAATCCAGGGTTAATGATTAAAGATTTTTAATTAAATATTTGAAAAGTAAGGTTCTGGAAAGCAATCACGCGCTGGGCTTGTGCTGTGGCTTTTGATATTAAACTAGAATTACTATAATTCAGAATTTTAATTAGAATGACTTTATACCGGGAAAGTTTGTACAAACACTTTAAATTCCCATTATATTGCTAACTATATTCATGTTTAAGCTGGATTTTAAAATATTTTTCATACAGCCATTCACTTAACAACTTGGACCTAAAACTAATATCGAAGCTTTTCTTAATGCAAATAATTCATTGTTTGCATTTAAGTACGCAGTTATGTGTTGCATTTTAATTAAGAGCTATTAAAGTTAGCTTAAACAGAGTGTCAAATCTTTATACCGACCATATTATACAATCTAAGAATATGTCGAATTTGGTCAAGAAGTTCACTGAATTATACAAGCAAATCCGTCGAGGGCTGAAGGATTGTGGCGTGAACATGTAGAGCTGTAACCCACGTGTTCGCGCCACAGACTCTATCAGAATCATTGATACATTGTCCTACACATTTCCGCAGGTACGAAATTTACGTACGGTTCACGAAATTTCTGTACAGAATAACGACCACAAAATGCCGCTAACCATTAATACAGAGATATAGACTATTTGAGATGTATTCACACAAAATCAAACATTATTTTAGGCATATAAAGGAACAAAGGAATAATCTAGTATTTTTGATATCCACACAGTGTTGAGAAAACGTATATCTGTGTGTATGAACGCGAAGTGCTAACTGTGCGGCACGTACTATGCGGGTGAAGGCTTCTGTTGCCAATTTATTTTAATGAACGGCTAAAGTTGTGCAATTGTGCATTCCCCAGAAATGCATTCAGCACAATAAAACTGTGCACAAATATGCCTATTTTGTATTTTAATTGGAATGGTAACAAACCTCATGATGAAAGCAAGTGCTATAATGCAACTGAAACATATTTGTAGATGTGCATCAAACTCAGACCTTTCCCCAGTTTATAGACATCCGCTAAGACTCCTTCGCTGAATTTGCACCAAATTACTAAAAGCCGACGTGAACGTGGTGAAGGCCTAACCAAACGTGGTCCTGAAGGCAACTAGTTGTTACAATAGTTACTAGTGGTTATAATCTCTCATTAATACTATTCAGTACTCCGACCAGGTATATTATCATGTTCGTCGTTCAAAACGATGTAAGCCTAGTTTAGTTGTATTGTCATGTAATGTTAATAGATGAGAAGGACCGAAACTATTTATATTAAATATTTTTACGAGGCTACAATAAAGGGAAGGAGCCTATTAACTAATACTGTCTTCACATTTTCTACTAATCATTAAAATATGTAACCAGACACATTTATATTATGTTATACCTTGGAGATATAATTTACATAATTCAATTTAAAAACTAATTCGGGTCTTGTAGTCTTTTCATAATGCTGAGCCTTCGCATACTAACCCTGCAATTAAATAAAGTGGATTAAATAGAAGCAGTTTTAAAATTAGAAACAGACACTTAAACACTTCACATAGACATAAGAAAGGCTACAGTAAAACAAAATAAGATGCAATTGTATGTGGCCTACACGGAGGAATACTCGTTATTGGAAAAAAGAGGGGAGCTCTGAGAAAGACATTCTTATAGTATGCTATATTATTAACTGGGAGTGGCAAATATCAAGATTAGTTGAAAACTTAATTAAACAAATCCAGGCCGTGCAAGCGACTTTCAGTTTTTTCGGCGGTACAGGCGCCATTGAGAATGCTTTGTGTTAAAATCATTGTTTTTATATTAAAACAACAACTGTGCAACTGTGCGAAAATTAGTTCGTAAATAACTGGCAATGGCATTACAGATTCTCAATGCACATTTTGAAAGTACGAAGCAACGAAGAACAATCGGTCCTCTGTTTTCTCTTCTACAATAATTACAGCGGACCGAAGTCTGGGAACATGCGTAGAAAGAAGAACATTGTCCCAGCCAATGACAGCAATTTCAACATATTTGCCATTAACTTTATGGTTTTATTACTTGAGGAAGCATATATGTTTAACATACTAAATGCCCATGTTAACCGTACTTAACCGCGAAAATGAGCATTGACTGAAGACACTGCAGACTATCCACATAAGTCCGGTCAAAAGACGCGTGCCGAAGAGCCGGTATAGTTAGATATGTGTTCATTGTTTTTTAGAAATTAACAAAGAGGGCATCAAATAATGCGAACACGGCATTCTAAGCAAAAATAACAAGTAAACTTACTAAAAACATGGAATTGTTCTTTTCCCTCTTACATACAGAGGATAATACGCTCGGCACTCACAGTATGAGTCGAAACATATTGTGCATATACACGCGTGGATTAAATACCCACTGTATTATACTACCAATGCGTAGGTATCGTAATTGTACAGTGAATGCAAGCTACAAACAGCAGAAATAATTTCCGAAACTGCATTGCACTGAACTGGTGAGATACAACATACATCTGTGCATGTGTAAAGCAATAAACTTAGTCGATTTTGTGATTTTCCATAAGTGTCCGGCACATGAGAGAAATAGCAGTGACGGCAATCTATCCAGAATTTCCAACAGCTAAACCAGAACAGGTGTATAGCTATTATCATCTTCCTATAACCGAGTGTTTTTCAAATACACACTCCAAAAACGCGCTTTAACTCCGGATGAAATATACAAATTGATCTATCGCGGGCCATCATTATGTCAAAATAATTTACCCTCAATCATCTTCGTGAAGTTCGTGACAGCGTGGAAATGACCCGCGAACAACAAATATATCGTTCTACAACGATCTCGCTGCTTATTTATGTGAAACTCACACCGTTTTTCCATACTGTACAGCTCCAGTATCAAATACAGTATGGAGCGTCACGCGGCTGCCTGGAGCCACATTCAACTTCCACTTCGCAGATTCGACTTTTGTGGACAAAATATTCTTGCATATCACACTCTCAACGCCCCAACATCCATATACGAATCTATATATAAGCTTTAGTATGTGTATAGTTCATAACTCAACGAGCCCCAATGTTTATCTAGTAGCATTCCTTCCTCCTCCTCTTCTTCACTCCTCCTTTTATATTAAATAGATTTGTGAGAAGCGCCATTTTCTCTTCAAACCATGTGCAATTGAAACGTAAAAGAAAGACTGCTGGATAAATGCCACCCAAAAACAGAAAACAGAGAGAGAGCGAGAGTATAAAGTTGTATCAGAAAAGCGAGACAGTTAAAAGAAGCCTGAAAGCGATTATTAAACAAGACCGAAGCAAGAGAACCGCGAACACTACAAAACGCGCAGCAGCTAAGACTCGACATAAATAAGAAACGATCAGGCTGATTTTACCTGTGTCAAGCAGTACGGGGAGTACATGGTTATTTTTAGAATTATAATTTGGAGAGCTTGTTTAACTTGGATGAAGTTCGCCGTGGTGCTGCATTGCAATCGCTCGCAGAACCCTCTCACTCACTCCATGCTGTAGTGGTAACCCCGCCTCGAAGGCTGAAAGTGAAAGCTTACACAAACTTTGGAAAAAAGTTTCCCTCAACCCTGCCTCTTATCCCTTCCCTCTCGCTCCCTGTCTCCCGAAAGAGCATTTTTTTCACAGCACTGAAAAAACGATCACGATCACGAGCCGAAAAATTTTAATCATAACTCAGTGCCCCACAATCAAAACACATTTGCGTTTATTGACAACTGGGACTAGGTACCGTTTCAGTACGCACAATAGCGATAATGTTCGGGTATTTATCATTCTTGTGGAGAAGGGGAAATAAGTATAAGGTTTAAGTATGCTAAGTAGCAGAAGTGCCAGTTAAAGACAATTTCAGGGAGGCATCTTATCTCGTGTCCGGTTTAATACATATTTAAAATCTTATAGTACATGATTATGTTTCGATTGCAAACAAACTGATAATGCAAACATTAATTCAATAGCACTGGAATAATACAGACTGACCCCTAAGGGTATTACAAGGTAAATACGTCAAATGAGCTTTTTCCAAAATTTAGCATGCATAACAATCCGGCCTCACGCATATACAGTGCCTGTTCTATTAATAATGTATGTCGCACGTTGACAGGTTACACAGGGAACAAGTAGAAAAATTAGAACATTACTGTTATAATTTCAAAAGCATTTTTTCCACATATTATTTATTTAATAAAAATGTCCTCTTCCACGTCTGGCTCTGACAATTAAGCACACGGTCAGTGAAGTAATACAGGACACATTGTCACCCCAGCTGGCTGTGGCGCAAAAGTCTTATGTAAATGTATGGCTTCCTTCTTGAAGAAATGTGAACTCTGAACTGCCTACTGTGCCCTTTTTAATGCCAGCGACACTGCAGAAGGCACCGGTGACTGCTTGGCGCAGGCCACATATCGGCGAACTTTCACCCCGTCAGTTTGGCCTTAGTGTTGATTTATTCTGCCACCTTGATGTTTTTCCCCCATCTAACAGGGCTTATGGGTGCACAGTGTGATTTCTTTGTGCGCTCTGGCTATCAGCAACCATTGACAAATACTGTACGAATTCAAATGTGGTTAGATCCAGCTCTTTTCACCAGAGAAAGATCACAAATCATAGAACAAAGAAGTAATTACAGATCCCGTGTCAAGCGCAATCTGCACAGTAAGCATTTCCACATGGGTGCTATTTTTTATAGTTTATTTTTGGTGGAACTTTCCCTTAACGTGAGCATTTAGAAACACCTGAGATCTGGCTAATAAAATCATAGCATAGTTAAGCTGATTTCGAAGCTTGAGACAAACTACAAGGTATTCACAAACAATGCTGAGTTTCTGTCATGCAATGCACCATGTTCGGGTAGCTTTGAGAATCATCACCAATTTATTTTGGGTGCTGCGGGCCTCATATTTAACACAGACAATCATACAATCCAAAACATGAACTTGAAGAAGTAGAGAATGTCATGAAAAGTGTCACTTCTTCTTTAAGACTGATTTTATATTACACTCCTGGAGGATGTCCTGTGGGGGGGGGGGGGGGGGTTGATGTCAGCTTCGGGCAGCAAAACGCAGCCTTGGAACCGTTGTGCAGATTTATAAGACTTTGGCCCATACTTGTGCTGCTCAGATGGAGCTCACTGCAGCTGGGGGGTACAAGGGGTGCAGAAACCTCAGCAGACGCGGGATCCATTATTATACCTGGTCCACTGGTGCCAGGGGGGAGCTAGTGGCAGGGGGAGGTGCACTCACTGTGTCCTGTATCCCTCCTACTTACACCCCAGCCGCCACGCCCCACAGGGCCAAACCTCGAAGACCTGCAGCATCTCATGCTTTTGCTTTCTCTCGAGCTTCTCTGCAAAGCCGGGCGTCTGCTCTTGCCTGGATCATTCTTTTTTTCCTCCTCTCCAAACTTATTAAAACAAACGCGCACAACCACAAGTGCGCAAGGTTACAGAACGCGGTTTGGGGCAGCGGGTAGGAGGAATGCTTTATTACTCAAGAATCCAGATTTCTGCACGCCCAAATGCTCTTCTACCATCACCCTCAAATGAGTCCCACATTTCAATGGCTTAATTCAGCAAATCCCTCATTTAAAAACAGATGGGGGAACCCTCTGTAATTGTTAGAGTCAGACTTTGCGGTTTCCTTTTCACACACTGAAATGTACATATTTGCTGTTTAGCATTATACAATGCTGTTGCTACGGTATACCCACCTCATCTGGCTCCACAGCTAACAAATAAGGTGCTTTGGTTAAACGGCCATGGGCAGGTATGAGGGTGCTAAGCTCACAGGTATTTTACTAGAGGCATGAGGCTGTTTTCACTCAAAAAATTATCTAATTAATCATGTGCCCTAATAGAAAATTGCATATAGGCAGACTATAGAGCCCTGTCAAGTTGCAACATTGTGCATCATAGGTCACTCAAAATTCTGGCAACGACATCACAGTGAATTCTAAATAACAAAAAAATGTGCACAGTATCCTCGTCCTCATCATTGCTATTCTCCTCAAACCTTAATTTTAACCACCTAAATGTAAATGACAGGGAGGCAGCGCGCCTACCTCCCCACCCTCACCAGGCATCATCCCATCTCCTAGCTCACAACCATCAGTCTCGCTGCCTCTACCACCATCCAGCAAAGTCACTCCCAGTCAGTGGCTCGAGCACATACAACTTCAAGATGCAAGACAGGTAGGGAAAACAAGGAACTAGTAAGGTACTCTCCTGCCATTTCATCAGCAAACGTAGTTAAACAGCCAGTTCATGCGTTCCTTGATGTTCATGCGTTCCTTGATTCTTCCCGATGTCAAATGTCATGCTTTTAGGCTCCGCCTCCTCCAGTTCTCCTACCGTGATTATAAGTATTTTTCTGTACTCAGGACAATTAGTACGTTACAATAGAGGTGTCCTTAAAACTAAAACTGAAAACAAAGACAGAGAAATCGGTCTGTGCTGCCATCATTCAGTTTGCACAATATTTTCTCTCCGCATATATTCCTTATATTTCCATCTATATAAATCAAAAGGTGCTTAGCTGACGGTTCCCTAAACACTGCGCTGCCCTGATTTGTTTTCATTTTCGACGCCAGCCTCCATGCCGCATATTACCGTTATTATTATTCTCTTTCCCATGAGAAAGGGGGTCGGCGGCCGACTGCGCGCTCTCTCGAGTGCGTGCGGAAATAATGAGGGTAATGGCTTGCAGCTGAGGGGTAGAGCTGAGAATGACATGATTGCGGGTGCAATTACCGAAAGCATGAAAAACGGCCATCGGTCACAAACATGGTTAAAACAACATTTTACAGCAACAATAAGAAGAAGCAGGAGATAGAGCGGTTGATCATACCCTGTACGAATCGGACACTACAAAGCACTCAGGCAGTCCAGGGCCTCTGGAGGGATCTTCGTTCACCATAAAAGTTTCGCTGGCCTGTAACGCAACATAAGAGTCATTTGCATTGGCAGAAGGCCTTCCTTTCTCCATTCATCTCTCACTCATACTTGCCCCTGATATAACCACCTGTGTAAAGTTTGTGTTCCACCCAGCCCGAGGTAAAACTGGGGCTGGTTCCATCACCAATACCCGCAAGCCGGATGTATGAGGCATCAAGTATACGCATTTACAAACCAATATGACCAACACACACGGGCTGGGGAGGTGAGATAGGACTCAGCAGACATCTAAAATGTGCACTTTGGAGTGTATCTGTTCATTTAGAACACTGGGTACAGTGAGCACGTGTCACGTTACTCTGTATCAGCACAGATTCCAGAGCGAGCATTTCTGTTGAACTTGGATCACACCACAAAGCGTGCTGTAAAAAGAAAAAATGAAAAAAAGCCTCTGCTGTCCATAATTTCCACCTGTGAACTTTTCATATAGCAGTCAGCATTCCAGCTGCACGCGACTATGCAAGTCGGGGCCTCTGACGCAGGGGGAAATAGTATCTGCGCTCATCTCCATTGAAGGTGGTTCATTTGTATGCTGAGTGAGACACTATCTGGAGCTCCCAGAGTAAATCAGAGACCATTTCTCTTGTGCTGTTTGTTGAACTGGGACAAACCCGTGCTATTTGACTGGGACAGAACCTAAATTCTGCGACATCCAGGACTTGTATCCAAACTTTCGCCACAGAAACTCGCTATTCATGTCCATCCCGAACCCAGGCTGCGCTTACTGAAAGAGCAGCATGATGCAGTGTGTTACACACAATGAAATGCATGAACTCCTGGTCTGTCGGCCTTCCCCGTCAAACAGTGTAGTGTGCACATAATCAGGGCGTCGCTCTCCCACCACACAAACACACACGCACACGCACGCATGCACACAAGCTCACAGACAGACATATACCTTGAACCATAATGAGTCCCAGCTGATGGATAACCACACTGCACAGAAATGTGGTGGGAAAAAAGCACTATTCAGATCTTCTCACCACAAGGGGAATCTGCCCCAGCTGAATAGCATGTGGCTAATATCTAACAATCTTTATATTCATATAGAACTTAATGCTTATATTATCCAACTGTTAAACATTTGCAGTTAACACCACCTTGTCATTGTGATACTTATTATGGCTGAGGCCAAGGCCATGTTCACCTACTGGACCATCTCATTCACAGGTGTTAACATCACTGAGTCAGCGGTTACTTCCCAGGATGATAAGTGCTCAGTTGGCAGAAAGGTGTACACTGAGATGGATGAAGACTGGAACGTTAGACGCACAAAAACCTGGGTGGACTCAGATTCACTCCATTCGTTGGACTGCTTTAGTTTTAATTAGCATATGTCGGTGCTAACCATCCCGTGTGGCTCTCCTACATCCCAGCCCAATTCTAAGTCTGTATGATTTTATGGAACATAGTATTAATAATATATGCCATCATTATATATATAGCTAACCCATATGGTCAGCCTTGAGCAAAGCCATTCTCAAAGCTACAGTTAATTAACATTTAAGAAACAAGTGGGGGAAAAGTCAAGCAAAAGGGAATTTACTGGTGACCTAAATGGGTAAAAAAAATGAATCAAAGATGCATAAGTTTTATTTTTACAATGAAGACTGTCAAAAATCTTTTTTTTTTTTTTTGTTTTTTTTTTTTTTTACAAAAGTCATCATAGTATCTTGAGTGAATAAGTACCACATTTTATGGATATTTAGTGAGGACTTTATGTGGCATTAAAAACTAATATTTTCTGAAGAGTGGGACGTTGACTGGTAAATTGCGATCCCCACATCAACCATAAATAAAAACAGGACCTTTGCAGCTATAAAGAGGTTGTAATCTACCTCTCTTGTTTTTCTTGCTTCTTTCTTCCTTCTCTTGCACAAACAAAACATCTGAAATATGTATGTGGTTTGGGGTATAAATTTGCATACGTTTCATGGCAATGGATGAATCAGTGCAGACACACTTCCAGATACAGACACACAAACAAGCACCTGCTTCTCCCATGCCCTCTTCCAAACCAGTTGATCTGGCTACACAACAATCCACATGGTACCTGGTGATTTCCATTATGATTATTATCATTGTCATTGTGATCACTACATTTTATGATGGTGATTTTCATTGCTATCTTTGGTTTGTTTGCTTTTTTGCCCATTCGGGGCATGGGAATTTGGTGCCAGACAACAAGCCAAGCAACCTGCACAAGATGGCAATGACATCAAAGACAAACAAATCTTGTTTGCAAAAAGTTAAAGGAAAAAAAAAAACATTTTTTGAAGCAAAATTTACGTTCTGTTTGTCTAAGCCAAATCCACCTTGGGGAAAATTCTGGGAAAATGTGATATTTTATACTGGCATCCTAGCTGGAGAGGATATATAACTCCTAATTACTGAGGAGCCTTTCCCCCTTTGATGGTGGTTCCCTGGCCCACAATCATGCTGTTTGAAGCTAGTTAGCTATTTTTGTTTTTTCCTTGATGATAATAATACAAATATTTTCACAAATGCTGTATTTTCTGTTTTATGAACTAAACTGTAAAAATAAAGATCGAGTCAAAAGAATCCTTTAAAAATATTGACACAGGCTGGCTGGCATGGCTTAAAAATGCATATGATTGTGAAGGAACATATAGGTTCTGTACTTCAATGAGAACGTTTTACATTTCATTAACAAAACAGCAGACCCTGTCGGTAGCACAGCTGGAAAGGAGGAAAAAAAAGTATGTTTTGAAAGCTGTGAAATGTGGAACCTCAGGGACAGGAACAGCCATTATGGCTGGATGAGGAGAAGATGTGTTTTGATGAAATAGCCTTCCTGAGGCTAGGCAGGTTTAAGTCTCTCACTCACATCAATGAGTCAGTGAGCAAAGTTAATAAAGTGCTAGACTTTCAAGACGTCGACAAGCATAGGATGCGGATAAACCATAAATGTGTAGATTATATACAAAATAAATAATTGCATACAATTATATATCACTGCATAATAAAAATTATAATGTTTGTGCAGGGGTTCAGCTGTAGCAATAATACAGGGATGATAGATGTCTGTCGTTCACTGTAATTTTTTCTCAAGCTTTCCTGCCAGTCTTCCATGGGGGACCTGAGCATACCGTTAGGGCTTTAGTGACCTAGGAAGCCTCCACAGGACCTTCAGCCTGGATTAATATAAATGACAACGGCAGAAGTAAGGTGAGAGCCTGCCGGCGGCCAAGCAGATGATGACAACCAACACAAAATGACAGCCACTTGATAATTTCTCCACTCTCGAATGCACACTGAACTGCTCAGTTAGGGGGCTGCACCTGTTTTGCAATTCAAACAGCTTTTAAAACAAACCTGACTAACATTACAAGGCACTGTACAAGGCAGCTTTTTCTGGAACTGCTAGGAAAGCTCACATTCATATGAGAGCTTCTCAAACACTGCAGGAAAGATGATTACATAAAAGTACAGGAGGCCCATTAGTGACACATTAAAAATGTCACAGTTATTGATGCTCCTTGCAGAGATTAACTTTGACCTAAAGCAGGAGGCTGTCCACTCTCTGACTCAACTAACTGAACCCTCTAAAGACTGAAGGGACAGTGATCATCAGCATCAGGGAGCATCAGCCTTTTAGAAGATTCGCAAATTAGTACTCAGTGACCTGTCTGACTGGGAAATCTCATTCAAAGCTAATTTGGATATCTGGCAAATATCATAAAACGGCTCTGGGAGGAGCGCATAGCCATTACAAGCAAAAAACACGTAAGGACGTGTTAAAATCAAATTTGAATGACGTTGAATAAAAGATTTTGTTGCATTAAAACCCATTTCCCATTTTGAATGGAAAGAAGGAGATCATAAAGAGTGAGTTAACAAATAGGTAAATAGCTATTTAATCTAATATATAATGAATTAAACGTGAATCTTCAGCGAAGAACCTGTAGCTTCGCAAATGTCTCACGTTTTCCCGGGGAAATGTCGTCATTTGACGCGTATGTTCGGCTGAGTCATTGTTTCAACAAATTTGACAACCCAGTCTGTTAATAAGCCTTAAATATTTGTGTTTAACTGGCAAATTGTATGAAAACGGGCAATTAATTTCCAATGTATTGCTCAATGCTTCTAAAACAAATAAAGACGGTTGTATAACCAGCACCAGAAGCTTTTTACACATTTTCCCCGACTAAATAATTTCTCTTTGAATTTAGTCAGGAATAGGAATATTTAAAAGAAACAAAAAAGTTTAAAAAGGTGTGATATGTGCGTGCTGCAATTGAACTGCCAACATGACGCCTGGTTTTTATGTTCTTATTAAAATGTTTCTTTTTATGTTTTACTTTTGTGCTATGGTATTAGCAATTCCTTCGTTTTTTGATACTGACTTGGTATATTAGCACACACGCGCCAAAAGGAATACATGTTACAAAAGTAGTAATGAAGTGGAAATCTGGACACTAACTGTAACCAAACTCGACTTCGCTTTTTACTTTGTAAAGAAAGGTTAAGGATGGTTGATCAGAGAGAACTGGATGGGGAGGGGCGCTAATTGTTTTTACCAGGTATTTGATATCACGCATTTTTGATATCTAAATAGGAGACGTGTCAGAGGAACAACAAAGTTCACGGTCACATACAGTGGTAAAGATAAAACACGCTAAAGTAAAGAGTTAAAAAGAGAATTAAATTCGAAATATATAGTGCTAATGAGCTGCTGCCACTTGGATCTTAATGTCTCATTTAATGATGGTTCTCA
This sequence comes from Brienomyrus brachyistius, assembly GCF_023856365.1. Lineage (NCBI taxonomy): Eukaryota > Metazoa > Chordata > Actinopteri > Osteoglossiformes > Mormyridae > Brienomyrus > Brienomyrus brachyistius. The sequence goes on from NC_064554.1 coordinate 4,073,298, forward strand.
AACTTAGAAACGGGGAACACTGGCAGCCAACTATGTATTAAAACTGCCAGAAACAACATTTCCTCTGTAAACTTCTTTTGCTTAAAATTAAACGGCTTCTTTGCTACATTTCAAACTTATTTAAAACAGCAAATGATTGATTTACGATGCACGTACCATTGTGGAGCAGGGACATTTGCCACCAGTCTCAAAGACCCATTTTCCTCTTTATGAAGTTCAGCTTCTCAAAGAGGAGAGTCAGTTGGACTCGGTTTCTTCGGTGATACCGGAAGCGAAAAAAAAAAAACTTAATACAAAACGCACCGTGAACCAGCTAGCATTTCATAAAAATATGGTTTGGCTCTTCCTCGGGAAAAGGTAGGATAGATAGATTAGCCAAAATCACTCCGTCTCTCCTACAGTCAGGAAGATTTTATTCAAACTTAAGCGTATACAGCTTCCATCGCGAAAACTGGCGGTTTCTGAACTCCAGAAGACCTACTGAAGTGTCTGGACGCGTCGTTTTCTCCGGCTTGCGAAGGAGAGCAACAGAATCCGAGCAAAACGCTTATTTCGTAAGCAACTGTGGTTAAAATAAAAGTTTTGAGTGAACCTAACAAATGTAATAAATAATTAGTATTATATAATACGAATATTTTCAGAATAAATGTAGATCTTTAAGTTTCGAAGTAGATCATCGCCTCACTTTGAGCCCTTCTTTTCCCGTCTGTCAAAATGTGGGATTTCTTTCTCTTCTCCTCGTCTTTAGGACTAAGATTAAACTAAAAAAGAGATAACAGTCATCATCTCGAGCACCAAAATAATCGCTAACCAAACATCCAAGAGGAAAAAGTGAGGCAAAGATCGCTAAAGTTTTCTAAGAGGGAAATACACATGCATAAGCTAAATATACACGAGTTGTGTATGTGTAGGTAACAGTCCGAATTTAAGTGTCGTCTAACGCGCACTGTGGCGAAGCGGTCTATCGCGCTCAGAAAAGGGACTAGTGAGCGGGTGAATTATTAATAAGAAGAGCGGTTCACAGTCTGTCGTGTTCAGAGAGTGACCAAGGCGGCAGCTGGGGCTTTAGAGGAATTAAATACGGGCTCGGGGTAAATCATGGACGGCGGGGATTAATACTCAGATGCAACAGTGCAGAAGCCGGGGGTGGGGTGAAGGAAAGGGTGGTTGGGGAGCTGAAGATAAACAAACAATATAGTATTAAAATTCTATAACCATATCAAGGTCTAAAATATATAAACTACTTTTAAGAAAAATCTTAGTGCGTGTAGCCGGTTGTGTCATCTATTAATGAAAAACATAATGATTCAAAACTTTTCGCGCCCTGGTCTGTTTTTCCCCAATTGTCAAAGAATTGTATAGAATTGTATAGTTCACCTTGGCGGTATTTAAAAGGTGCACATAGGGCTCTTTATTAGTGAAATTAATTAGAAATGTGAATAACGTGGCATATGGAATTTTATAATATTACGTAATGCAACGATTTTTTTCATTAAATATAATCGTTTTCAGACGCGACGCTTTCCGATGGGTTGTTACTGCGCTCTTAGCTGTAAGGTTCCTGAAGAGCACGCGCCTGCGCTATTAGTCACCAGCCAATTGATCAGTCGAAGAATTTCCTGCAGTATGATACGTTCGACATCAATTTGGCAACGGCTGAACACTTTATCGGAGATGGAAAGTCAAATAATTTTGGCAGGAACATGCAAAAAGTACAATAGAATAAAACATATCAATATATTCCATGGATTAAAACACGAAACCGCTCATGACAATCAACTTTAATGGGTCTTAACAGGTGTTAGGAGTACATTAAGTAACTTAACTTCTGAAGGAGCAAGCGAAAGTCATTTATGTAAAGATTCGATATTATTGTATATTATGTGTAAAGTAGTAGTAGTAAAATTAATGCATAATGGTAATGTTTGTTATTATCGTTATTATTATTATTCACTTTATTAAAGTAGCTTACATTTCAGAATAAAATATACACAAGGTTATGTTTATGATCTGCTGTATCTATGAGGCTTTTGTTAACCGTCACGTCAATCAAAATGACAGTATGTATACATAATTTAACTGCAGGTATTTGGTGTTTAATGTTTATAATATAATGAACTCGGTGCATAGCAAAAAAAGTTGTATATAATAAATTGTTTTTGTTTTTTTACTGAAAATACTCACGTGCTGGGACTATAACAAGTCATTGAAGTAAATTCTTAATACAAACTAAAAGTAATCGAAGGTACTGGAGGAAAAACAGCTCTACAGGTGTTCGCCGCTCATTACAGATTTAAGTTTAATGTCAACCATTTATTTAAAGATTAAATAAAATGAGTAATATGGATTACTACGTTTCAGTTAATGCTGTGTCCTTTCGTTTCTCTAATCATATTTCTCTGGTAGTATCGCCAGCTAGTGCTGGACTTAATCATGCAGATAACTCAGACCATTAGGCCAGCTTTTTTTACCTATACAATACGACTGTATGCGTCGCTGAACGATGAACAACAAACTTCTTACTTTTTACACTGATGTATCGACTCAAAATGAAACTTCAACACCCTACCAAAAAATGAAGAACTTTTCACTTTAAATTCTGAATTCAATTTCGAAAGAAATCACTTGTTCCAATAAAAAGTCAGAGCTGAACAGCTAATTACGCTAAATTTCCTGCTTTTAATTAACAGCAAATCCAGTAGTTTTTTCTGTTTAAAAGCTCTGTGGTCCAATTCCTCCTGGAATCAAGGTTTCTCCCTGTTCCAGTGAGTCAGCTGATGATAAAGCGTTACGGATGGTTCCGAATTCTTGACAAAGTTTTAAATTTCAACTATATGAATTCCCAAAGTACTGAGACGCTAAATTCTTACATTCTAGCTAACATATGCCGTATATTGAGTATATAGCACTGCTAACATTTAAAAAAAAGCTCTCACAAAATGGTTGAAAATTGCTAACTAAAAACACTGGATTTAAATCCTAAGCACTTTATCTCACAAGCATAGGCCAACTGTTTGTACTTTAGTGAATAAGCGCAAGACCATTTGCTCTAGATTATTTTAAAAGTTTTTAAGATCAGAAAATAAGAAGAAAGTCTATAACACACAACCTGCTTCCTGTAGACGTGTATTCATCTCTCCTATAGGTATACAAATAACCACTTAATTACCTCACTCAGATTCCCAGCCTTTTTTAAAGCGTCAAACTTAAGCGGTTGAATATATTTCAGCTTAAATTGTTCACGGCCATTTTAATAAATCCGAAGCATTATACATTAAGAATATTAAATCACATCTCCTTAACATTAACAAACTGTTGTATAAATGGATCTGTAAATAACTGGATTGTAGATATTAATACATGCCACCTTGGATGACATTTGTATCCCTAAATTTCTTTAAAACGTCATTTGCATTTTTTTTTGTCTAAAACGGACGCATATAACTAAAACCGAGTAACCAAAACTGTTTTGTGTCTGTTAATGTTCCTAGATTTTCAACGGATAAATTATGTGTGCGAATTCAACTGTCTTTATTCGATTCCGTAAGTGGAACAAAACAATTCTGATTTTATCTGCAATTCTGTTCCATCACTGAAGCAAAAATGAGGACGAAGAACAAAATAAAGAAATTATGGCACATTTAAAAGAGAACTTAGCACCAGTGCGCAGTGAGAGAAAGGGATCGAGGATCGGCATACATACAAGTGTGACTGTTTCTGTTATTATTTTAATAACTCTAAGGCTCCATCATGCCTATTTATTTGACATGCGCTTAAAGTGTATTACATTATATTTATGTGTCTCACTTCGGACTATCGGCTACGGTAGAACTTCTGAAACTTAAAATAGGTTGATCTGCGACAAAATTTTGATGCAGGAAATACTTTAATTGTACTTTGTAACAGAACAAATTATCAGTGTGACATTCAATGACTGTTTACTTAAAAAAATTAAAGGATCTTCCATCACTGCCACATGGTGTTAAAGTATTTGTATTGGGATGATACAAATTTTATAATTCTATAAATATCTTCTAGTTCTTTTGCTTGTAATGATAACGAGATGTTAAAGTACTTATGCATTTGGAGAGCTATATTCACACAATCGAAAAAGGGTATTAGGCCTTTAAGTCTGGGCTGTTTAGCTGGGCCAGTCTTTTATAAAAACCACAGCGCGGAACAATAAGTTTTAGCCAAAACCCCTGTGTGCGAACCTCGCCAAATGTCACGCTGTATATAGGCCTGTAACACATTTGAAACACGTCCGTGGTGTAATTATTTTAGCCTACTTCCTTATATAAATATATATATATATATATATATATATATATATATATATATATAAAATACACACACATTATAAAAATACAGAAATAAAGCGTGAGCTACGTGTCAGGTCTTTTGAATGCTTTAATATAGCATTAATTCATTTTTAATCAAATAGATAAGCAACTAGACCGAAAAAATGTCAAATGACAGCGAAAACGTAACTCGGATCCAAACCGACCACCAAGGGTTTTCCCCAGATTTCTGCTCCGTGGCTTAATGCGGAATTGAGTACTGACAATTGAACACATTTTGCACAATAGAATGTACAAGACAATTCAAGTTGCTCATATTAGAGCTGGACATATTACATTCTAGCACAACTTTAAATTACCATTGCGATAGTACTTTTGGAAGACCTAAAAGTAAACTTAAGCTTCGTCTCTTCTGTTATATCATACCCATTGCATGGAAAACGGTTTGTTTTATGAGTACTAGTTTATTTGTTAAACAGTATAATTCCGTGTAGTTTTTGTGCTGATACGTCTTTTTTTTTCTTGCTAATTGCCCTGGGGAAAGTTCCATAAAATCGTAATGTACCGCAATAGTCTCAGCCAACAAAATATTTGTGCATTTACAGATTCGGCTCAGCTACATTGCCCTTTGACCTTAATATCATTCATATTAATAGATGAATGTTTGTTAAAATCTTATAACATGTACAATTAAAAACGTAGTATTAACGATGTTTAGCAATCATGTCTACTTTCAGCTCGCTGTGGTTCTTTAACCCTCTGTCTGCTTGACAAGTTCCCTCTACCGGATAATTAATTACGAGCAGAGACCTTTCTTCTCATATTCTCGTGTTTTTCTGTATCCACAAAACCCATAAGGGAAAAAAACAGCGCGAATAAAGGGCACAGCCAAGAATTCAATGACTTTGAGTCACAGAGACGGACGGAAAAATTGCTGCGCATCCGTGGTCACTGCGCTCCCTTCTTCCGTGATCAAAAATATCAGTCTTTCTTGCATTCCAATTTTTTTTTTGTAAATCATCAAGCGAAAGCTAAAGATCAGTATAAAATCACAACTACTATTAAATTCTTTTCAACGTTAGCGATTAATTCTTTTATGTGCATGGGTCCAATGAAAGTTGAAGGTAGCACAAATTTTGTATGTTTAGGAGAAGGCTGTCATACACATTCACATAAAAACATAAAAATGCAAGAATATTTTTACAAGGACCCTGTCTCTGTATATTTTGTTTAATAACCATAGTGATGAACTTAGTATACTTTTAAAACCTTGAAACTCCCACACAAAAGCCGGCAATTATAAAACTCTACTGTTTTGACAGCCAAGCATGAAGAATAACCTAGGCGTTGGAAAAGGTGTAGTTGCTAAGATATGACAAGGACAAACTAGCATTGCAATTTGGCATGGTACACCCTATCCAGAGTACATTGTGTGACTTTATTCTGGAAGTACCTACAAATCCTCTGTAGTATTACTGGAAAACTTGAAACATGAAGGTACCATTAAAAAATCAAAAGAACTTAAAGCTCAAATAAAATCTTGTTATACCTTTCTGCATTCATCCTATTTATTTTTCTAACACTACAGACTTCTTTTTTCATGTGAAAACAAATTATGTATTCAAAACCTCTCTGAATTATATTGTAAGGACCTTGGCTGCACACCTTTGTCAACAGTTCAAAAATAACACAAGTAAAGACAAATCAAAAATCAGCCTGAGATCCATTGTAAAAATAAAACGGATACACAAACGCAAAGCCAACTATAAAAAGGGTGCCTGGTAACTAGTCAGCCCTTTCAGAGTTTCAAAAAGCCTCGACCCATCATTTCTAGCATAAATTATCTGTCTTTGATGCTGATGATAAAACAATTGATCAGCTTTATCCAATGCAACGATAATATTCCAGAACTAATGCAGAGAGTGAGTAAATGAAGGATTTACAAAATAAAAAATGAGTCCTAGATAGGAAGATAACCCTTCCCACATCCTACAAGAACTTTAGATCAAAATCAGCGTGTGGTCAGTCCTTTGAAATGAAAAGTTTCAATCCCCTTTAGGTGTCATGTACACAGAGCTGGTGCAGTGACATGGATAGGTTTGTTGTTACAGACATGGCAGTGAGGGAGTGTTCACATGTATAGAACAGGTGCTGAATAATAAATTCAATTACATGAAATCACATCTGAATGCCTCCAGCATCATTTAGTGGAACCACCGCTGTAGATCAAACTGTAAAAGAGAGTTCTGCAAGATAAATCTGCATTTGGCTTGTGGCAAGGCATTCATCCAGTAGGAGAGCTGGTCCCTCCGTGTTTGAAAGCCATCACAGTCCAAGGTTCCTCCCACTTTATCATGTTCCTGCACAGGGCCCAGGGAGCCAGAGGGGGAGGATCATTTGTTAGAGGTCAAGCAATGAGCAAGGAGCTTATCTCCTACTACCATGATGGGGTTTTCAGCAATGATAACTAGCAACAGCAACCAGTGTGCGTGTATGTTTGCATGCCCCCACGTCAGCTAGAGTAACAGTGAGCATAGGGGATGGCCCTGAATGGATCACAGACCATGGTTTTGTGTGTGTGTGTGTGGGGGGGGCTGAAAATATCCATGTTCCTGCAGCGCCAGCATTCGTCACTCTCAGCTCCGAAGTCGTTTGGTTCCCTCAGACAGAACAAGGCAAGTAGTTCAAAACATGGTCTGCACCCAGCAAAACAACAGCCTGGAAAATGTACAAGGGGTAAGTAAAGTCAGGGTGCATTTTGGCCCTGGCGCTAAGATAGCCTCCCGTTCCTCAGACATTTATAATCAAAAGCATGTACGAATACTCATAACTGTACATTTTATGAAATATACTACCAATTCACCTTTCAGTCATTTAACCCAAACAGCACGACATGTAAAATAAAAGCCTAAATTAAAAGAACACAGACTTTACATGTACAGACAAATGAAAGAAATGCAGTCCTGGTGTGAACTCTGACTTGTAAATAAGTGTGAGGCTGTACCCATAGGCAGTTAATTCTGGGCAGAGTTTGAAGCGCACAGCAGTGTTTCTCAACCCGGTCCAACCTGGAGACCCACAGTCGGTCCATGTTTTTGCTACCTCCAAACTCCCTGCCAGACAGTCCACATTTTTGCTCCTTCCCAGATCCGGGCCCTGCCAGCTCCGGCGGCTGGGAGGGAGTGAAAATGTGGACTGTCTGTGGGTCCCCGAGGACCGGATTGGGAAACACTGGTCTACAGGAACAGCTGTGGAGGGGGCAGCAGAACTGTCCTCCCATGGGACAGATGAAGACCTCTAATCTGTTTCCCTGGCGCTTCTTAAAAGAGCACAAACAAAACACACTGGAGGCTGTCTTACTCTCATTCACTGTCACCCCCCCCCATCCATCCATCCATCCATCATCACTTGTTTTTCCTCTTGCCCACTTCTCCCCTTGTATTCCCCAATTCTCATTGCTGTTAGTATTAGGCTTTTCCAGTTGACCTATTATGTCACAGATGTAAAAAAATAAGCAATTACTAATAATGGATGTGTGGACAAATGAAGAGACACAAGCTTTAATTGCGATCTGGTCAGAAGAACAGATACAGCAAGATCAGGAGAGCATAACAAGAAATAAAGTATTTTGTATAATATACTATGGCAGCAGAATATTGGAAAGTTTTCAGATATTGCAATGTAATTTTCTTGTAATAAATACTGTGGTATTTATGAAACAAAAAAAGAATTCAACAAATTTCTCATGAGCCCATCCAGGAGTAATTTAAACAGCAAAGATGAAAATGATCATCTTGGAGAACGCATGCAGCATTCATGTAAAAGCAGCAGAGGTAAACTTTAAACTGATTTGTAATCATATACTAGATAATCTTGAAAAGGAATAACCGTCAAAATTGCAAAACTTTATAGGTTTTTTCCATGACTGTAAAAATGTTTTAGCGAGACTCTTTGCACTATAATATCTGTACCAAACTGAAGGTAAGAAAAAGCCTGATCTTAATCTAGTTGACTAGCGATGTAAGAATTGCATGTGCATTACATGTGATGTTGATATTAATATCACACGTCGTCCAGTCCTATCACAGTCATTTTTCAAATTCAGCCCAAAATACCACCCTCCCACTGTGACGTCATTCGGCGCCGGTACCAGTAACACAGAGCAATCAGACTAACATGTTTACATGTACTTTAAAAGTCCAGTTTTAATTGGACTAAAACAATAATTTGGATTGTTAGTGTGCATGTAAATGTACTGAGTGACTGACGCGCACACACACACACACACACACACACACACACACACACACACACACACACACACACACACACACACACACACACACACACACTCCCTTGCAGGTACTTTCAGTGCCACCACATGGCAAGATGACTTTGGACATCTGCACAGTAACGCAGAGATTAACTGGGGGCGGTGGGGGCAGAAGCATTCACAAGAAAGCCTGGACAGAGCCAGAGGGATCAACAGTTCCTGGACTGAGAGATTATGGGCAGGCCAGCAGACAAAGTGTATGTTTTGAAGTGTATTTGCTGTGGGGTTCATCTGAAAAACAGCAAGAGGTCAGTGTGGTTTGGCACTGGACACCACAAACTGGCCTTCAGGAAGTCTGATGGGGCTCAGGGGTTTATCTGTTTTCTAGATGCGAGAAATGACCTTTGAAGAAAGAGTCTAAATGTGCATGCGCAGGTGGATGGAGGTGCCATTAAGTACAGTTTAAGCAGTTTGTGACAGGATAAGACTAGCCCAAAACTGAAAAATGGGGGACATGGAGTCGGAGAGTTCAGATCATGGGTCTTCAAGGGTCTTTCCATCAAACTTCAAAAGCACACTCAAGCTCCTCCCAGGGCCCTGGAGCCAGGTGTAAGCAAAACCTTTCTGGTCTTGTGGAGGCCCCTGCCGGTCACAGGGCCGAAAGTAGGCGGCTATGGAACGGCTGATGGCGCATCAAAGATCCCTGAGCAGGGTGCAGTTTCCATGTAATGTACTGTGGTCGGATGGGATCTTCAGTGCAGCACCATGGGGTCTATGGGGGCGGATGAGTTAAATGGAGAGAGAAGAGCGGAGAGGTGGGGGTTGTCTCTGCCATCCACAGCAACCTGGCAGAGATGGCCCAGTGCAGCTGGCACCTGAGTCTTAGGACTGCCATCGGACGCCAAAAGCTGCTGCCCTTGTGATCACAACACAACGAGGCTGCATATACCCAAGCAAAGGGCATGTGGACGCAGGCACAGGGAATATACATACATACATGCATGTATGCATGCATACACAGATAAACACCCACACACGGGGCCAGTATGTCTGTGCTGGGGAGAACGGGGCGACATGAAAAGAAGGCCGGCGCCAACCCCTCTTCAACCAGCTGTGCCCAGGCTTCACCATATGTACCCCTCAGCCCTCACAGACGGACCCCTGCCACACTGCCAGCTGAAGCAGGACATGCCGTGTGCCTCTGTGTGTGTGTGTGTGCCTCTGTGTGTGTGTGTGTGTATGTATGTGCTCTCTTTTAGTCATAGTGATTCTGTTCTTTGTTTTTTCTAGCAAGTCCATTTTAAGTTTTTTAGTATTTGACAGTATCATGGATGGATACAAAGGGAACCATACTGGCTGTGTGTCATCCTCAGCTTGTTTTACTAATATTCAACCCTATTTGGACATCTGCTGCTGGTACAGGATCCATGAAGGACCATTATTACTGGATCAGTGACATCAGAATGTGAACCTCAGTGAAGGGACACCTAGATAGACCGAGGCTGCAATCAGCCTGCCAGTCTGTTTCCTCACGGGTAGCTTAAGTTTATCAAACCAAAGGTGTTGGCCAGTACGCAGAACACACTCATACAGGCACTTGAAAAGACACACGTGGCAAACATGTATCCACACTGGTACATTAGCCTTTTGACAGTAAAATATAAAGATGAGGGGTTTTGTGGAGGGGGGTGGCGCAAAATGGCGAAAAAAGTTACAGGGAATCAGATGGAATATCTGAGCTAGGGTCTGACAGGAAAGTGGGAAAGTGTTCAAGGGAAACCACAACAACGTGGGATTAAGCTCTGCTGGCCTCCCTTGGGACACACGCTGTCCCCAGCCCCATGCCCACGCCACCTCATTGTGCCTCATGAAGAGTGCGGTGACATGCGGTCTGCTCCAAGCATGCTTCTCTCAAACGTCAGACCCTCTTCCCAGCGCGAGCCCGGCTCTAGGCCACTTAGTTTGACTGGCATCGAGCAGAGTCACCGAGAAAAAGTGAAGAGGTGCCTTTGTGCACAGATGTGTCAGTGTAAGGGGAGGAGGGCAAACGTGTGGGGTTTTAGGGAGTGAGAATACGGTGTGCGAGAGCTCTAGGGCACGAGCTGATAGGTAATCACCATCCGCCAGTTACATGGGAACAATCGTTTCAGGAGTTACATTCTGCACACATTCTTAATTTGGGAGGGGGACATTTTCAAAGAGCATCTAGATGAGATCCTTTTGTACATCTCACACCCCAACCCCCTCCCCAGGCTCTGCCTTTAATCTGGCCGTGCCTGAGTGGGTTCTATATGTGCCAGGAGTGGGCATCATGCCCAGATGACCCTGAGGCAATATGGAAATCACCACGGAAACCCCAGACCACCATCACCACCCCCACCCATGCTCCGGTTGCCCTAATGCGAAACTCCCACGCCGGCCCGTCCCAAAAACGGCTGGCCTCTGGAACTTCAACCATCATCCTTTTTCGTTCCCTGCACACCTCTGAAAGGACCCCTAAAGCTCCGCCTCCCTGCTGTTCTCCAGTGCTGACCTCCAACAAACACACACAGCACAATCAGAATTTGTGGCAGTTCCAAACAGGACCCACATCACTGCAAAAAGGGTTTGCGTCAATCCGCCTTCTAAAGGACATTTACCAGAGGTGATGCCGCCGTAACGGGGCGGGGCCGGGCAACACTACCTGAGGGGTTTGAAGTCCACATAACAGTCTGTGCATCTCCGGCCAGCCCATCCTGTGTCAACTTCATCAATGACCCATGAGCCTCACCTCACAGCAGTCAGCTCGATATCTGCAGAGGTGCAGTGCCACTGCGGCCTTTCAGGCTGAGCTGGTTCTACAGTGGACCAACTCTTCTCCCCCAGAGAGGTTCAAGGGTTTTTTTTCCCCCCACAGTTTTGTCCGTCTTACTCTGCCACACACTCGCCAACCCCATTTTCTCAGTCCCATTGGTTTCACTTATTAAGTTTCAAAGGTTTCTGGGCAACGTGGTTCGGGGGTGGGGGGACCATGGCATTTTTTTGGCACACCACCAGTCTCGTCTTGCCGGGAATAGGGGGGTTGCCATGGTATTGGTGGGCACCTCATAAAGCGGACCATTGTTGGGCTGTGTGTGTGTGAGCTTGGGTGTGTGTCACCAGCCACCATGCCAGCTTCGTCCGAAATGCCCGGACTCAAAAGGCACCCAGATCTTCTTGCATGCTGCCTTTGCCAGTCTGTAACACAATTACACCCAGCAGCTTTTTCCACTCCTCTGCGTCTCCCTCGCTTCAGTGCCACCCTGAAAACCTCCAATGGTCAATCCAGAACGAAGCCAGCATCTCTGCTGAACTTGTATAGGTTTTGTTTCACCTACGATTTCTTTTATATACTATACTCACTTGCTTGCCCAATGATTTTATCGAATAACAGCACACAGTTTTTATGCGTTTATACCGCTACACATCTGACTGCATCAATTCACAAGGGAACTAAAGCTGAGCCCCACCTGGGACTTCAAACAGAAGCCCTGGGGTTTCAAACTCACACAGTGATCCACCTACCAGCTACCTGCTATCCCTGTGAGGTCCGCAACAGATATGCGCTGCTATTTCATCCAGGCTAAAAACAACATACATATGCATCTCAGCACATCCTTATGAGGATGTTCACATCTTCACAGCTAACAATATTAACCTTAGACATAATTTTTTAAAATATTACCTGTCAGACTGAGAACCCAGGCCTTAAAAACATTAAGTAACACAGTCAGCAGCACTCCATTAACAGCTGACCTGCCTCAGGCTTAGACATTCCTGTTTCTAAAAAAGGTTTCCTTCAACCTTCCCCTTTTTAAAGCAGGCTGCCCCATTACTGACAGAGGCATATAATTTGGGTTTGTTTGTGATTATTTCAGATCCGCACAGCCCCCAAACACTGTGTCACTATGTGTGAAAGCCTGGAAACAATTTGTGGCACCAGAACTCCAAAGAGAGAGAGAGAGAGGGTAGTTAATTCCATTTACAAACATTTGTTAATGGCTCAAATGCTCTAGTGCCAGTAACCTTTGACAGGTGTCTGCTCCTAGTTCCAATGTGCTACCACGCAAGTGGCCAGTGCTGCAGGCTAGGGTCAGGTACCACTGTGACGGCTTTTCAAATTCAAACCAGAGGACAAAGCAGCCACAGAGAAATGAGGAGTCTAGCGACCTCTGGTGGTGCCTGCTGTACATTACATGTTTTGACTAACAAATATTAAGGAGATGGGAAATATTTTTTTGCTCTCAAACAAAATGTTTTGAAAACATACTAAACATACTAAAACATTTCTTAAAATGGACACTCCTTTTTAATATTACAAACAATCTATTATTGGAATAATTTAATTAACATATTGACTTGGATTTACATAAAGAAAGACCAGCCAGGAATAGTACAATGTATGATTTCTAAGCTAAATATTAAATATGCACGATAAATACGGCCTTGCTTAGTGTGTTAGATAAGCCAGGCTCCTTAAATACCAGCTGCCCCATCTAACCTCCACACTTGAAACCAGCCACCTGGTTTGCTTCTTCACAAGACTTAATTCCCAGGCTTCCTCTAGGCTGATCTGGGCCAGGCATCTTTTGTCTGCATCCTTTGCCTTTGAGCATTATGAATGCAGCTTCCATTTGCGTACTTTTTATTTTTGCAGGCCCAGATGGACGTTGCAAATTTAATTGCAATTAGACGAGTTAAGGATAATTGTTCTGTGTGCGTCAAACTCCGTCTACCTGTCCAGCTGTATCGGACGATCAGTAGCGAGTTGCTGTGGGCTGATTTGGCTGCCTGTCTGCACGCCCCATCCCGCACTCTCTGCGTGTAGATTAAGTCCCCCAGTAGAGGCCCTCTTCTATTTTGCGGGACAAACGAGCGTCTGTATGCACACAAGGATGCGGTGTGAGAGGAGCGGGTATTGGGCCACGTTTTGTTGTTTCGTACCCACCCGTCCTGAGACATACCCTTATTGTGGAGGGCAAGAAAGACCGAGCTTTCTGGGGGGTTCCAAAGGGGTTAAACCTGAGATTTTGGCACGAGGTGGGGTTTGGCTTCCTTTCATACATGTGGAAATCGGCTCTGAACAGATTTTGAAGCGAGCCGGGCGCCAGCATTGCCATCTGTTTTGAGTTGTGACCCCCCTCCCCATCCTCCCCCGCTTCTACTTTCCCCAATCGCTTCTCTGCCAGCACTCTCCTGTTCTCTCTCCCCCAATCACCACGCATGTGCCCCTCTCTCCCTTCCTGGCCAGTACTGCCACGCTACCTGGCCATGAGAGGGAAAGGCGAAGGGAAAAAGCTGGGGGGAGCGTCTGCCAGTGGACATTAATGAGGGATTTATAGCATCAGGCGCTCATATTAGTAGACGCACAAGCGCTATGTTTCTCACCTTACACGCCCAGCAACACCTCAGCTCACATACATGCACATGTGTATAAAATAAGCCGCAGCTGCGAAAGTCAGAGACAAACAAGTCAGATTTTTATTTAAATTTATGCAAACCATATGTACGCACCTTCCCATAAATATTACAGAAAGGGGAAACTTTTGCTTTTTTGTTTTCAATTTACTCCTTATTCATGCACTTTAAGTCTTGCATATCACATCTATATTCAAATTTTCGGGGGAAAAAAATTACATACAGAGTTAATGTAACATTTTTCTTGAACAGACAGCCTGGGTGTATGTGCAAGCAGGCTTAATTTCTGGTGTTACCACATGGTTTTGTTTCACTGCCGATACCTGCATTCCTCAACCTGTCAACTTTGGCCAGCAACTGCAGGGGTCCTTCACTAATGAGCTCATTAGGACAAAGGTGAGCTTTAAATGAGGAGAAAATAAACAAACTCTGTGACTAATTACAAGAGGATCGATGATGCCGCCATGCCGGCACAAAGCAGCTTTCTCCTTTACCTGTACTGTTTTGTTCTTTGTGTATTTTGGGTAAATGGCTAATTGTCTGCCAGGTTTTTTTTTCCCAGAAACAATTGACTGGATTTAAAAAGTATTACTGGGCAGGTGTGTGAAAGAAGCAGATCAGTCTGTGGGATCTTTCAAGGTAGTGTTGCATATATTAATTCTTGTAGCGTCTGTGTAGATATATTAATTACATGCAGCAGTTTCTGTTTAGTTATTCATGATAAAATCATAGTGTGACATATACATTTTTAAAAGATTAAATCAGGAGGGAAATAAGGTACACTGAAAAGAAGTTTTTTTTTTAAAAAAAAAAAGGAGGAAAAAGGTCTTGTTATGAGCATATAAGTGAGCAAAGGTGCTGGAATTCTGATCAGATAACCTGTAAACTTGGAAACCTCTGAAAATATGTGAAAAGAGCCAGAGCCCATCTAGGTAGAGAACCTCTGCTGAAAGAGCCACAGGTAAAGAGATATATTACAGAGGAAGAGCTTCTTTTCTGTTATAGTCATCAAAATGGAGCAAAATCATAAAGGAAACGAGAGAAACGGACAACGATCTGTGATAGAAGCCAATAACAACAGACCACTGTATAAAACACACTCCTGTTTTTAAATGCCTACAGGTCCCGTTTGGCAGGTAATACATCTGGATCCTTATTTAAGATACAGTCAAATTACTCTGGTCCTAATCCAATTCGTGTAAAACTAGCAAACTACATATCAGCTTGGTGAGGGTCTACGAGGTGAAAGGTGTCATCTTACAATCTAGATGTGATTCACAATCAGCTGGGCCGAGGGCTTCTGCATAAGCATTTCCAGATCCTGATCTCACGATACATTAAGCTGGGCCTTTACAGATGCTGCTCTCCAAAATGACAGCATAAGCGCCCCCTGTGGCACACTCTGGAAACTGCATCCCGACACCCCTTTACCAGTAGACAGGCAAAAAAACAAGTATGACTACACAACACATAGCTCATCTTTAACTATTATACGCTTATTCATACATTTAACTTATTTTAAGGATTCCTCAGAATTTTAACAAGATAAAAAAATAAAAACTAGCATGTAAAATTTGAAAAAGAGATTAAATTTTTAAAAAAATAGCACGAGATGAGGTGCCATCTGTTGTTTTTTTCTAGATGAAAAACAAAACAAAGCTCAAGAGATGGTGATCTTAAACATGGAGTGGAAACGAGGAGCACTGGAGAAGCTATCAAGAAGGCCAGGTGTAGAGGACAAGAATACAGCAGAGAAAAAGAGGAGGACAGCGGGTAGCACATCAGCAGCGGGCCTGTGTAGAATGCCTGTGTGTCATGAATAAGAATTGCTGTGTACCTCATGAGGCCGGCTGAGCTGTCGTTTCTCCAAAGCGGTAGCATTATTTCAACACGCACAGCCGCTCTTGGTCTCTATGGTTCCGCGTGGCGTCCGGCTAATGGACACGCCAGACTCGTTACTCTAACGCTGGGTGACAAGGGCACCTTGGGTTGCAGATGTTCGCTCCGATGACAGATGGCGCTGGCGTGGTTTGGGGACAGCAACTGTGCCAGCTTTGTGCCACCTGCACCCACACACACCCCCCCCACCCCATCCCCTTGCCTCAAAGTCTTTCTCCACACATCCAAACACCCCCCCCTCACCCCCCCGAGCTTGGCATTATGTGTGGGGATCGTCTGGCATAGCGGGCGCCCAGGGAATGCCAGGCAGCTGTCTGGACAACGTCTGGGCTTTCTCACAGCCACGATGCGCATGGGGGTCGGCACAGCTCCGAGCCCTAAGTCGCTCAGCTGTCAACGGGAGTCGCCAATATTAAACACCGTTCATTAGATAATACTTTCCAGCCCCCAAATAGCCTCTCAAACATTTTTTCAATCAACAACTTTAGTTCCCTCAGTGAATCCTCCTATGTAGTACACTGGGATAAATGTGTTTGTTGCTCACTTGTGTTTATTGCTATTTTTAAACTACCCCATTTTTTACACTCCAGTATGTTCATTTAGAATGAAGATCACTCATTTCTAAAAAAAAAAAAAAACTGTGAAATGAAAACTCCTGAATGGTGGAATTCACATTCACTGTCGATCAGGTTTCTTTGCAATATGTCTGCACAGAGGCGAAAGAATGGAATGGATTTCAGGTAGCTGACACATTTCGACTGGAGGGAAAAAGTTCCCTGTTTATCCTATAGGCCTTCCCTGACAAACAGGAATGAATTCCACGAGGCATCAGCCAACCCTCCCCGCCAGCCTACTTTGCACCTCAAACAGGACTCTGGTATATTTATTTAATTTGAAACTAATTTCCCCACTGAATGTTAAACTTTTATTATGCACCAAGTTGTTTCCACCAATTCAGTCTTAAGAATCTCTCTAATTGCTATTGTCTAAACACATCCACAACTGACAACCACAGTCTTGTGCATGAATATGGCAAAAATGTATATCACTGTATTTAATTACAGGCCACATGGATGATTTTCTAATTAAGCACGAGATCAGCCCCCTGATCTACGCATGGTTCAGTCTTCTCAGTCACTTGGAAAGGCAAACTTCCAGGGATTGGCGCTGACACAATAGTGAAAGCAGGTGTGAATATGCGTGTTGGGACTTGGGGGGGAGGGGGGGGGTTCTACTGACATCTTGGAGAAGCAACACGCTCAGCAATCTCGTACAGGCAAGCAAGCTGCCCAGTGGAATGCACAAGGCTGAAGCAGGGTGTTGTCGTCTGAGCTTGACGCCTGTGAAACAGCAGGTCTGGAAATTTTATGATCGGTCCACTGTGAAAGCACATCCACCTGCCTCCCCTACCACAGAGTACTCTGTATACATTTACCTGCTGTAAGCTGGCAGTCATCAACTAAAAGAACTCACACTCTGACCTCAAATGGCACTATGGATACACATCACTACAGTGGTCCCTTACCTGAACCTGACTGCCCACACTTAAGCCAAAAATGTAGAAGCACCCATCCCAGACACCACATTTTCCTTTCACAGAAATGGGTTGCATAAAAACAAGAAAATCTGTATGAGGCTTGCCGTCATGGGTTATTTTAATGAACAATGGGGAAACATCCTAAAACAAATTCAGCTGAGAAAGTAGGAGAGATGATTTCATACCCCTGGAAATTATAATGGTTTAGAAGACTTTTTACAGATGAAATATCTTTTGAGCATGAGTCTTTTTTGACCCATTGTGAAATATCTAACAAGTGTGAAATATTTGACAATGGTCTGACCGATATTTGTGTTGTTCTTCCAACCTCTGTTTTATTTAAACTGTTTTTACGTTCCTCTTACGCACTAAGAGTATCTTCCTGCTTGATGTCTCTTATCATTTAACTGCTAACAAGCCACCTTACCAATGAATGATGTTGATTTGATCCCTAAAGCTCTTAACTTGGCACCAAACTGCATCTAAGCCAAATTAAGCCTCTGTCATGCCCACCCCCATCCCCACCCCCCACCTTTTCCCCTCCCCCGCCATGGGAACCCTACATCTTTAATGGCGCCAAGTAGCTTCACTAGCTCCGCCATACAAAACTGGTGACATCTGTCTCACTAAGTGGCACACTAATGTATGCCTCATTTGTTCAATCACTCCCTACTGAAAAAGGGGAGAAAAATGAAAGAAGAGACTAGGGGTTGTCTGCTAAAAAGAAAAAACAAAGAGTCCCTTTTATAAGTTATTTCCCAGTAGTTAATTCCCCGAAAGGCGCTACAAATTCTCCTATCAATTGCATGAGATTCCCGTCCGTTGATGTTTACCACTCTGGTATTTTTAAAAGAGGACAAAAAAAACTGCTCATTGTGCAAAGGAGCACCAACGTGCACATATCAGGCCAGATTCAGTGGACGCAGTTATTAGCATAAAGAACAAAAAGTGCACGCCACAGAGGAACCGCATACGACGTTTGGTTCTTAAGTACCACATTAGGCTATTCCATGTGTTTGCCTCAAATGAGCTGGAGAATATGAAAATCCGCTGTGCAGGGCATTATTTGTATTTCAATACCATTCAACACATGTGAGAAATCTGCTTCAGAAATGCAATTTATGACGATATAATACGTATGGGAAAATGACGACATATTATGTTTTGAAGCGGTTGTAGGAACAGTGCGTGAATTTGGCAACATCTTTAAACGAAGAGTTCCACCAAAAAACGTGTGATTATTACTTTTCGATGTAAGGAGAAGAAAAATATCAGCGATGGAAAATACATAAATACCAAAAAAGATGCCAAAAATGTAGAATCTTTGGTGGAAAACATGAGCACAGCGTAGTGTACATTTAATTGTACACCGTTCAGTATTATTAAAGCTGATTAGAATTAAAAGAAAACAGCAAAGTGAATAAAAAATATGATGCCACTTCAGTTCAAAACTACACGGAAGATCCGCAAATTAACCCAGATTTTCCAAACTTTAAAAAAATAGTGACTGGCTATATTTTAAAAAATACGGCATACAAAAACTCATTTCCTGCGTTTAGCAATTAATGGTGAATTAAGGACCAACAAAAAAGTTCTATTTTAGAGATTAGTGCCAATTATATTGTTGTGACCACCAACACATTCGACGTTTCCTTATTCCTACCTTCCCATTTCAAGGACTTGAGGCAGTCAGGCAGATTGTCGGACGACTAAGTCAGTCAGGAGGGTCCTTTGATTGGCGACGCCCACTTCGACACATGCAACAATGGCGGCTTCCAATCTTGGGAGAAGGACAGCTGTGTTATTTGTTGTAAAAACCTTTTCTCTTCAAAGACCAGTTTTACCGATCGTTTCCAGATGTGGGAGTTTGTTCCAGATTGCTACCTACAACCCGAAACCTTTGAGACTGAATATCAAGGATCCCTACATTCCTGATAAAGAAAAAGAAGATACCCCTGACTGGCAAAAGACAGACAAGTTTGACCGTAAGCTATTCGGGCGATATGGTTCTATTTCTGGTGTCGATCCAGTGAAATTGTGGCCAAGCCCCAAAGAGCTGGAAAGGTTAATAGCAGAGGAGCAAGAATGGCAACCGACTCTGGAAGTTATGCTACAGAACGTTGCGGCAAAGGAAATGGAGAGGGAAAAGAAAGTGAAGGCCAGGTAACGTGGGGTGCGCTTTCTAACATGCTAGAGGCAGCTAATTTCCAAAGGGTCGGCGAGTACAGGCTTCGCAATGTCGTGTGACGCGATAATCGTACATCGTCGTATAAATAAAAACATTCAGCTACAGACATAATATCTAGAATATGGTTATAGACTTCGCCGAAAAACTGACGCGGAGGCCAGTTTACTTTCTAGCTGCATGAGTTTTATGAAACTGTCAGATTTATCTGACAACTGCTGTAAATGAATTTTGGAGACGATGACTAACTTCCGCAAAACCTTCGTACATGCAGTGACGCAGACACAGATGTACGCTATACGGGTCCCTCTTCAAGTAGTTTTCACTTGCTCCATAGGTAGCATTGCTTTTTAAATATTTAACAGTTCTGTAAAATTAAATTAAAATATACTTGATTTTGGAAATTATCGTAGGTAGTTCCGCTCATCGTGAGAACTTCAAAATACATATTTTCCTTTATATTTCACTAGGGGCCCCGTAGAATGTACCTAAGCTCACATGTACATACACACACTGCACTTACACATAATAAATGCTAGATTAAACCAACGACTTGGTGTTAATTTATAGTGCTGTTAAGAAAACCGTTTTGTCGTAATAGCTTTACAGCTTCCATTTTCGACGACGACTTATAGACGGAAAAAAGTTCACCTGTCAGACACTGTTGTGTACACCTGCCTGATAGGTAAATGCTGTATCGGGTCAGATAATAGGGCTGATACGGTTTTCGTAATTTCCTGTCAACACCATGGAAGCTTGGTGGAAGAAAAAACCTTGAATAAATGGTACGTCAGAGTGAAAGCTCTTCCACGGTTTTTAAATATTAGATGGAAACAACGCCTGTTCCTTGTTCATGGGTTGTCGGGGTTTGAGGGACACCACGTCGGCTTCGTCGTGAAATGAGCTTTTTTGTGTCTTTTTCCTTCAGGGAGAAATTAATTGCCACCAACATGGCGAAGATGCCTAAGATGATCGAAGACTGGCGTCGCGAGACGCGCGCGCTGAAGATGAAGAAGAAGGAAGAAAAGGCGCGAAAGGAGCGGCTGGTGGCAGAGGCCCGCGAGCGCTTCGGCTACGCGCTGGACTCCCGCAGCCCCAAGTTCCTGGAGATGGTGCAGGAGATCGAGAAGGAGGAGAAGAAGAAGAAAAAGCTGCTGAAAAGCAGAATGAAACAGGGTGACGCTGCACCAGCTGCACCCAGGACTTCATGATTTACATCTCAGTGAAGGACGACCTTGTAAATAATGATCATAATTAAAATGTTTTTCATCCCATCAAAGTTTACTTAATTTTCCCGTCAGTAAACACAGTTCATCCCACTTTCAGGTGGTCCAAGTAATTGGGCAGTTTTCCAGTTAGATATATGGGCTTAACATGTCTGTAGTTGTACGGCAATATATTTAACAAAATATTTATATTTAATGAAAATAGTTGCATGTCTAACTTGTCAGTATATCCCCAAACAAAAAGTATTGTTTCTTAAAACGGCTCAGTACATATACAACTGGTATTTAACCAGTTATGGACATGAACCAAGAGATAGCGATTCTATGATTTTTGGAACTATTAGAAACGTAATGCTTGTACTTCATATATACATATATTTTTTTATTGAGCTCTGGCATTTAAAATGCGTTGTCTGATGGCATATTAGGGAACATTAATGCTGACACTTGTTCTGGAGAATCTGGCCATATGGCAGCATTTACAGACACCTACTGGTCCTGACAGTGCAGGTTTTAACTAAAGCAATTTTACAGGTATAAATTACAGTTCATACCGATTACCCTAATTGTGTCCCTAAAAGAGAATAATAGTATATAAAAGTCCAAGCGTATGTTAGCACTCTGATTGTGAGCCATTGTCACTTCCATTAGACAGCTGAAGTACCACCAAAACCACACGTCCAAAAGAATGTGAAACAAGGCACAAGTGTCCTTACAGGAAAGTTCTGCCTCCTTATGTGGATATATATTTTTTGAAAGTCAGGTGCCTAAGACTGCACCACACTATCCAATCTGGATGAAGTTTGCACACATGGAGAGTCCCATCCACATAAGTGGGTGGAGTGCTGAAGGAAGATCTGGTCCAGTGCAAACCACTGGCCTGGCATGAGGGAGTCGGGCTGCCAGAGTTGGGCTTGGGACACGCAGAATGCTGCCCTGAAGGTCATCCACTATAGATCTGTGCTTTCTTCTTCCTCTTCACTGACATCTGCCTTCAGTTTGGTCAGAGCGGCATGGATCCTGAACTGGGTCCGTGATTCCATGGAATATTCCTTGTAGTTGTTCCTAAATTGGTTGGGAGATTCAAACATACCAAATCAACCTGCTGCTGATGATAAAGACAAGAAGAAAATGGTATAAATGCCTCCTGAAGAGCACTTTGCTGGAGTGCCATAGCACTTTGTAGACAGAGCTACTAGAGGAGAACTGACAGAGGAGTCTTACTTGGCTTTCTGCAGTAACTTGACGGCCTGATCTTTGCGTCCCAAATCTATGTACAGTAGACCAAGCTCCAGTAGAGCATTTGGGACAAGGTACTCATCAAACTTGATCTTCTTTTCACTATAGAAGAAAAATAGACTAGCTTACAATACTGGTCTTACCTTAATCAAAATTAATAAGCTGTTTTGTTTTCCAGAAACACTTAAAGCAGGTGTCTCCAACTCCGGTCCTGGAGAGCTACTATCCAGTAGGTTTACTGTCCCACCTGGCTTCTGATGACCCAGACCTGTTCCTGGTTTTTACCTGAGAGCAGGTGTGGCTCATCAGAAGCCAGGTACGATAGAAAACCTACTGGATAGTAGCTCTACAGGACCGGAGTTGGAGACCCCTGACAAAGTAATTTGAAAACCTACAGTTAAGGCAAATACCAAATGAAAAACAAGACATTATCAGACAGGCATATTATAACTGGCTCACCTGTTAATCACTTTTTGGAAACAGTCCTCAGCCGCTAGAGTTTGGTGATCATTCTTAAGGCACATCCCCTTCAGTAGTTGTATTACACAGGAGTCATCCACAGAATACTCAGTCACTATGTGGAGAAGGGCAGTAAGGACAGACAGGAAGGAAGATGGTCAAAATCTGAAATGGCAGTCAACAGTTTCCATAGTTTCCACAGTCACGTGAACGTGTATGAAAAAAACTCCACCAGTAAAGGTTAAATCACAATATGTCACTTGAGTCACCACTGTTCGGTATGAGTTTATTATTGAACTTCAATAAAATTTATTAAAAAGAAGAAACTATTTTACATTGGTTCAATACATTTACATTTACAGCACTGGGTTAGATGTTGAGTGCAGTACCGGGGCGGTCCTGTAGGGCGCGGTCTGCATCCACCAGGGTCTCCATCATCCCCCTTGTCAGATCTGGCCGACTACGAATCATTGTAAAGCCATTCCACATGTACATCATTTCCTGAAATGGAAAAAACGCAGAACCCAGGTATTTTTAGGCTAAATCCATTTTTAACAGGTACTGTCACCTGCTGTCACCCTATGGTTTGAAATCGTACCAACACTGGCACCGGAAGCCGCGTTGGACAGCTGGTTTTATAGCGCCGGGCTTTGCGGATAGCAAACTTCTCAGTCGGGGGGGACTTCCCTGCTATTTTCTGCTTAAATGTTGGCACCTGTCTGAGAGAGAGAAGAAAGAACAGAAAAAAACAGACATTCTCAATGAAATCCCTTAGAAAGTTATTTCTGGGCTAAGTGTCCAAACCGTCTCATTGTTAATAGCTACTAAATAGTTTCACATCACATCAGAGGTGGCTGGTTCAGGTCCAGGAAGTAGAAATCCAGACCAAGATTTCGTTTCAACCAACCAGTTGAATACTCTGATTCTTTATGCTGAGCTGGCTGGTTAACACAAAATCTTGGTCTGGATTTTTACTTTCTGGACCTGAATTTTCCGCCTCTGCATAAAGCTTGGTAAACACTGCTGCAGGGTACTTAGACAATCGTACTGACCAATAACACAATAACAGGCTATACATTTGATGTACGGGGTTGTGTAAAATTATCAAAACTACTTAAAAATTTAGTCAATTTTTCTATCTGCTTTTAAACAGGTTTCACGGAGATTATAAGACTGAGCACCACAGACATCCTACATGTTAAAAGGAGTAGCCATTCAATTCAGTAGCAGTTCGTATCGGCATGATAGCCAGAGGCCAATGTCTCTTTACCTGAAGAGCTCCACTTCGTTCTCCCCGAAAGGCCTGACCTCGTCTTCGGGCAGCATGCTGAGGCAGGCTGCCTTCATGTACACATACATGGCCTGCAAGAGGAGCCCACAGCAGACCCCAAAGGAGGAAGATACACATACAGCTATGGACACGAGCTAAAGATAGATCGTTTTAAAGACATTTCATGAAAACAGTGGCACCCTGTACTTTCAGGCAGTTACTCACAGAAGCAAGATAAGCCTCCACTGAACATCTATGAAGATCTGAGCCTAAATATTGTAATGCGAAGATAACATTCATAAGAGCATGTACTGGACAGCAGGACGTGGAGATGAACTGCATCTTTCTTCAGCACAGAGGAGAATATTAAGGCTCCTGAGAGTGCAGTAGGGTGTGGAGAACGGTGGTGAAGACAACAACCAGTGCAGGGTTTTCAGAAGCTCATTAGGGCGCCTGGAGTCCCACACCTTGGACCAGCGGCTCTCCTGGCTCAGAAGGTCTGCGTAGAAGTAGGCCATCTTCCAGACACGCTTGTAAGTGAAGCACCACATCAGCTCCCAGTAACACATGTGGTGGAACTGCTTCCACGCCTGCTGGGCCCTGCAGCCGTCTTCAAACAGTGCCACCGCCTGGCAACATATTATTGGCATCGGTCCCGTACCTATTTGACTTAGCAACGTCTATGCAAACAGGCAAGGATACAGTAATTGACCTCTACTTTCATCTACACTAGAAACTTCTCTCGGGCTGCAGACGTTCCAACAGAACAGACTGATATACAGTCCAGACCGACCTCATCAATGTTCCCTCGGATCTCCTCAGTTCGTCCAGCAAAGAAGAGGAATATGGCACCCTGTCAGTACAGAAGGGAACCGGGATTGAAATCTTCGTCACGAACCGCGAAGAGCTAAGCCAGGATACTGTGGTGGTCTCCAAAATATTGTCTTGCCATCTTGGCCTAGATGTGTCATGTTTCACATATTCCAAGCCACTGCACTCACCCGTGGATAGCGAATGCGGAACGGCTTCAATAGCTTCTCGGCATTGTCCACATCGCCTTCCCCAGTCCCTACAGGGAACAGATGGATTAGAAACCATGATGGCTGAATATACTAGATTAAAGAAACCAGCAATACACCACCACTTCACCAGCATCAGTCAACATCAGTGCCATTTTCAGCAACAGATACTGCGCCATGCCATATTCATCAGGTCTAATTGGTCTGGGCCATCTGTTTACGGCCTGATCATGAGCAGCTTATAGTTTCACATCCAATTTGGGCATGTGGAGTACAGTTTGAAAACACGCTTTGGCTTGTACTGCTATTGGGGTCTCAGCGGGCCTTAGCGAACAGCAAGGTGTCTTTGTACCGTAGCATATGTGGGAGGGACTGTTACCCAGGATGAAGGAGAGGAAGGTGTAGTAGCACAACAGCAGCAGGGCACACAGCATGGAGCGCAGGTTGAGTGATGTGGCACCGCTGTGTAGCTGGGAGAGACCGTATTCCTGCACAGAGACACGTGTGTGGACAGGAAGTCGGGAACGGACAGACAGACAGAGATACTGGTTCTGCGTGATGAGACAAATTCTCCATTCATAGATTGCCAAGAGATAACAGACTGTTGATGAGCTAAATGGAGAGACACCTAATGCACTAAAGGTGAGGACTGATGTAATTCAAACTCCTAAGATATAGAGATGAACACATGGGCACCAGTGAATAAACAAAATTTATGGCAATCTTATTCAAAAAAAAAAAAAAATCAAAACAATGAACATAATCAGCTTAACTGCTAAGCCTTGGAAAATGATTTTGCATCCTAGTGGAGAGGACTGTGAAAAAACACAGGTTATGGTGCAGGAAACAGACAAAAAGGCACCGGTATCTGCATGTGGATGACTGAAACACATCCACATCAGTGTATCAGCACTGGAGAGGCTGCAGCCAGTGCCGGATGAAAGGACTTCTATAATACCATACCTTATCCCCCGAAAGGCCAGCGAATTCTAAGAGCCGCAGGATCCGAGCAGGAAACAGGGAGAGGGTCTGCGGGAGAAGACGTCGGGAACATCACGCGTGTGGTCAACAGTTGGCAAGCATGTATATGCAGGATTGCACTGAGAACCAAACAAAACTGCAGAAGGTTTATTATCTACATGGTTGGACCTCATCATTTCCCAACTGCTGCACCGTAGTATGACCTTCGTGGAACGTACCAAGTTAAATGCTCCGATTCCAAATGACACCCCTCCTTCTAACTGGAAGTGGTTCAGTCCTTTGTGATACTGATGTGACTGAAGGAAGGTGTGCAGGTCTCTGAGTTAAACGTGATAAAGGAAAAATCAAACATATTAGTACAGATACACAACATATATTACTCATGTACTGTATTAATAACACTGAAAGCAGATAAACACTGGAATCCACAGTGCATCCATCAAGTTTTTGCCTTAAGATACACGAGTCTTCTATTTAGGATTAATTAGCGATTGTGCCATAGCGTGAGGCCTTTGCATATCAGTGTCCCGGAAACGCTTACTTGTAGATGAGGTAACTGCTGCGTACTTTGACTCCTCCTTTGATAAAGCTCACCATGTTCTCATCCTGAAGGTGGAAAACAAACATCTGAGTGTAGATAAGCCCCAGAAAAGAATGCAGGGTGACACTTCAACACTGTGTCGCAGAGATCGGTATTATTTATGGATTTTCCATCTCTAATGACAAAGAATATAACACATTGTCACACAAACGTACCTCTTCCTGACAATGTATTCTAAATGCAACACACCGCAATCTTTGTCTGATAACAGGGAACCATCCGCGGACCCCATTAATAACGTAACTTTTGTGTACTTATATATGGGATTTGATAAATTACGTACAGTAAGACATTACCAACATTAAATTCAGTACATTGTATAGTACTGTGATATGTCAAATGAAAGGGATTCTGACATTTTAGCCTCATTCTCAAGAGACAATAAAGCAATGAAAAAATATTATGTGTCAAGGGATGACGGAGTATGAAAATGATGATTTTTATACCACTCAAAGGACAAAGGAACGATGGAGAAACATACGTTACACATTTTACAGTTTTTTTTCAGCCCGTGGTAAACCGCAGATAACGGAAACCACAGTTACTGAAACCGCGGATATGGAGGAGCTAGTGTACGGTAATCTGCAAACTTCAGCTCCCTCTCTGACCCAAGGCAGAGGAAGCCGCCTTACTTGTAAAAAGGTGAGAGCGGCTCTCTGTAGCAGACATTCCGCGTAGCACAGCTCAGCATGCAGCTGTTCTGGAAAGACACACACATACAATGTATCTGAGACCTGTCCCAGCCAATCAGAGTCCATCGCTGGAATTCTCCTGGGCCATTTATCCTTGAGATGATTAGGTCAAAGCAGGGGTAGAGCAGACTGACTTGGGCCACAGGTTGTACCCAACAGGTCAGCCCCCAGCCTGGGACCCATCCCACCACTTTTACTCTAGCTCATCTCAGCCCTGGTCATAGGAGACCCATTTGTTTTTTTCATTTCGACTGAATCGCTTATAATATTCCTACCTTCGGTTAAACCTTCCCCAGACTTGCTGACTATGCTGGACGACTTTTTGCGGAACCTGAAACATAATGGCTTCCATTAAATGAGATCTGTAAATCACTATATACCTGGACAACACAATAAGCCAACAAGCTAAGTGTTTATTTAAGTAAAACAACATATATAACTTTTAGATAGAAAATATATTGTTATTCTTTCTAGTGCTTCTCTAGAGTGAATCATTTATAAATATGTAAGGGGGGAGGGGTATTATTAAGAAAAGGCATCACAGTGGCCTGATCTGAGTGTAAATGATGCCTAGAAACCTCCATGCCAGTCAAAAACACGAAAAGAAAGAGGTCAGTCTGGCTTAATCATGCCCACTTTGGAATTCAAACTTAATGTGTGTGGTCAGCAGGAGGAAACTGGACTGCTCACAGGAAACACACACAGAGCGGAGGTCAGAGCAATGCAGCCCCGCAGTGCTTCAGGGGGAAAAAAAAAACTGTACATTTAGCTAAAATGTACAGTTCGTCCATTATTAAAACTGGACATTTTGTTGAAGTGACTCAAAAACTTTGGTGAAGTAGAAAAGATCAGTTACGCTTCCAAAGGGTTTTAGGTCCTGAGCCTTAGGATGAGAGGCTGACCTAATCTGAGCCCCCTCCCCGTAGATAAAGGCCCCACCTCTGGCACACCTCCTGGGCACTTTTCATGGTGTTCCCAGCCCTGACGATGTCATCGTGCTGGAAGGTCATCATAGCCTGCATCTCCAGCATGGTGGCGTACATCACGGCGTGGTACATGCTGTCCTGCATACTGTACGCGAAAGCGTGCGCACACACACACACACACACACACACACACACACACACACACAGTTCATGTATTACTATCATTATGCAAACTCTCTCATCATTTCTGTAGACATAACCCTAATCCCAACACTGACAATCTTAACCCCTACTCAGTCTTATCCTTAACCATCGCAATTTTAATTTTTTGATTGCATTCATAGGTTTTTATTAAATTGAGTTTCCCTTATGGGGACTGACAAAATGGTCCCCACAAGGTCAAAATAACAGTTTTTCATAACATATGGTTCCTACAATAGCATATATACAAACCCACACATATACAACATAAACAAACCTGACTTATACAAGAATTATTTTTCAACAAATCAGAATAAAAGATATTTATGGCATAACATGCATACCCATATTGTACGTCTTTTTATTTTATTTTTTTCTAGAAAACTCTTTGACAAAAAACATTCAGGAAGTGCACACCAAAGTAAACAGAGGGATAAAGGAGGCAGAGAATGTTTCCTAGCACTGCAGACTATTTCCTTTTTTACACAAGAACCCTGGCAAAAGCCATCTTGAGCCAGCAAACAAGGTCTGATATGGTCATATAGTATTGTGCTGTGTATGTGACTCATAATCATGGCAGGAGTAAAGGGGAAAAATGCCCATTCCATGTGATATATGACAGAAACCAAACAGGCGTCTCTCTCACACCTAGTCCCTGCTTACAGCGTTTACGCTGCCTCTCGATCTCACTGGCTCACACTCTTGTGTAATATTTGTTTGCTGGGCCATGGGCGTCAGCTTCAGCAAACACTCCGTATCCTGGAGGAGGGAGAGACACGCGGGGGCCCTGCTCTCCGCTTACGTGCTGGCCGAGCTAACGGTGTATCACGCGGGGACTTGTGAACGAGGTGTGAACAGCGCAATTTAAGACATCAGTCCATTTCAGAGACCTCCTTTTCTGCTCCAGACGGGCGTTTGGGGCGGCTTAGGTCTCCTTTCCATTCTCGGGTGGTTGAGTGTCAACAATTAGCATGACGCTCAACTCAGTCGCCATTAATGCTGTCCTTTAAAATGACTGAGCCCTCAGTGGTGTTTTACTAACAGGAAAACACTGTAACATAGACTGTAGTGGAAAATCACGACATGGGGGGTAAAGCATGCTGGCGCCCACAGTAGCCCCAGAGGACTGTCACGTCACATAACACAGGTACCCCACCCTGCGCCGGTCAGGCGGAGGCGAAGCAAAAGAAAGGAGTGGCAGGTACGGGTCAAACATGAGGAGGCGGTGGCTCGCTCACTGGGGCCGCAGCTTATCCAGGCTCTCAGTGAAGCGGTTGTTGAGGAAGAGGTCCACGGCCTCCATGCACTCACTCAAGCAATCCTGCAGTGTCATCGGCGCGGAGCTGAAGACGGACAGGCCGGTTAGCAAACCATGCCACGCGTTCACCGGCATGCACATGTCATTTACATACCTCCGGGCACTGACACTAAAACACACTGACTGCGGCTCTGTGATAAGCGAACCTTTCACTGGTACCGACACATGTATGATTGTTGCTGTGCGTCCACTTCGTGTCAGATTCAGGGGCATACCTAGGAATTCTGGCCCGCCCCTCACCAAAATTTACAAATGATTGTACATATTCAAGGCCCCCTGTCAAGTGCTGGGCCCCCTGAATCTGTCAGGGTATCCATGCCCCCCGGGGACATTAACAGATGGATGTTTACTCAATGAGCTCCACTATCATTTTACACATGCAGTATCTGCTTATTTAATGCATATACTATTGAACCTTGAAATGTATAAGGATTAGTTTAGTTATAAAAAATATACATTACTGACATGTTTTGGGGCTTGTCTGACCTTTATTATTTGTTTGCTTGTTTGTTTGTCTCTCACAGAGCTAAATTTCATCTGCAGTCCCTGGATAGGTAATACAAGGATGGGCAAATTTTACAATATAATGTACGGCAAAGAAATAAATGCAATGCCCAATGCATAAGCATCATATAAAAGTACAGCACATAAAAGTACACTGTGTTTGCTGTATTAAAGAAACTAATGGTCACATGACTGTTTTTATTCCAGCCATACTTTTAGTTTTAATTTAAAACAGATATAATTTGAACTTTACGTGATACTGGTGGGGATAGAGTTGATAATCGGTTACAGAAAGATGCTTAAAAGGTGCAGGTTGTGAACATTTTAAAGGGTGAAGGGACTTCAGGTGAACGTCAGGCAAATACACCGTCACAGCGGATTCTGATCATTTGCACCATGTATATTGACGTAAAACTATCAGACAACTTTGAAAGAAAAAAACATGTGAAAAGTACTCCTGGGTAATAGATTACAGTGTAAAACAGATACAAAGTTAGACCTGCGTGTAAACAGCTGTTGTTGTTATCATCGCTATTATTTGGGCTTTTAATAAGTTTTCGCCTAAGCGGAGAGAGGTTTTCAGAAGCTGTGCAGATGAGCTTTGCGAGATGTGCCTTCGACTCTGATAACATAGACACATCAAACAGACACATATGAAAGGCAATAAAGTTAATAAACCGTCAGTTCAGTCCGTATTCACCAGTTACGCACTTCCGCTACGATTTCAAAATTCTCTTGATTTTGTAATATAGAATATTGGAAATCACGATGGTCCCAGAAACGGAGCCCTTTACATGGTCATAGCATTAATCATTTTCTACAAGTCGAGAAGTATAAAAAAGTTCCCGTTTTACAGAGGCGGTACGTCATGAAACATATAAAACACAACACACAAAGCGGAAAATACCGAAAAGGAGTGAAAAGAAAAACAGTCAAGCAAGTTCGCACGGTTTATGTTTGTGAAGTGGGTTTGGAAAGGGAGTTACTAAAACTGTGAAACTGGATCAATCTAAGACAGATTCCCATCACTTAAGTATCTATTATCTAGTTTTTAAGGTGACTACCAAAAACCAACACTATAGTCGGTTAACTATTAAAAAACTCCAAATCCAAGATCATAACGGATTCGTTAATTAGGTACTTAACTTACTTTTCTGCCGCAGGTGCATTCGTGTCTTTCCTGGACATATCTTTGCTTTGACCAAAACACCTGACAAAGGGAAATATGATGTAAAAATGTAAAATCTATAATTCGTTCTCTCCTTTAAAACTTTTTATTAGTTGTTCACTTGTAGGACAATCTTGAGAGATCTTATTAAATCTTAATACCTTTAACAAATGTACTATTCGTATTCAGACAAAGTTTAGGACGGGTGCGGAGCTGGCAGGGGCGGGGCCATCCCTGACTCCGCCTCCGCGAAGACGCACACGCGCAGCGGACGCGCCACCTGTTTCGACCCAGCAGCATCCGTGCACGAGCTCCATTAGCTTGTTGCATCGTGTCTCGGTCAAGTTTGTTTAGGCGGTGGCCTTGGGATATTCCTATCGGAGTTGTTTTTAGATTTAAGGAGTTTTCGGTAAAATCAGGGATATAGCTGTTTAATTTAATGTAACGTAGTCTATACACCGGGGCGGCAATCTTGCCTCACACCTCTGGGACCGGGGTTCGAGTCTCCGTGTGTGGAGTTTGCATGTTCTCCCCGTGTCGTCGTGGGGTTTCCTCCGGGTACACCGCTTCCCCACCCCACGATCCAAAAATGCTTATTGTCCATAGGTGTGGCCTGCGTTGGGTTTGTGCCCCATCCTGGGTTTTAGCCTCTGGGATAGGCTCCGGACCCCCCGCGACCCTGGATAGGATAAGCGGATATAGAAGATAGATGGATGGATAGTCTACTGCGTGTTTGAAGTTGAATTTCTTGGCCGGTGTAGAAGCGAGAGGCCACAAACTCCTTGTTGCGTTTATTTGACATTTTGTTTCGAAATTCAGCGTAAACCTGCAGAGCTGCCGTGAGACACTTTCGGATTACAAGCCCGACATCTAGTGACTCCCGAGGAAAATTTCAAACCGGGTTTTTGCGCTTTAATGCGGTATCCATGGGTCTATTCAATGGGCGATAAAATAAAGGGCAACGAGTGATATAAGGATTATTCAGTGCAGTCCAGTTGCATTAAAACATTAATCTCGAGAAATACCGAAGAAAACATTAACATATGCCCGAACCGGGCCGTATTTAGGCCTATTTGAGAATTAAATGCGGCTATGTGATTGTGGAGTTAACCATAAGATTCGACTTTTTCTCATGCGGAAAAACCTGCATCAACATCTTATTAATTACTCCCATAATTCACACCAAATGTAAAAAGGCACCACTTTACAATAAGGCTTCCTTTTCCCACTTGTAAATGGTATTAACTCATTAATAAAAATTACTGTGTTATAACTTGCCACTTGTCACAAACTTGTAAATACCTATAATCTGGCATCGTAAAAAAATGCAGTTAGACAAGTAAAGAAATTTGGCCCATTGAGTTAACTGCTTAACAAGCGAATTTAATATGTAGATCGCAGAATAACCTGATGTAATTATACAGTATTCAACCTCTGTAACTGCGACTGTGTAATGAAACGAATCATTAAGACGCTTCGTGCAGCAATTGAGGCGTGTAATCACGGGCAGTAATCAGGTATATGAACACACCCCCATCACACATGCCTGCCATTTTTATAAGACAATTGAACTACCTTCGAGCATTAAAGATGCTCGTTTATTGAAGTCATCAAATAAAAAGGAGATCAGGAGTAATTTTTCGAGTAGCTATAGCAACTCCAAGATTCAGCCTAGCAACTGCAGGGCAACACCAATATTTTATTATGGAAACGAAGAAAAAAAATACACATACGTACAACATATTGTGGCGCAGGTACCAGACATGGCGCTGCGTTAAGTGATGAGATACAGTAGACAGTAGTGCCGTAAGGCATTGACAATGAGCATCCCGAGTACTACACACGGTGGGTGCACACATACCATTCTTTATAACAGTTAACATACATACGACATTAATGTACAGCACAACGACATGTTAAATACACAGAGCTATTTACGCTGCTGGCACCAGTCCAGCATGGTGCGCGCTGTCCCCTCCAGCGATACAATATATATCGTTTTAATAATCATTTTAATGATTGATTTTCTGCTTAACTTAATTAAATAAAGCTAGATTTATTTGGTCAAAATTAATTTGTCAGTTATTCCATAACGATTCGGGGATAAGTCGAAAATGTAAACTCCAGAGATGGACGACAGCGCTGTCCATAACGATGGGGTAGATAACGTAGAGGAGCAGAGCAACATGCAAGAGCATCACGAGAAACTCGAAAAAGCATATTATCTAAAGAAGGAAAAGAAAAAGATAAAAACCAGCAGTAAACAGGGACCGTTCCACGTCTGTGCAGCTCGCAATTAAATAAATTACCACCAGGGGTCCGTAATAGCCCTTTTACCTGGGCGATAAGGCCACGTCCCTCATATAACGGATAATTAGAGGCCAGGGACAGCGCCGTCAGTGTTTAACACGGTCGTTTAATGTACCGTAATACCGTCAATTCAGTTCACCACTGTAAACGGTGTAGGTGGATAAGTAAACACAGGTAGCTCATTTGCATTTGGCACATCTTTAAAAATGGAAAATCTCTAGGTGAAGGTTGGAATGAAGACATGAAGGGGACAAAACTGGAGCTCCAACTGGCTTAGAAATAAGAATAGAACAGAATAAAATATATTTATTGTCATTGCACATGCACAATGCACAACAAAACTGTGTACTGTCTACCAAATTTAAAAAAGGGAAACATTTCATATACATGGCCAGTCTGTCAGAGAGGGAATTTCCCTCCAGGTGGCATGACCATCACGGCCCTTTAATGTCTGACCCAGAAACATCTGAACTGCAAATCCTCAAAAACTGCAGCATTTGTACCCCAGACAGAGGAGGGCAAGGGGGGGGGGGGGTGACAGAAATCCTGACTTAGTCACAGTTTGTTTTTTTTTTTCACCAGTTTGCTATTACAATTGAAAGTGCTTTAGTTTACATTCTAGTCATTGGTCATACAGATAGGTTACTCTTCTGATATATTTACAATATTTACAATGCTTGGTAAACATCATAGGTGCATGAGTCAAATGTTTGCACAGAGTAGCTTTTCACCTTAATCCTAACAGTGTTCCACGCCACTGGCACTTGTTAGTTTTATGGTAGTCTGGGCTAAATGTAAGTGAATGACGTAAGATGATGTTCATTTAGCCCAGATGACCTTACATATAAAATTAAACACCTACAAAGAAGCACGTGATTGGTCACTCCGCAGAATACCGCTACGTCTGACGCTCGGCATCGTGCTTGCTGACGTGAGGCCTGCATGCAGCTGCTGGGCCATGGAAGCCCATTCCACGAAGCTCCTGGTGCAGAGGTTTGTGCTGGGGTTAATGCCAGAGGAAGTTTGGAACTCCGCAGTTATTCAGTTAACGGAACGTTGGTGACTTTTACACACTACGCACCTCAGCACTCGGCGACCCCACTCTGTTATTTCCCTTCTCTGCCGCTTTGCAGCTGAGTGTCTGTTGTCCCTAAACACTCAAACTTCGCAATAATACCCCTTACACTTGACGGTGGAAGGCCTAACAAAGAAGAAATTTCACAAACTGACTTATTGCAAAGGTGGAATCCTATGACTGTACCACGCTTCAATTCACTGAGCTCTTCAGAATGAGCCATTCTTTTGCAGATTTTTTTAAACCTAACTGCATGTCACGCCCGGCTCGTCCGCTCCTCGTGTGTGCCACACCCCTGATTACCCACGTGTGCTTCCCTGATCGTTTCCAGCTTTGTCCACTTACTTTGATTAGTCCCGTCCTATTTAAGTCCTGGTCTTACCTGTTTCCCTTGTTTGTCATTGATGTTTGTATACGTGAGATGTTTCCCAGTCCGCGCTTCCTTAATAAATCCCCAGTATTTCCCGTATTTGCCCGTCTGCCTGCTCCTTGCACGCCTTACCCGCACGATCGCCTGTCTGCTCAACCCTGATCGTGACAGCATGGCTAGGGGCTTGATTTTATACACCTGTGGCAATGGGTCTGAATGAAACACCTGAATTCAGTGGTTAAGAGGTGTGTGCCAATACATTTGTCCATATAGTGTAGGTGTGAAACATGATGAAAGGGGGAGTTATGCGTTATGTGTTACACTAAATGTGTAAATGTAACACTCACAGAAATGACCTACAAGTAAAATTTCACCAGAAGATGGAGCTTTCGAAGCCTGGGTTGTTTTGCCACTTTTTCATTAATAAACCCTATAAACTCGCTTGTCGTGTGTCTGTTGTCAGCCCCGTAGCATGCAGCAGGGTTATATATATTCATAGAATAATCTGAGGAGAACCTGTTGCACTGTAACGTAAAAATCGACTTTTGGCATCTGCAGTCTTCTTCTAAATTTCACGTTGATGAACGATTTGCTGTAGCTACACAGCTTCTTCATTTCAAGGAAAACCCGCACATTCTCTGTTTTGGTACCTATGCCAAGGTGCCCAAACATCCGAGTTGGGTGCCTTCAAACCACCACTGAAAACGACCTCTTTCAGAAGCATTTGGATCAGCACTTACAGGATTATACTTTTATTATAAAAAAAATGTATTACTTGGCAACAGAGCTTTGTAGAGTGAGGGCCGGGTTCTATTGAACCAGTATCAGAATGTATTCACTGAGACGTACTGTATTCACTGAGACTGTATTCACTGAGACTTCTAAGCACTTATGTAACTCGCTCTGGCTAAGGGAGTCTGATAAATGCTGTAAAAATGTAAATGTAATATAAACATACATAAAAGTTGATCAATGCAGTCAAAAACAAGTTGCTTTTATGATGTTGTATAAGTCACACATACACATGGGTCTGGTTAAATTATTTATTAACACACATAAAAAAATAATAAAATCAAGATTTTTATTTTTATAAAATAAGGCTTCAAAATATTGTCTCTCTCTTTTCAGGCAGACCTCACTATATAAAAACCCTAAATAGCAGTAACATTTAAAGCCGTATTCCATTACAATGAAACAGATATCTTTTTTTGCGCTCCTAGGGGACCAAATCGCCCCCAAAGCTTGTCTTAAATAACGTCAATTGAAAACTAGCTTTACTGCCTTCATTTTAAACCAGAAGCTTATATTTATGAGTGTAAGAACCCATTACATTTGGTACTGAATGACAGTTGAAGAAATTCCTTCACATAATATATTGTTGAGGAGTAGAAAATTGTTTAAACATCATTTAAACTAAATCATTGTGTTGGCTGGGCAGCTTGACCCAGTAATTTGCTTGCGTGTTCTATACAGGGCTTGGCATTATGCTTGTCTACTCACCAGGGGCATGTAATTTAGGCAAAAGAGCGAACACTAGCTTGCGGGCCAGTACAAAAAAAACCTGCACGTTGGACCACATTTTGTACTGAATGAACCCAGTTGCTACAGCTGGAGGACAAGGTACTAATTTGTAAGACAACCTTTGCTTGTCACTGGGGCTATATGCTCATGGGTCATTTGTACCCTAGCTGTAGATACCTGTACCTTTTAAGGTATAGAAAGGGACTATGAAGAACATTTATGTACTATTGGGGGTACATTAATATTGCTTGTACCTTTGGCTTGTTCCTCAGAGTCCATTCCTGTACCTTAAATTAGACTAAAAGGTACATGTACCTGGAGGCGGCATGGTGGTGCAGTGGTTAGCACTGTTGCCTCACACCTCTGTAACCCGGGTTCAAGTCTCCACCTGGTTCACATGTATGTGGAGTTTGCATGTTCTCCCCATGTCGTCGTGGGGTTTCCTCCAGGTACTCCGGTTTCCCCCCACAGTCCAAAAACATGCTGAGGCTAATCGGAGTTGCTAAATTGCCCATTTTTGTGCATGTGTGAGTGAATGGTGTGTGAGTGTGCCCTGCGATGGGCTGGCCCCCCATCCTGGATTGTTCCCTGCCTCGTGCCCATTGCTTCCGGGATAGGCTCCGGACCCCCCGCGACCCAGAAGGATAAGCGGTTTGGAAAATGGATGGATGGATGGGTACATGTACCTACAGGGCACAACTGGCAGACCCTTGAGGGTACAGCCCCAGTGACAAGCAAAGGTACAAATTGGTACTCTTTTTTTATTCAGACATTGTAGTAATAAGAAATCATAAGTTCCCCCCCCGAGTATGTGTGTATAGACCATCAGCATTACATATGAATTGTAAATATGTGACTGTTAGGCTGCAGCCAAATCCTTCAATTGATAGATACAAAATTTCCTATAAGGATATAGGATTTAAAGACATCTCCCGAAATTACCAGTTTAAGTAAAGCTTATTGAGAGCAAATTTTAGATTATTAAAAAAAAGACAGAAGGTACACATTTTCAGCCTGAGAGGATTTCCAGCATTGGTCAGAGGCTTGTACCGCTGTTCAGATGACGCCGTCCGCAGGTATCCTCATCACTCTGAGCCGATCTTGCAGTACAAGGTCATCGAAACTATCATGGCAGACATCTAGAGATGGGGGGGGGAGACATGCAACATGCGTGATATACACTTAGCGAGATGAGAAGAGAGGGTGACAGATGGAGATGGATAGAGAATCAGTATAATAATACAATAGGTATGAAAGGAGGATACAAGAAATAAAAATGAAATTATCATTTTTAAAAAGGAATTATTCAGACTATTTGCAATTAAGTGTTGGAGAACAGGCACATTCTATTCACATGCAAGATTTTTTTTTTACTTTAAGTTTTTTTAAATGTGATGGCAACTTTCAGCTACACAGCCCTCAAAGACAGGAGCAGAGAATGTGAGCATGCAGGCCTCTCACCTCCAGCACCGCGATTCCCAGCACGACAGCTATAAGGACGGTCGAGTTACTCTGCATCACCGACACGATCTTATGGAGGCAGCCAGTGATGCTCTGCGAGGGAGAAAAATTCCGAACAAACACAGATGAGGACAGGATGCAAGGTAACTGTCTGGTGTTTTGAAAATGAAGACAAGCACACACACACAGGAGCTGAGGAAATGAGAGCTCACGTCAAACGAGCGGGAGACACGATACGAACGGGATTGTGAGCGAACCATGAAGGGAAGGAAGGGAAGAGGCGGACGCTTGGGGGCGAGACCCCGCAACTTTGTTACCGAGTCTGTGGCACTTTGTGGCGTGCAGGGCAGGGCGAGGCAACACGGATCAGGGTATCGGCTCGTGCTCTGATAATACGGTGAGTCTGTGAAGTCTGTGTAGTTACTGAAGCCACAGCATTTCAGCTAGAAGGTGCAGAAGCACAGGGCAGAACATCACATACCTGCATGCTTCGAGGAGCTCAAAATGGAAAATCTCATAAAGACGAAGGTAAGTCTGAGTTAATGTAATTTATCCATGTTAAGTTATTCACAAAATGATTACAAATATTCTACATGCATTGTCGGTATGTAGAAAAAATCTGAAAAGAAACTGACAAACTGACTTAATTGGAGAAAGGGTTATCTGGCTAGATATTATATACTATATTGGCCAAAAGAGTGCGGACAGTCTTCTGGGAAGGCTTTGTGTTAGATGTGGGAACATCGTTGGCGGGACTTGCTGCTGTTGAGGTTGGGTATCGGTGTTGGGTGATCAGGTCCCTCTTTCCCTCCTGAAGGATCCACTTCTCAATCACATCAATTGTCAGCATCTATCAGGGCAAACAGACGTGTTGGGAAGATAGTGCCATACCCCAGTCATGGTAGTGTTCCATAATAGCGTCAGGTCCACATTCTTCCCATAATCCTTCTTTATGCTGCTGATGACGGAGCTTCCCAGCATGTGAATCAGATTCTCCGCCTGAAAGACACACAGCAGGGTGGCTGCATCAGCGACGGCTCTCTGCAGTCCTGGAGTGCTGGAATATTCCCTATCTGCGCTCAAACATCCATGCAGGGCATCCTGGTGTGAAAAGCGCCTGCCTTCTATATGGAGGTTAATGTGAGTAGCAGATGTACCACCCCAAGTGCACACTCACCAAGGGCCTGAAGACCAGGATTACTACTGCTGCAGCGACCTCGGCTATGAAGACAATAAGCACGATGACGAAGAACTGCGGAGAAGAGGAGAATGTTACATACATCATGGCTTTCAGCATCAGGACCCAAAGATATTCGTCTCCTCAAAAATATTAGTCTACAATGTTGAAATATTCCAATTCGATTGTGGGCAGTGGTGGCTTAATGGTTAGGGAAGTGCACGTGTAATCGAAAGGTTGCAGGTTTGAAACCCTGACCAGCAAGGCACCACTGAGGTACCCTGAGCAAAGTACAGCCCCCAAGCACTGCTCCCTGGGCGCTGAATTAGCTGCTATGTCACATCGTCACATATGGGTTAAATGCAGAGGACGCATTTCATTGTTGTGCACTGTGGTATGACAATTAATCACTGAATTCTAAATTGGCACATTTCCTACTTCACTATTTAAATTGATCTCCAAACCATTTGTGTTTGTAGATTGAGGTTATTTTCAACATTACTGCGGTTCCAATAACAACTGATATGTCAAGCAAATGTTACAATACTACTCCATGGTGACTGGTGCCGCATGCAACTCTGGGTAACTCACCAGTAACAGCATGCACTTGCTCTCACGCATGGCACCGCAGCACCCCAGGAAGCCCATGACCAGCAGCACCCCTCCCACGGCGATCAGCAGGTAGCCCACATTGACCAGCTGGTTCAGGGCCCCCGGAGCATCTTGAATTTTGCCCAGGACACCAAGCAGCGAGTTACTGTCCACCTTGACCCACACCCCTACACCAAGGATCCCAGCTCCCGCCAACTGTAAGGACATGGACACTGCGTATGTTGTAGCACACTTGGAATTGCGCACACAATTTACCTTCGGTATGTAATACTGCCCTCTACAGCTCATAATCATTTCAACATCTCCTATGTTATTTGCAGTGGGATCTTTCTTAAGTCATTCCTTAGATTCACCCGCTCACCCAGTTTGGGTCACTGCTCCAGTGGCATTCTGAACACTGGATCCATACTTGCCACCATTACAAAGTTTAAGTGACTGCTTCCTGGTTTAGAGTGCGTCGAGTTACATCATCGCTCTCCCATAGTACACTAATCTTGGTCTGTCCTTAGTCTTCATGTTATTTTATTGATAGTTTGTCCCAACTTACGAAGATGATGCCATTGAAGATGAACATCATGACTTTGAGGAATTTGAAACACCCCATGGCTGCAATCCTTCCTTTAGACGAAAAGAAAAGTCCCAGGATAAGAGCGATGTCTTACAGTAACTTTCCATGTCATACTGCTATAATTAAACATTCCATGTACATCCATTCATTTTGAAGTATAAAAAACATACAGACCTGCACAGAATAATGCAAATTTTTACACTAAACTTGGTTGTTTCTCTCATCATCCATCCATCCATCCATCCATCCAGCCACTTATCCTGGTTCTTGAAGGCTGTGGGGTAACTGGAGCCTGTGCCAATTGGCATAGGGCACAGGGCAGGGGCCGCCCTGCCCATGATGCCAGTCCATCCAACAGCGCATACACTTAAATATTCACACCAGAGGCAGTTTAAGGAAGCCAGTCTACCTCAACGTATGTCACTGGACTGAGAGCGGACCCAGACGAAACCTCAGACAACACCTAAGCATATGCTCACCCGACAGAGAGAGCAGAGATGGGATCTGAACCGCTAACCGTGGAAGTGTGAGGCAAAAGTGCTACTCACTGAGTCAGCATGCGACACCTTACCAGATTAAAACAATTATTTACTCATACGTGCACTTTTTTTTTATAGGTTTACTGGTTTGCTGACTCTTGTTGGCTGCATTTCCTGATAATGCCATAGTCTTAACACTACAGTTTCCTGTCTGACCGTGTGATACATTTCCTGCTTTAATGACTAACTCCTTTACAACAGAAAAACAGCACAACTCATTTATTTACTGCAGAGTGGCTTTCATGCTCTGATTACCCTGTCACCCATTAACAAGGACAGTATACGGCATTTTTATCTGCGTTTACCGAGACTAGTGACAGATAGAGACATTACAAATCGTCCGCTACCACTCCAAGACACCGTTTGTCACAATCATACTCATTCATTTGAATCCGTCACTATTTTTGTAATTATTGTTTTTGCAGGCAAAATGGTGCTTTGGAGATTACAGTCGGTGCAAAGACTGTCACAAGTTCTTTTGTCCTATACAAATACAGAAGAATAAATATTTTGCCAAATTAAAAATGAGACGAACAATGGGAACATGCATTGAAATATTTGAACATCTATAGCAACACGTGCAAGGCCTTATCTAGCCATGGGGGGGGGGGGGGGGGGGGGGGGTGGCACGAGGCAATTAATTTCCATGACTGAACACAACTGTTGTTCAGAAGCTCCTTCACTGATTACATCAATGTTTCTTTTCAGTAAATTAAATCAGTTTAGTCGTACACCGTTACTACAATGTAACTTTAAAATTAGTATTCAACTCGAATCCACTGTGGCAATGGGCGAGGAGATTTATTCAAATAATTGCCTCCCCGAAGGGATTGGTGAGCATGGAGAAAGAAGCACTCTGATTGCTCTGATGAGCCAGGTGTGCCTCCCCCCCCCCCCCCCCCCCCCCCCCGAGTCTGAGGTAGAGAAGTTATACAAAAAAATCAAATCATTTGCAAATCAACATGAGGATGGACATTTATAAGGCATGAGGGGTCAACATATGCAAAATAAGCTGAAGGTGAAAGCAAAGCCTTAAAGTCAGTGTGAAAATACACAATGAAGCCAAAATCCTGGCATAGAAATAGCAAGTTGCGTTATTTAATAGACATCAATTCCCTACTACTCTCAGTTGAAAAGCGACCTGCTAAATCCAAGATCATCATTTTATTGCCACAGCCACTATGCTCTTCCCAGTTCCGGATTGTCGTGCAACATGGACAGCAGCACTGAAGGCATTAAGTTATCGGCAACATGTCAGATTCAACATGTCTCACGCCACCTATCTAGCTGGGTGGGTCTGGGTGAATCACATCAATCGCATCATATCAAAATGTTTTCTTTATGCCTGCCATTGTCACAAAAAATGGGATTGTTAATGATTTGGTTTACGACGAAGAAAGTGTAGCTAAGTGTTGCTAAACTGTTAATGTTTTTCTAGCTTAGTCAGACATACGACAGAAGAGGACTTTTGAGGAGAATCAGATGTGGGCCCCCGCCTTCTGTCACGTCCAGGCTGCCCCCTCCCCACACCATCAACTTCCTCATTTTTAAGCAAATAAATGAGCAAGTAACAAATAATTGAGTCGGTTCTGGTAAACTGCTCAAGTTACTCGTTAACGTGACTCTTAATTTAAGAAATAGTGACTTTATATGCAGTCATATAACTGCACAGATACCAATTTACCAGCAAGATAACTACAGCAAGAGAATTGTCACTGCAATGTGTTTTAACTCCATAATCAATAATAATCTTTTACACTTTATATTTCACGTTACAAGCACTAGCATAAGCATTACAGTCCTTTATTGCAGTAGTTCAGATCTGTAATAGATGTGGGTTCATGTCCTACGGAACTCAAATTTGTTCCATGAACTTGTCTACAATAATTATAACATCTGGATAGACGACACACTGCAGAATTGATGGGAGTTTCCAGGAAAGGATCTAGTGTCTTTAACACTGACCACATGATGTTGAATACCAAGAAAAAGTAATCTGACAAATCTTTCAGACATTTTACATTTGCAAATAATTTTTCAAAGGCAAAAGTTTCGCAAAGCACACAATAGCATGAATCATCAGCGGTGCTCTGTGTCAGCTCAAAGTGTTTTAAACCATTGTTTTCCTCACTCATTTAAAAAACTAATTAAAGAGACAAATAACATGCTGTGTCAACACAGCAGTGCAACTCATCGCATATCTTACTGCTCTCTCCATGGAAACGGTCATATAAACAATGACCAGAAAGGCCCACGGTCCCGCCGGGGAACCAGCCTGCGCTTCGCAGTCGCATCCACTTATGATGTATTGGAAAGCCGACCCGAGGCAACACAACACCACACGAAGCTGTCATCCCTCAGTGGAGCGCGAGGACGGACGGGGAAATCCCCAGTGTCGTGATGATGGTGAGGACCCGGCCCTTACCTGACACCAGGTGACACTAAGGGCTGCCGAGGCGGAGGGTGACGATGTGCGGAGCGAGGCCGTGTCCCGTGGCTCCCGTAGCCAAATCCACCTCGGTGGGAGTGTCTGTCTCTCTGCCCCTACTCCTTCTCCGCACAGGTTACTTATAAACCGGGAGAGAGGGAGGAGGGGTTGAGCTTCGGCAAACGAGTGAAACTATTGGTCTGGAAGGCAGGGAAGCTCTCCCTGTGGGATAGGTCCCACCTGGAGAGAGAGTGGGGGCACAGGACTCTCCATAGTCACAGCAATATTAAAGGAATACACAAACACAGATTAGGTAACTATATCTTTATGGGGACTCTGCATGCATTACCCAAACCCTAACCCTAACCCTAATCCTAACCCTAACCCTAATCCAACCTTATCCATAAATTGGCAAACAAAATGAGATTTTGGGCATTTTCAGATTTCTGATAGCAGCCATAGATTTTTACAAAATTGAGTTTCCTCCTTGTGGGGACCAAAAAAATGCCTCCACAAGGTCAAAAAAACTTTTTTATTTTTAATCACATTTGGTCCCAACAATATAATATAATGCATGTACAGACATGCATACATTTTTTTATATAGCAGCCTCACCTGGAAGCTGCTGATGGCCACGTAGACTTGACTGCGCGCATATATATATATATATATATATATATATATATATATATATACACTGCTCAAAAAAATTAAAGGAACACTTTGAAAACACATCAGATATCAATGGGGGAAAAATCATGCTGGATATCTATACTGATGTAGACTGGGTAATGTGTTAGGAACGAAAGGAGGCCACATCGTTTGATGGAAATGAAATTATCAACCTACAGAGGGCTGAATTCAAAGACACCCTGAAAATCTAGGTGAAAAGTAATGCAGCAGGCTAGTCCATTTTGCCAAAATTTCATTGCAGTAACTCAGAATCATACTCAGTAGTTTGTATGGCCCCCACGTGGTTGTATGCATGCCTGACAATGTCGGGGCATGGTCCTAATGAGACCACGGATGGTGTCCTGGGGGATCTCCTCTCAGATCTGGACCAGGGTATCACTGAGCTTCTGGACAGTCTGAGGTGCAACCTGGTGGCGATGGATGGATGAAACATAATGTCCCAGAGGTGTTGTATTTAGGTCAGGCGAGCATGGGGGGCAGTCAATGGTATCAATTCCTTTATCCTCCAGGAACTGCCTACATGCTCTTGCCACATGAGGCCGGGCATTGTCGTGCACCAGGAGGAACCCAGGACCCACTGCACCAGCATAGGGTCTGACAATGGGTCCAAGGATTTCATCCTGATACCTAATGGCAGTCGAGGTGCCGTGGTCTAGCCTGGAGAGGTCTGTGTGTCCCTCCATGGATATGCCTCCCCAGACCATCACTGACCCACCACACAACCGGTCATGCTGAACAATGCTGCAGGCAGCATAACGTTCTCCATGGCTTCTCCAGACCCTTTCACGTCTGTCACATGTGCTCAGGGTGAACCTGCTCTCATCTGTGAAAAGCACAGGGTGCCAGTGGCAGACTTGCAAATTCTGGTATTCTATGGCAAATGCCAATCGAGCTCCATGGTGCTGGGCAGTGAACACAGGGCCCACTAGAGGACATTGGGCCCTCAAGCC
This sequence comes from Brienomyrus brachyistius, assembly GCF_023856365.1. Classification (NCBI taxonomy): domain Eukaryota; kingdom Metazoa; phylum Chordata; class Actinopteri; order Osteoglossiformes; family Mormyridae; genus Brienomyrus; species Brienomyrus brachyistius. The sequence continues at coordinate 4,118,237 of NC_064554.1, forward strand.
AACCTCATGAAGTCTGTCTCTGACCAAACAATCAGAAACATTCACACCAGTGACCTGCTGGAGGTCATTTTCTAGGGCTCCAGCAGTGTTCATCCTGTTCCTCCTTGCACAAAGGAGCAGATACCGGTCCTGTGGATGGGTTAAAGACCTTCTACAGCCCTGTCCAGCTCCCCTTGAGTATCTGCCTGTCTCCTGGAATCTCCTCCATGCCCTTGAGACTGTGCTGGGAGACACAGCAAACTTTCTGGCAATGGCACGTATTGATGCACCATCCTGGAGGAGTTGGACTACCTGTGCAACCTCTGTAGGGACCAGGTATCGCCTCATGCTCCATCTTTCAGACATTTTACATGTACAGATAATTTTTCAGAGGCAAAAGTTTCGCAGAGCACACAATAGCATGAATCATCAACGGTGCTCAGTGTTTTAAACCAAGATTTGTCAGATTACTTTTTCTTGGTATTCAACATCATGTGGTCAGTGTTAGACACTAGATCCTTTCCTGGAAACTCCCATCAATTCTGCAGTGTGTCGTCTATCCAGATGTTATAATTATCGTAGACAAGTTGATGGAACAAATTTGAGTTCCGTAGGAAATGAACCCACATCTATTACAGATCTGAACTACTGCAATAAAGGACTATAATGCTTATGTTAGTGCTTGTAACGTGAAATATAAAGTGTAAAAGACTATTATTGATTATGGAGTTAAAACACATTGCAGTGACAATTCTCTTGCTGTAGTTATCTTGCTGGTAAATTGGTATCTGTGCAGTTATATGACTGCATATAAAGTCACTATTTCTTAAATTAAGAGTCACGTTAACGAGTAACTTGAGCAGTTTACCAGAACCGACTCAATTATTTGTTACTTGCTCATTTATTTGCTTAAAAATGAGGAAGTTGGAGGGTCGCGGGGAGTCCGGAGCCTATCCCGGAAGCAATGGGCACAAGGCAGGGAACAATCCTGGATGGGGGGCCAGCCCATCGCAGTGTGTATGTATAAATAAAATAAAATATATATATATATATACACACACACACATATAAATACACATATACATACACACACTTCCTGCAGGATACCCCACCCATAAATCTAAAGATAATACCAGTAATTACCCTCAATAAGGTGTTTTTGTGAAAAGAATTTTTAATGCTTAATACACACTCACCTGAGACTATAATACCAATTTGCACAGTCTGCAAACCTTTATATACTCAGCCAGCCCTAATCTGGCAGCTGTGAGGTATTTTACCAATAAAATGAGCCACTCAAATGACGTGTCACATCATACAGGGCGAGATATCCATGAAAGCATGAAAGCCATATCTACAAAAGCAGAGAGAGAAAACAGGACACGCAGATTAAAAGCTTATTTATTGTAAATGTCTCTTTTTTTAAGGATTCAGCCTTATGTACACAAAACTTTTAGTGGCATATTTACATATCTTACATGTAGTATTTCTATGTTACAGAGAAAAACAAGTTGGAAAAGGAAGATTTTATCATAAAATTAGTGCTTCCACGTCCATTTAAAAAATACCATTTTCTCAGGTAACACGAAAAGCATCAAACCCACTTCCTGTACACGAATATACCAAAGAACTAAAACGAAATCAGTGTCAGCCTACTTTCAAATGTATAAATTCCTATGCTTGTGGTACTTTCAGCAAAACCACAATCAACTTGTACAAAAATATGATGCAGGTCTGGCGAATCGAAGCTACCATTTATAACACGACCCAGCCAGTGCAGAGTGAATTGGGCCGTACGGGTTGCCTCCGAAACAAACTGGACAGCAGCCATTCGCTCATATGGACGCTAGTAGCTGCCCCCCCGCAGGGTGGGTGACAACATAGACGATGAAGTTTTAAGCACAAAAGTGGGAAAGCCAAAACGAGGCAAGGAGTGTTTGCTGGAAAACACAAGTGAATAGAGCAGACTGGAGGCTAACTGAGAGGGACAGTCAGTGTGCTTGAGCGAAAAGCTTCCTGCAGCATGAAAGAACAAAACACAACAGCGGGGCTCCACCTTTCATATCAGTCATATGGCTACCTTGTGCCATGCTGAAGTCCCCCATGCGATCTGCTTTCCTGCAATGACCCATTCTCCATTCCTCAGCATAACACTATCAGGCACTCGAACAGTCTGAAGCCAGCTTGGAAAAGTTCCAGAAAGCCGAAATCACTACAACACTTGCATCTGAGATGTGTTTCGTCGTCATGTACATTTACATATACATTTCTCTTGCAACTGCATTCCCCCATGATTTGTATCTACAAATGTAAAGCCCATACTGCCCACAACCCTGCTGATAAGAAAGAGATTGTTTTGTTTATGGGGAGAATTGATTTCCATGAAACCAGGAGAGGCCACGCCCACCACAAGCTGGTAAGGGGAGGAACAAACAGAACCTCCCTATTGGCTCCGCCCCACGTTCTTCAAGCAGCGAACCCGCTTCAACGCGGGCAAATATTTCAAAGATGACGTCAGAGAGGACGCCGATATAAGCACAGCAAGCGCACTTGCGTCCCGCCAACAAAAGGAGAGGAAGGCGCTACCGTTTGGTCAGAAGCGGGGCTTTGATGGCACACACACACGCATCCGCGTTCTTCTGCTGAAGGTCAATCAGAAACCCTAAACATGTGCAGCAGTCTTGTACATTTGGCTGACCTATCTCCAGAAGGTCCAAGATCATCTGAGGGACAGTAGCACCCCCCTCCCCCCCATAAGTTCAGCCCCCCTCCCTCCCACCCCTGTCAGGCCGCCTGCTTGTCCGGGTGGCTCTTCAGCTTGTGGAACTTGACACTGTCCAGCTTCTCGAACCTCTTGCCGCAGTGCTCGCAGGTGAAGTTGTACTGAGCCTCGGACGTGTGCTTCTTCATGTGCCAGTTAAGAGAAGCCCGCTGGCGGCACTGATACCCGCAGATCTCACACCTGCCGTGTGGAGAAAGCAATCAGGAGGACCAGCCACATGGATGGGAGAGAAAAAGGTTACTGATATCATACCATCATACTGATTATCATGACATCATACCAACCCTTTACATTTACATTCCACTAAGGGTCGAGACCCAATACCCTACTGACGTTTTATTTTCAGTTATGAGAGACCCTTCAAGAAGCCCATTGGAAAGCATCTTCACTCACTGCAGAGGTGTCTCCCCTGTGTGCGTCCTCCTGTGGACCTCCAGGTGATTCTTGCGCTTAAATGACTTTCCACAGGTCTCACAGATGAAGTCACGTACGCCTAAGCACATGTAAAAAGGAACTGAACATTAAAATGAATGGTAGGAGGGGCGCTGTGAGGGGCGGCAAAGAGGGATCATCAGTCAGTCACCTTCGCGTCTCTCGACATTCAGAATCCAGGCTCCCTACTGATCAAGGATGGGCTCAAATACCTTTATCTACTAGCACGTGACGTCAAAACCACTTGCCGAGGGTTAGGGTCAGATGAAGTATGGCATCGTACCTGAGTGGATAATCATGTGACGATGCAAGTGGTTTGAGAGGTAGAACTTCTTGCCACAACCAGGATGCGGGCAAACCTTAGTCCTGCCTTTTCTGTGAACTAGGTTCACATGATTCTGCAAAAATAAAAGCTCAAGTCACTGAGGGAAGCCAACAACTTCAAGTTTGGACACAACCAAACACACTTCATAAAATACTATGTGGATACACAGTCAAAAATATATGGACACCCGTGTCAATTGCAGTAATTTTATGTAATTAAGATACATTGCTGACACATGTCTAATGAAGCACACAGCCATGCAATTCCTAGCAGCTCGCATTAGCGGCAGAATCGGCAGTTGTACAGAAGAGGTAAGTGACCTTCCACGTGGCACCATCTTATGACGCCATCTTTCCCACAAATCAATTCACCACATTTCTGCCCTGTTAGTTCTGCCCTGGTCAACCGCAAATGAAATGACCGGAGGTCAAAACGTCTGGGAGCGAGTTCAGTCGCAAAGTGGTCAACCACTCTTCACAGAAAGGGATCTGATCAGCCGACATCATACCCAACCTAAAGGGCAGCAGGTCCCACCAGCGATGTTCCGACATCTAATGGAAAGCCTTCCCAGAAGAGTAGAGGCTAATCTAGGGACAACAGCTTGACAAACTTCCCAATAAAACCATTTGGTTTTGGAATGAGATGCTGGTCTACATACTTTTGGCCATACAGCATAAAAGCCTCACCTGGAAGCTACTGATGGCCACATAGACTTGACTGCAGCCTTCATATGGGCAGTGGAACATCTTCAGCATCCCGTCTGCCTCTATTACTGGACCTCGACGATTCCTCCTTGACCTCAAGGGGCAAAAGGCTTACGTGAGACAGTCCGCTCTTTGAGCTGGCAACATACACTGCCAGTGAGGTGGATCTCCCCCCCCCCCCCGCCAAAATAACATGAGAATTTGCTGCGGCAGTCACATGGCCTCTGGTGGCATGTATTTAAGCTAATAAGCAATAGCCTTTCCCAGACTAATGCATACAGGACAAACAGGTTGACAGG